>NW_026000077.1:6408731-6515399 GCF_001458135.2 Marmota marmota marmota
AGAGAGAGAAAGGCGGGGGAGGGAGAGAAAATGAGAATATGGTGGTTGGGGGAGAAAAGAAGGAAAGAAGGTTTCTACTGGGTAGCACAGAACTGCTGCCTTCAACTTCAGCATCCTCTGGAATCCCAGGTCCACCAGGAGGACTTTTTCCTGGTTCTCCACACTTTTCCTCCAATCAGGATCCAAATGTAACCACGTTGGACCAGAATGCAAGCTTTTTGGGTCTGGCTGATGTAAACAGATCCCGTATGGAGCCGGGAGCAGTAACTCACTCCTGGAACATGCGCAGTTGGTGTTGGGCAGTGAAGGGTCCTTCTGAAGACCCCCGGATCAGACCAATCCTGTTGCTTCCAACCACCTGGAGAAAGGCAACCTTAGCAGACTTGGGTGACAAACTGCTTTCTTATGAAAGTAAGATTTTTTTTTTTTTTTAAATCTAATAGTTCATTAAGACTTTCTGAGTTCTCCGGGGTGGAATATAAAGATTATTTAAATTTGCATTCAGCCAACAAATCCCTACATTTTCTTCAGTACTTTTTGTCTCTTTTTACCAAAGACCTCACCTCAGTAGTGGCATTTGGAAACCAGGTGACCCCTGTTAAGTGCAGTGAACTGCTTCCAACACAGAATGTACTTAATCCCACCTTTACCTGTGAGTGCACTTTCTCCTCTGCTTGGACCCCTTCTTCAGTCTCCATCGTCATCATTTAGCTTTACTTTTTAAAAACATAGTTATTGAGACATATGACTCACATTCCATATAACTTAGTCATTTGTTGCTTAATTCAAAGGTTCTAAGGTATCTGGAGAGCTGTGCAAACATTATCATGATTTAAGCTTAGAACATTGTCTTCATCCTAAAAAGAAAACCCTGATCCATGAGCAGTCAGTCCTCATTTCCCTCGTACTCACTACCCTAGCCCCAGGTAACTACGAATCTCTTTTCTGTCTCCACATATTGGATTATTCTAGGATGTGTCATATAAATTGAATCTTATGGTCTTTGGTTGGTGGCTTTTTTCATTTAGCAGATGTTTTCAGATTTTATCCACGCTATAGCCTGCATGGGGACTTCATTCTTTTTTAAGGTCAAATGATGTGTCATCATCTAAGTATTTCACTTTTACTTCTCTATTCATCAGGTTTTTTTTTTTAACTTTTATACCATTATGAATAAAGCTGCATGAACATTCAAGTTTTTATGTGTGTGAGAATAAGTTTTCAGGTATTTTGTGGGTAGAGTTGCTGGGACCTTTGGTAGATCTATGTTCATCATTTCAAGGAACTGCTTTGCCTGTTTTATATTCCCACCATCAATGTCTCAAGATCCCAGATTTTCCACATCCTTTCAACATGTGTTATTATCCATTATCTGTCTTTATAATCATACTTATCCTGGTGTGCGTGAAATCTCATTGTGTCTTTGATTCGCCTTTCTCTAATAGCTAATGATGTTGGCCTTTTTTTTTTTTTCTATGAATGTGTTCATTGGTTATCTGCATATCTTCTTTGGTGAGCTGCTTACTCATAGCAACTACTTGCTTTTTAAAATTAAAGGGTTTTGTTTGTTTGAACTGTAAGAGTTTCTTCTGTCCCAGGGTTAGGAGATTGGTGGGGAACTGAAGATAGAACCCAGGGCTTCATACAGGCTAAGTATGTGCTCTCCTACTGAACTACATACAATCTCAGCCTCAAGAGTTCTTTTTACCTTTTTTAAAAATTTATTTGTTCCTTTTAGATATACATGACAGTAGAGTGTATTTGATATATTTTACCTACATGTAGTATAACTTCCCATTCTTGTGGTTGTACATGATGTGGAGTTACACTGGTTTTGTGTATTCATATATGAACATAGGAAAGTTATGTCTGATTCATTTTACTGTCTTTCCTATTGCCATCCCCATCCCTTCCTCTCCTTCCCCTTTGTCTAACACAATGAACTTCTTCTCATCTCCCCTTCTGCTTCCCACCCTTATTGTTGTTAGCATCCACATATCAGAGAGAATATTCAGCCTTTGGCTTTTGGGAATTGGCTTATTTCACTTAGCATGATAGTCTCAAGTTCCATCCATTTACTGGCTGTCAAGAATTCTTTATGCATTCTGGATAGCAGTCCCTTACCAGATATGTGAATTATAAATATTTTCTCTTCTGTGGGTTCTCATTTTACTTTCTGGATGGTATCATTTGTAGCACAAAAGTCCATTTATCTATGTTTTCTTTTGTTGCTTATTACTTTGGTGACATTTAATTATCCAGTCAAAGGTTATGGAGTTATTCTTATGTTTTCTTCTATGTTTTCACTCTCAAATTTAGGTCTATGACCAATTTTGTGCTCATTTTTATGTACACTTACCCTTCTATGTCTCCAGGTTTCATATTCTCAGATATAACCCATTGTGGGTCAGAAAAATTTGAAAAAAATTACTGCTCTACTGAACATATATGGACTTTTTCTTGTTATTCTCTACACAATACAATGGGACAATCACATAGAATTTACATTATGTTAGTTATTATGAGTAATCTAGAGATAATTTTAAAGTTTATGGGGGAAATTGTACATAGGGGATATGCAATATTATACAACATTTTGCATAAGAGACTTGAGCATCCACAGATTTAGGGATCTGCAGGATGTCCTGGAACTAATCTTTTACAGGTACCAAAAAAAAAAAAAAAAACAAAAAACTACCTTGTTAGGTTGGCAGCCAACTTTAAGCTTTCATATGGGGAAATCTTGTTGTCCCAATACCTTTTATTGAAAAGACCATTGTTTGGATTATGTTGGCACCCTTGTTGAAAATCAATTGATTATAAACAGAAAGTTCAGGACTCAGTTCTGTCTTATTGATCCATATATCCATCTTTATGCTAGTGCCACGTGGTCCTCATTACTGCAGCTGCAGAAAAGTTTTGAAATAAGGAAGTATAAGTCCTCCAACTGTTCTCTTCTTTCTAGTTTGACTATTCCAGGGTTCTTGAATTTCCAAATAAAATTTTGGGATCAGTTTGCCAAAAATATGAGGTTTTGACAGAGATCCCACTGAATCTGTGGTTCTATCTATACCTTAACCCTATTAGGTCTTCTAATCTGTAAACATAGGATTCTTCAATTTATTCAGTTTGGTAATTTTTAGAATGCATCTTTCCTTAAATGTATTTCTAAGTATTTTCTCTTTTTTGGTTATTATAAATGGGATTGGTAATTTTTATTTTTGAATTGCTTGTTGCTTGTATATAGTAATACAACTGATTTTAGTGTAATGACATAGTATCCTATTACCTTGTTGAAATAAGTTCTAACAGGTTTTTTTAAGTGAAATCATAAGATTTTCTATATGGAAGATCATATCATCTACAAATAACGATAATTTTACTTTTCCCTATCCAATGTATATGTCCTTTGCTCTGGTTATCCTGGCTAGAACATCCAGTAAAATGCTGAATAAAGGTGGTGAGAGCAGATATCTTGTCTTGTTCTTGATCTGCTGTAGGTTTTGTATAGTTACCCTTTATCATGTTGAGGAAGTCCCTTATGTTTGAACTTTATTGAGTGTTCCTACAATGAAGGATTGTGGTAAGTGCTTTTTCTACGTTTGTTGAGTTGACCACAAGATTTTTATTTTTCCCCCTAAAACATGGTGTATTGCATTGCATATTTTTTGCATCTTGACCATCTTTGCATTCTTGGATAAATCATGGTGCATAATGCCTTTTGAATGATGCTGGATTTGATTTTCTGGTTTTATTTTCTATGATATTTTTGTCTGGTTTTAGTTATCAAGCCTAATAAAGTGATTTGAGAAGTATTACTAGTTCTTCTATTTTGAAAGTTGTGAATGATTGAATTTGTTCTTCTTTAAATGTTTCATAGAACTCAGCAGTAAAGTAAGTCTGAGCCTAGGCTTTTTTTTAATGAGATCTTTTTAATTTCTAGTTAAGTCTCTTCACTTTATATAGATCTATCTATATTTTCTATTTCTTTCTGAATCAGTTTTGATTATTTATATCTCTTAAAATTTTCTCTTTCATCTAAGTTATTTAACTTGTGGGTAATTTATGGTATATCCTTAGAATCTTTTTTTATTACTTCTTTCATTCATATTACTTCTTTCGTTACTGATTTTAGTATTTTGATCCTTTCTTCTTTTTTCCCTTGGTCAGTTTAACAATTAGGTTGAACATTTTAAAAAGCAAATTTTGTTTTTCTTTGTTTTCTCTATTGTTTTGAATTATTCTTTATTTTTATCATTGGTACTTTTTAGTTTAACACAGACATTTATACCTTGCCTTTTCCAACTATTCCCATGAAAATGAGAGATTGTCTTCATCCCATCTGTCTTCTTTAATATATCTCTTTAGAGATATCCTGCAGTTACTCGGTGAAGTGTCAGGTACAATAGCAAACAGGTCTCATTCCTTGACAAAGGAACCACACAGGTTAACAGCACTGATTGAAAGAGAAGAAAGAACACAGTGACAAGTGAGGAAGATAGAATCTAAATCTTGAAAAAGTGGTTAAGGCTACATTTCTGGTCAGTTTTTCTTTGTCCCTTGCTCCATGACTCCCAGTAGTGCTTTCTCTATCTTATTGCTTAACTTTGTGCTTTGAATCATTTATATGATGAACTAATTCTACTGCTGACCATTACTGGGGATGCCAGATACTTGACCTGTGTATCATCATGACCTTACTGTCCCTTGCCAAGAAAAGACATAAATCATCAATTTATCCAATCCTTTTCGCTAAGCTCAGATGTGGACTTAAAATTCTTCTCAACACAGGACTCAAAATGATTCCCACCAACACCTGTGGCCCATCACGTAATCCTAAACATTTACATGTCTACATGCATGTACTAGAATCTTCAGATCAACTCTATTCATGATAGTCAAAACATAAAACTACTGAATACTCATCAAGAGAGGACTAAATAAAAATCACAGCATCTTTACACAGCAATGGGAGTACAATGAGAATGAACTCTCAATATCTACTTTGAATAATGCAGATGATGTTTACAAATGCAATGTTGAACAAAAGAAGTCAAATTAAGAAGTGTGAGACTCCATTTATATACAGTTTGAAAACAAACAAAAATAATCTATGCCATTAGAAGTCAAGAAATGGTTGCCTCTAGGAATAAACTGCAAGGAAACATGAAGATGGTATCTGGGGGGCGAGGAATATTCTGCTAGTCAAATCAAAGCTACACTGAGCTTGTGAAAGCCTACAGTCTTAGATATAAGCATTTCTCTGTATGTATATTCTAGTTCAATATTACATTGTTTTTATCTTTATTTTTAGTTCATTACAGTTATATACATTAAGATTCATTTCGACCTATTCATAAATGCACATGACATAGTTCTCTCCATTTTAATCTCCACTACATCTTTTTCCCTCCCATCTTTCTTCCCCACCATCCCTTTTCTCTATTCTACTGAATTTTCTTCTATTTCTTTTTAATTGATGCATTATACAAAATTGGACTGCACTGTGGTATATTTATACATGCACCTAGCATATTTTGGTCAATTTCAATCCCTAGTTCTTCACCTTTCCCTCCCTTTGTCCATCCCTCTTGATCCCCCACTTCTACTTTACTGATCTTTCTACTTTTGCAAGATCCACATTTTTTTGTTCCTTTTTTAAAAAATATTGTTTAGTTGTTGATGGACCTTTATTTATTTATTTATTTATTTTTATGTAGTGCTTGGAACCAAACTCAGTGCCTCAAACGTGCTGGGCAAGCACTCGACTGCTGAGCTACAACTCCAGCCCTCCTTTTTCTAATAATATATTTTTAACAGTTTGATTTAGATATTCTCACAAAGAAATTGTGAATACCTCCAGATTGTGGACTGCATTTTATTTCATGAAATGCTCTTGGATGTTGACCAGTCATCGGAACATAACAGAAATATGTTTGGTGTACTTATTTCTTATTCCTGTCCTATCCTTCAAAATTACAGTCCCTGCTGAAATCCTACTTCATTGAGTGCCCAATTTTGTAATTAACCCCTGGCCACAGGATCCATCATTCCTAGAAAATGCTGAAACTCATTCCAATTCAGTCTTACTCCACTGTATCATTCACATTCTAGTTTCTATTTCTGATACCTCAAATCCCACCCTCTGCCACAAGACCCTAACAAAGTAGGGTTAGGAATGTTCCTGTCATCTCCATTGGGCAAACTGACTTAGAATACATGAAAGAAAAGAGTTTGTTAGCACAGGATCTTGTGGTGTATCCAGAGATCACTACTTGCATATGTTGTGCATCCCTAAAACAGGAAACTTCTGAAGAACTCTCCAGTGCTGCATAAACTCTCCATTTATGTGAAGGAGAGGGTCATTCTCAGTACCTTTAAGATTAAGATTATCAAAGTCTGAGAGCTATGCATTTTCTTGGAAGTAGATATAAGTATACATGAGTTTAGACCAAGTGCTAGGAGGCCATTTGGATCAGAGAATATAGATTAAACTATGCCATAGTGACAATAATTTATTTCTTGCTCAAACTATACCCACTGCAGATCAGCTATGGCTCTTCTCCACCTTTTATTAACTAAAGTTAAAGGGACGTTCCTTTTCAAGATTATTCCTAGTTTCAAGGCAGAGAGAAAAGAACATTGTGTGATGGCTTTAAAAAGTTTTGCTTTAAATGGCACACATACCTTCTGCTCATATTTAATTAGCCAGAGTAAGTCACACAGCCAAGTTTAGATCAACAGGGCAAGAATATATCATCCTTTATGTGCAGGAACACTTGAGTGTTATAATCATAACAATCTACCATAATAACGAGGCTAAATGGAAGACAGGGATATGGTCCCTTCCTCCATTATCTTTTAAACATGTGGGGACAATAATTCACACCCCACATTCTTCTAGTCACAATTTAACTCCTGATGTTTTTACCCTGAACACTTAGGGTAAGAGGCAAGATGTCAGTTCACAAAAACTATCTTTGCAGTTAATTAGCCTTAGCCTTTCCAGTCATATCCATGGAAAATGAAGCCTGGAATGTATTCAAAAGTGTACCTGTATCCATTTGTGGCGCTATTTTCATCCAGGACAGGTGTGTAGCCTGAAGAATAAGAATGATAGGAGAAGACATACCCTTTCAGGGCCATTCTGAACTTGTCTTTAAGGGTAGTGAATGAGTGAGATACTACTACTTTCTGAAAATCTAATGGTTTACTTTGGGAAGAGATACTGAAATCTCTTGCTAATCCTTGAAAAACATGTGCAGAAAAGCTACAAAATATCCAGAGACATGCACCCCAAGTCAGAGGTGCCTTTTACCAACAAGAGGAGTCCTCTGGCCTGTCGTAACAGAACTGGTCAGTCCTGTAGTGTTCTCCAGGGAGTGCTGTGGAATGTAGATCATTGGACGGATAACCATAATTTAGTACACAGATATTCAGGTGGTTTGAGCAGATGAACTGAGTTGCTATGGTCCTAAATAAACAGATCATTCTCTACCCCAAAATGGCAGACACGGCCAGGTGTCTAGGCTGAAGGGTGCTGAGTGAATCAGTTAGATTTACTTACCCCTTTGATTCCAAGCACAGGAAAAGTCTGTCACTGGCTGGTCAGCGTTTATGGATAGAAAACAGAGGGTGGGGTTGAAGAAGGAAAAAGGAGGCAATACAGCACACGGCCCATCCTTAAATTCCTCTGAAAGGAGGGTGGCGAATGAAGAGATGTGGGGTGGGGGGGAGGATTACAAAAACAAATGTGTGCCCAAGATCCATCTGGAAGCCAGATACTCAGTGTGTGGGCAAAAACTCTCTTGTATTCCAGGTGCCATCTCTGGTGGCTGTGTGGCTCAGTCTGCCCCTCCCTCTTACCAGACCACAAGCCATGTTGCTTCTCTGCAATTCCCTTAGGGCACGTTGTTTACTGTCTGTAAAAAGAACCCTAGGAAAACCAACTGATACCAGTATTTTTCCCCAACTATAGTCTTACTAACAAGATAATACATCATGTAATCATGAATTGTTGGAACTTAAATGGACTTTAGAGAGTCAGAGTAATAGAAAGAGATAATGGGCAGAGATACAGGTTTCTATTCTGATTCCCATTCAAGAGTGAAGTCAGCAAATTATTTAATTTTGTCCAAACTCTGTTTTCCTAATCTATAAAATATAAGGGAATGTTAACACTACACTAGACACCCTGCTAAGAGGAGGGCATAGGGTAGAGAACCAATCAGCTGTGGTTCTTGGCTTCATGGAGCTTGTATTCTCTGTGCTGGGAGGTCAGACATTAATAATCACTCTAATAAAAATATCTGCATGTTGTAATAAGTGACATTAAGTAAAAAGGATTTCTGGGTAGCATTGCACTGAGATATAAAGAATGAGAAAGAATTAGTAGAATGAAGGGAGGGAGAATGGCAATTGTACAGAATTTAGGGCGGGGGAATAATACATCTGGTAGTGCTGAAGAATGACTGAGTCTGTTGCTCAGATATTTGGAGTCACACGGCCTTTAGGAAGGGTCACACTGCAAACAAGCATATTGAATATGTGGATTTCCTTGATACAGTTTGAAAAAAAAATCAAAGGATGCAATTTATTTATTTAGAAGAAAGAACATCATTGAATTTTAGGAGAAAAATTACAAATTTTTAGTTCAGAAAAATAGTCAAGTGAACTAGAAAGATTTTAAATCTTTTAAAGAAACCAAAATTAATTAGCAAAAAAAATCCTCCCCTCAAAACAACATAACAACAACAAACAACTAAGTTTCAAGGAACAAACACTGCTATGAAGAACATGAACAAAATGAAAATAATACCACCAGGTAAGATGGAGAAAAGGAAGACAAAGATGCCAGATGCTGCGCAGCCACCTGGACCACTTTGTGGATGTTGTGCTTTATCTAAAGTGAAGGAGAAGCCAAAAAAAAGGGCTTTAAGCAAGGAAATGACTACTAAGTAGATGATGTGTGTAAAACATCACTTTCTTAACAGATGTTAATTTTTTTTTAAATGGGAAAAAGCTCATCAATAGTCTGACCCCTTCATTTCTAAGACAAAACGTCCTGAAACCTATCATATGATTTGTATCAAAAAGAAAATGAATATGATAATGCAGAGTCCTAAACAAAAGTTTTTCTTTAGTTGGATTGATTTAAAATTAATGTCCTATGGTTTAAATAATTGGTGGTTTTTAAGAAAAGATTATCTAATTGTGAATGTAAAAACATTCTCCTTCATAACAGAGGCCATACATTAGATCTGCGGAGAAAATATCATCCTTGCATATAAAATTGTTTTGTAGACTACTTGCCAGAAAAAATACAGATATCCAGTTAAATGTGAATTTCAGATAAATGACAACCTTTTAGTATAAGTATGTCCCAAATATTTCAGGTAACATACTTTAAATTAAAAAATTGTTTGTGGTTTTCTCTGAAATATAAATTTATCTGGTCAACCTGTATTTTTATTTGCTATATCTGGTAACTGTTGTTAAAGGGAAAAATAGTCACATACTCATACTCATATTATTTGTTGGTTTTCAACTGATTTATAGGCACAATACTAATATTGTATTTTATAGATGAGGATGTAAATTTAACCACTTTGCAATGTATGAGTAAAGTAAGGGATGGAGGGCCAAAGGCAGGTAGAGGAATGCTAAGGGCAACTGTGTCTGTATTTTAAGAGAGGAGAGTTGAGATTTTCATAAATGTTGCTGGGTATGGCATGATCCACTGAGTCCACCATTCTTTTTGCCAGAAAAAAAAAAAAAGAAAAAAACGAAAAACCTTCAGAGTTGGTATTTTCATACCACACTTAAGTCATAGATACCATTTCGCTTCAGAAACATTCTATCTCATCACCTGAGTTTTTCCCCCAAATTCTTTCAAAGTTCAGTCTGTACCACCTAAAGAAATGAGGAGCACTCCCAATTTTATTAACTTATAAAGTAGTTCACTAAAAGTCATTTTTTTTCCCAAATACAATTGGAAACAGTAGTTACTCTGGTGATCAAAAAGACCCAGTTAAAGTGAGAAATCATTAAAAAAAAATGATACTTACACACCTTATGCATTTTATTTTAATTTAAAACATATGAATGACCATGGATATGCCAATCTTTTGATGTAAGGCCAAGGCTTTTTCTTTGAGTACAGGTCCCCAAGTGTGAGTTCTCTGTCAGTGTAAAGCAGCATCTCTTGTTTCCATTTATAGTTTCTATAAAATACAGTGAGAATTTAAGAACACTTTTGAAATAACCCAAGTGTAAAAGCTTCTGTGCTTTTCCAGAAACTCCCTCGTCTTTCACACTGTCTGGCCTGCAGCAATGTTTTGTATCTTAATTTTATCAAATCTTTCCTAAGCATTCAATATAAGTTCTTTTTAAAAAACATTTTTTTGCTCATATTCTATTCACTTTAATCCTATTTTATTATATCATATAATTTATAAACAGTAAATTGGGATACATTGGATCAACTGTCATAGTAGCATAAATTTATCTACTTCATTTTTTTCCCAATTAATGTGAAATTCACATTCTGCTTCATCTGTTTACCTAAAGGTAGTGGCTATAAAACAAGTTGTTCAAGTATTTAGGCAATTAAGTCTTACAGGCTTTGCTAGTGGAAAGCAAGAAACTAGAATAAATAATTTCTGATGCCTAGTTTCACCCAAAATTTGCATCATTCTGTATACACTGATATCTAATTTAGTTTCTTAAAATATAAGATTTTTATTCCCCTACAATAATGCTGCCTTCATAGAAGGCTTTTATATTTCTTTTGCAGCTGATTATTTCTGCTTTTCTTAACGCCCTTCGGTGTTGGCATTGCAGGAAAGAGTGATAATATATTTATTGAGGAGCCCAAGAAAGTCCATAGGAAGACAAGTGATATATTATGTTGGGGTTAAATTCTCAAATAACTTATTATATTCTCAATCCCTGCAATAAATCTATATTTATGAATATGTAATCTCACTTTCCATGCTATATCCAGGTAGAGAATATTACAATAAAGACATAACCACATTAATTATTTTTTTTCTATTTAATTTTTCTTCACAAAATTGCAGTTATCCTTGCCTTATCTCCTCCTTTCTCAAACAAGAAGGTTCATGTTTTAAAGTATGAAAGCCCTTTTTGCCTTCACTATTAAATTATAGCATCTCCAATTTTGCTTCTTCATAAATATAAAACCTTCCATTAATTTCTAGAACTAAAGGTTAAATTGATCTGTTTTCCTTATGACTAATTTTCAGGAAAGCCAGATTTTTCAAGTAATCGTCTTTTGTTTTTAAAGTTGCTTATATGGACTTTCTGTTTTTAAATGTTCCTTTACAACAAGAAAAGAGATTCATTGTTGGAATGATGGATTTTGCTTTTTGTTAAAAAAGACAGAGCGCTCAGGGTGGGGTCTGGCCATTTCCTGCCCCAAAACACAACTGTAAAGATCAGTCACGTTAAAGGTCCAAACAACCTGACAAGATCGCTTTAACCACAACAGCAAATAAAAGTGATTCCCAGTAGGGGACTTAAGGAGAGGTGGCTGGGTTTAATTCGCCCTTAATGAACAGTTTCTCCAACTGGTAAGGTGCCTCAATAGAGGAACCATCAGAGAAGTCCAAGGCACTTAGGAGAGCATGTTTCCTTGGCTAAGATAAATGGATCTTGGTATAGATTTACAGGGCTCTACTTCTGAAATCTTACCCTTCCTTAGACCCAGGTTAAAAGGCTACCTCCTCTCTCATTGAACACATCTGAGGTGATTTCCCCTATGTGAGCTTCCGTTACATTGGTTTTTCTACTGATTTTCATTCACTTAGATTACACTGTAAATTTTTACCGATTATTTATTTATTTACCAATCTGACCTCTCCATTAGCTTATAGGTAGTTTGAGCCAAGGATTCTATCCATAGTATCTCCAAGGACTTTCTGATTTTAAATGTTCCTTTACAGGAACATTTAAACTCTGAACAAGGTCTACAGAATAAGATGAATTTCTTCTTGATAACAAAATACAATAGGGAACACTAATCTGTAAATAAAAGTTTGCAATGTAATTTGTTGATGGTTCACTAAAAGTGGATACAAGGCAATATGGAGACAAAGAAGAACAGATTTTGTCTACAGAATTAGCAGAACATTAAAAAATAAATATCATGTACACCACACACACACACATACTTGAATGAGCGCATGTATACACATATACACACACACACATGCACACCTCATCTAAACAAACTGCATGAATTTCTAGTCCTAGGACTTACCTATATGAATACACAAATTTGTAACACAAGTTTTTAGTTGTTTTCAGTGTGTTCTGCTATTATTCTCTGAAAGCAATACTTTAGGCCATAATTATAATTATTTGACATGATCTATTGGCCATAGATGATTAGCCCATGGGTAGAATTTGTCTCAAGTTGTGCCAACCCAACACTGAGTGTTCAATGTTGAGGTACCTCAGATCCATCATATTTAAAAGAGTTCTAAAGCTTTTCTGGGAACATAGTGGGTGATGCTATTCTCTTCAAGAGTTCTCAGGCTGGAGGTCAGAAAATAGTCTTTATAACTGTAATGAGTAAAATGCACTTGGCAATAAACTTGATAAGTAAATTGGGATCAATATAAAACTTTATTAAAGCAGTCCTTATTGACCACCTATTGTATGTCAGTGTCTGTTAAGCTAGCTGAACAAGGTATAGTCCACTTCATTGGGACAGGCATGAGAAATAATTTCAACACATGAGTTAATTTTGAGACAGGGTCTTATTAAGTTGCTGAGGCTAGTCTTGACCTTGTGATACTCCTACTTCAGGCTTCTGAGTCAGTAGGATTACAGGCTTGTGCCACCATGCCTGGCTAGGAAGCATTTTTAAATTTTTTTTATTTTTATTTTTTTGAACCCTGGGACACTTAACCACTAAGCCACATCCCCAACCCATTTTATATTTTATTTAGAGACAGGGAGTTGCTGAGGCTGGATTTGAACTTGCTACCCTCCTACGTAAGCCTCCCAAGTCATTGGGATCATAGGTTTGCACCATTGCATCTGGAGCTAGGAAGCATTTTAAAATAAAGATATTGTATTTTCTCCCTCACTAAAGTGTAGTTTTAAAGAATCTGCTTAATGAAAATTTAAGTTAAAGTCCATAGTCAAGTTTACCATTACTTATCTTCATGAATTGGCTTTTCCCTTCTTCATTTCTGGTTGCTGAGCAGAAGCAGAATAACTTCTGCCGGTTTTTCATATGGAATCCATGTCCTTGTGGGCTGCCAACTTCGGGGACTGATCTTCAACATGAAAACATTTGGAGGGAGTGGCATCATCCTTTGAAAGTTCCCAAAGTGGGAAATTCAGGAATGGCAGGGAATTCTTTTCGGTCTCTGTTCCTTCATTTGCTCTGTTTTGCTGGAACATGAGCCTCACTGAGGCAGCTGGGGTATGTGTGTTAGCAGCTAATAGGGGCAAAAGCTGGCACTGAAAGGAGCTACTTCCAAAGAGGAGATCCTGTTTCCACCATTACCACTTTCCTAGGACTTATTCAGCACCCTGGCTCCAGGAAGATTTATGAGCTGCTTAAAACATTCATGTTTGCTTACTGCTGATCATTGGAAATTCAAGGGTGAGAACTGGATTGTTAGCAGTCAGGGAACCCTCTGTTCAGGCCCAAGAAGCTCTGGACATCCTTTTAGATTGAGTTCTCTATGCCTCCCTCACAGCTTCCCCTGAGGCACACGTAACGTATTTCCTCCTGGGATTCATTTCATTTTGCCAAAATTCATTAAGTGTGCAAAAGACTGGGAGGGTTAGAAATAACCATGTAACCTTTACAAGAACTCATATTTGTGAAGTAGTTCATAATTTACAAGGTACTTTCACATACATTAGCACCTGGTTCATTTATTCATTCATCCAATCTTGTACTCACGTACCATGTACCTTTCTGATATCCAATGCGTGCCAGGACTGGGACTTGTCCTAAGTATTTTAAAAACAGGGAATATTGCTTAATTTCTGTAGACCTGTATTTAATTTTGTAAAATCTATTTATTTAACATTTTGGAAACACCTAGGCTTTGAAAAGCATTATAAGTAGATTGTGCAGGGAATATCAAAATTAGCAAATTGAGAAAAAGATAAAAAAGTTCTTAAGATCTAATGAGGGAAACAGATTTGTACACAAATCAAGCAAGAAAATGAATTGGGATAAGGAGAAGGAATGAGAGTAAATGAAGAATTCCAAGTCCTAGATTCCAAAATGGAACAAAGCCAGATACTGAGTTGTGGTAGGATCTCTTTTCAATTCTGGTTAGGAAGCACAGACATCATTAATCTTAACCAAAGCCAGTGGAAAGGGGGTTATGCAAAATTCAGAAATCCATGAAACCCAGAAGTATCTTGATTTGCTGCTGTGGCAGACTAAAGGAGATTCCCCCTACCACAGACATATTGAACTTCAGAAGTAAGTTTAAGTTTGAATAAAAGATTCTAAAGTTAAAAAAATAAAGGGGGGGGGGGAAGGAGAGACAAAATGTGAGTGAGCACAGAGTAAAGAAAAGACCATAGAAAATAATAACAAATATAAATTAAAAGCTTCTGGACTAGTTGGTCTTTAATACTGGTTTAAGTAGCAGAATTAGAGAAAGATTGTTAACACTATTACTCCATCCTTGGACTATCTAGATTTTAATGAGGAAAAAAATAACGTGAAGAAAAATTCTGTAATAAAATTCCACATGCTATATATAACACTAGAGCAGATATGGGAATAAGGAGAGTGATTGCAGACAGCTTCAAATACTTGAAACATCCAGTCCTAATGCCCAAATGTATTTAATCTGGGTCCCAGTTTTAATCACTTGAAAAGTTTTTAATATTATCAAGATATGGTAAGATATACCTTATCTGGACTTGGAATGGAGCTTTGACTCCTGAATTTCAAACTGTCTTAAATCATCTACTTTGTTCAATATATTCAGAAGTATTGGAGACCTCCGATCCCCTCTCTCCATAGTTGAATTACCCATGCAGTTTCTGCATCCAGGGACCCTGCAAGATAAGAGTCATGGGAAGGCAGGCTCCCACGATGTCTGCCCACACACCCTGGCCTTCCTGTTACTGCCCCATGGACCTCTAAGCCACATGGTCTAGGGCAGCCTTCCCTGAGAAAGCACAGGTGGGAGGTCTTACATGTATGCAGGGGATTTCAAGACCTCTTTCAGAGTTAACCTCGACTCAGAGACTTAGGACTGTGAGCTGATTACCAGCTGGTGAGCTCAGGCCTGCCCTTTCTAGAAACAAAATAGAATCTACACTAAAAATATGGACCCTGTGGAGTTGTAAGCACAGCCTTCCTATTCCTCTCTCAGGTATTCTAGGCCAAGGAATGAGAAGCCCCAGACGCGCTTACTTCTTTTATTCAGAGGAAATGCTTACTCTCTGACTCCAGATTCCCCAGAGTCTGCTTGGCCTCATTTTCTTGTGTTCGCCATGCTTTTTCTAGGGAAAGTTTTGTACATTGTGGCTTCAGCTACATTCTGAATCCCTGACAACCAACAGACATTTTCATGCAGATTGCCTGAAAGTGTACAAATTTGGAAGTTGGAAATGAACATAATATCTACTCTTTCATAACCCAAACGTCTTTTCACTTCCATTAAGAGACCAAATATCAGTCTCTAGTGCTAGAAACTTCTTCCTTCTCCCCACCATGGCCCCTGTCTTTAGTCACTTATGACTTGTAGAATCTACCGCAAACATGTTTCTGAAATCTCTTTTTGGACACCAAAGCAATTGGATAAGACCCAGCCCTTTTTATTCATAGTCATGTGAGTACTGAGGTGTGAAACATATAGTAACCAATCCAGTGTGAAAGAGAGCTTAATAGAAGTAGGCATAGTGCACAATGGGAATGCAGAGGAGGGCCCATCTGTTTTATGTTTTGTTTTGTTTTTTCCTGGTAGCAATCTCAGAATATCATGGATGTTCAACAAGTACTCACTGAATCCAATTAAACTGAAGCGGTGATGAATATTTAAGGCCTTTTTTTTTTTTTTTAAATCTTTTTCTTTCTGTGAACTGTGCTCTGACTCCTCAGTAATAAAATCCCAGCACAAGGAGAGGCAGACTCTCTATAGAAGGAAAAACATTCAAATAGGAATATGCATATCCCCAACCAGCACTGTTCAACTGAAAGAAATTTCAGGGACATGAGGAGACAGAAGATGACAGTGGAAAAATAGAGCAGAAAGAGATTCAAGGGTTATGGTCCCCTAAATACCCTGTCTTACGCTGCCTTCGTGGCTTCAGTTATTGAAATTGAAGGCAGCGTCGGTGTTCTGTGAACCTCAGCTTCAGATCCTCTTGTTCTTGGTCTTGAAGGATGCGTTTGTCAAGTAGACAACTGAAGGGTTCCCATCTAGGCTAGGGAAACAATATGTGCAAACACAAAGAAGCAGGAATTACGTGAGACAGCAAGATCAGTAATGCACTGGAGGCGAAGTGGGCTGGAGAATAGACAGGGTCTTGTGTTTCTTTTTGACAGGCTTGAACTTTAAGGCAAGGGGACACCATATAATAATTTTAAACATGGAACAAACTGACCAAATTAGTCTTGGGGAGGGAGGATGCTGAAATGATCTAGGATGTCAAAGAGGTGGTGTTCAGGAGAATTTACAAGGCAGTCTCATTTAGATATTGGTGGAAAAATAGGATGGAGTGGTGACGAGTAACAAAGAAAGACTGAAGGAGGAGTTTGGAGGAGACTCAAGTCAGGGGTTCCCTGCCCGAGGGCATGCCCTGCTCTTTGATAACATGGTCATAATCCTCTAACTGTTCTCTGACAAGATTTTCTCTTGGCTACATTTCACCTAGGATAACAGGTAATAAGTTCCAGAGTTTAGAAAGGATATTTAGGGGTCTAGAGTGAACAGAATTTCCTTAAATTAATGTTACAGATGGGGACCGCTTAGCATGTGGGGTATGATCAAGGAGTTGACCGGGAAGCAGGCTTCGTATTCCTTAAGTCTACAAGAGGATGTCAGTTATCCCTCCATATCTGTGAGTTCTGCATCTGGGAAAATTCAAACTGTGGTTGGAAAACATTTTTAAAAATTGGATCTGTACTGTACATACAGTCAAGTGAACTTGACTTGATGATTTTTTTCCTTGTCATCATGACCTAAACAATGCAGTATAATGACTAGTCATATGGCAATGACTTATATTAGGTATTAAAAGTAATATAGAAAGTATTTAAAGTATATGGGAAGATGTATGCAGCTTATGCGATGCCATTTTACATAAGAGATTTGAGCATCTGGGCAATGGAAGGGGTGGGGGCTTTACCCAGACTCTACTCCATCAGTATGACAGGGTGACTCTCTTATGAATCGAAAGAGTTTCTCCTGCTCAGTATTTCAATTTGAAAACAGTTATTAGTTTAAAGGCTTTGATATATGTATATGGGTTGAAGAGGGAAGGAATAGGGTAGACAGGAAGGTGGGAAAGAAGGATGGGAAGAAAGAAGTGTGAATGAGGATGTGATTTTTTTCCCCATTTTAATGGATTGTTTTTGTGAGTACTTTTTGAAATCTCTTTGCATGTGTTTGACTACATATTGTTTCCATGTGTTTTTGTGGGTGTGTTTGTTTATGAGGGAGTTAATAGTATTAAAAAATGTGTGGTTTTCTTGTGTGCAAGGAGTTCAATAGAGGAATATGTGTGTGAGCATGTAAGTTGTATACCAGTGTTCAGGATATATTTATGGGATTCTGTGAATTTTGAAGGCATATTTGTAAACATATATCAATTTCTATCATTATAATAAATTTCAACATGAAGCAATTCTCTCAAGAATTTACAAATTAGCAAGTATTTAGAATTAACAGATAACAAATAACATATATATGTATATATATATATCTTCAGCTTTTTGTCTTTCAAAATTGTAAGCTGTTGGCATAATTACAGCCATCTTCTTTTCTCCCACCCCCACTTTATGAATACAGTTCTTATTCCCAAGAAATAGTAACTAGACCAAGATAAAACCTACCGGTCTGGAGATGTGCTGGTCTCTCCCTGTTCTCTCATTGAGAGATAGGAGACAACTTACGGGCCCAAGATGGGGACGTATGGTTTCCCTGTCCTTGAGAGGATAAAGGGACATGCCAGTTTCCCTGTTCCCCCTTCTGAGAGAGAGGAAAACTGCCTGTCTCTGTTCCCAGGAAACAAGCTTGCCTTCCACAAGATCAGGGGATGCTTACTATGTCAGTCAAGACTCAACCCGCCCCTAACCCACAGCCACGATTCTAGCCTATAAATGGTAACATTCAAGTGGGGTTGCTGCTGCTGCCCCCCTCTCTGCGCAGAGCAGCCTTGTCAGGCTGCTGACAATAAACCTGCTTCTTATCCCAGGTATGTGTGTGATTAGTCCTGCACCATTTTTCTTTCATAAGCTTGCAGAAAAGTCTCACACAAAAGTTGTGTAAGCTGGAATAGGTATAAAAGATGATAGTTTTTTCTTAATTCTTTGGGTGGGTTTTGAGTATGGTGGGCTGTAGAAACCAATGACTGTTTTCCAATATCTGCATTGGTAACTCTTGCCCATCTCTTTGCTCAACTTTGTACTTTTCAGTTAAAGCATAGCAGAGAAGAAGGCTGCAACCAGTGGTCATTTAGGATAGGAAGAATACGTGACTGTATCAATGCCTAAAAGAATGAGGATGGCGTTGTGATGCAATGGCAGTGGGTCTTGCAGTCATGTGTAAATTGGGTCTGCAACACAGCCCTGTCACCATCTCTGTGGCTTTGAGCCTGTGACCCCTTCTCTTCAAGGCGGAGTTTCCTTGTCAATTCAATGAGGTTAATAACACCTATCTCACCTTTAAGGGTGTTGTTGAGAATTAAGCAAACTAAAGTAAGTTAAATCTTCATGTGGAGTCTGGTAAAGAGATATGAATGCCTTTTAGGAGCAACCAAAATGTAAAAGAATGATGTGAAAGAGAAAAACTCACTTTTCATACATCTGGGGTCTTCTATTTAAGAGACAAGTATGATGATGATGAGTTAAACTGGCTTGGAGGTGATTGAGAAATACCAATATCAGTTCTCTGTTAACTGAGAATAACTCTGAAGGGACTTTATCCCTGTGAATGGTAACCAGATTCTGCTCATCTTCCCAGAGCCCAGATGACTATTTCTGCCCACAAAGCACAGCCCAATCAGAACTCAGAGCAGGAGGCTGGGCCCTCTTCTGCTTTATGTGCCCACCTGAAGGAGAAGGGATTTGAGCAGAGGCATTACACTGTAAAGAGACTAATTGAGATTCTTAGGAGATAGTTATGAGGTTTATTGGGGGTCAGGGAAAAGTGGAACAAATGAAAACTGGCTCAGGACAGACAGAAATGTGTCAGGGGTTCAGCTAGGATCTTGGTTCCTAAACCTGGGCTGTACTCATTCTCTATAGTTGTGTGCAACATGGAACCAGGTTGAGCTCAAGCTGGTGATGAGGGCCAGTATCATATTTAATCAATGGTCTCATTAATTACTTTGAGGAGAATGAGGACTTAATTTCTAATTCATGTGTAGTTTAAAAAGGGGAATGCAATGCATATGGTTCTTATTCAGTTACACTTATATCATTAAACTAGACTGTCCCTTTTTAAAAAGCTATATCATGGCCAAGAAATTCAATGAGCCTCTTAAACAAGCATTTTAAGCCTGATTTCATAAAAACACAAAGTCATACTTGACTTTGAGTAAACCAATTCTCTCCGGACAAATTTTAGGAGTGGCTAAGTTTTGGATACCTGCAAATCATAAATTTGATCCAGTCTTGGGGAAGCCAGTTCTTTCAACTTCTGAGCAAACTATCTCAGACCAAGAAAGCAAATGACTACATTGCTCAACAATTATGCTCTTTGCAAAACAACTTCTTCTTGTATCTAGTGATATGTTCAAAACAGCTCTGATTCAGAAAGTAAATGCCTACATTGCTCAACAATTATGCTCTTTGCAAAACAACTTCTTCTTGTATCTAGTGATATGTTCAAAATAGCTCTGATTCTTTTTTGCTGCTCTCAGCTTATACAAATCCCCAACAGGCAGTTGTTTTTGATTTATCACTTATTTTGGATGTCTCAGGTTCTCAGGGCTGGTGTTTCTTAACATTGTTTTTCAGTTGTAAAGTACAATGGTCCTGTGATATTATAATGAGCACATGATTAGAAAACACAACTCCCAGGGACTTTGTAAATCTAGATAAAATTCTATACTAGAATTTATTTGCTACTTGACCTTGGAAAATTATTAAAACTCAGGTCCAATATTATCAGCTATAATTACATGAAATAATATTGTTACTCTAGTGCCTGGTTCGAAGTAGTTACTTCCTATTGTGTCTTTATTCCTTTGTTTGCCAATGTGATTTCTTCTCAAAAGACTTCATTTGTGTGATTCATCTTATGTTGGTAAGCTCTTAAAAGAGTGAAAATTGCTTCTATTTGAAACTTTCTACATTGCTTCATCAGGGTCCCCAAAAGGGGATTCCTGACTTAATATTATGGTTGGCTTGGCCGCAGTGGTTTTTTTTTAAATTAATTAATTTATTTTAATTAGGTATGTATGACAGCAGAATACATTTTGATTAACTGTACACAATTGCAGCACAACTTTTCATTTCTCTGATTGTACATGATGTAGCATGGTATCATATGTGTAGTCATACACGCACCTAGGGTAATGATGTCCATCACATTCTACCCTCTTTCCTGCCCTCATATTCCCTCCTCTCTTCTCCCTCCCCTTTGCCCAATTAAAGTTCCTCCATTTTCCCCAACAACCCAGTCAGTAAATGAGCTAAGGAGCTGAACAGACACTTTTCAGAGAAGACATACAATCGATCCCAAAATATATGAAAAAATGTTCAACATCTCTAGAGAACTACTCTAAGATTTCATCTCATGCCAGTCAGAATGGCAGTTATCAAGATACAAAGAACATTAAGTGTTGGCGAGGATGTGGGGAAAAAGGCACACTCATACAGTGCTGGTGCAACTGCAAATTTGTGCAACCACTTTGGAAAGCAGTATGGAGATTCCTTAGAAAACTTGGAATGGAACCACCATTAAACCCAGCTATCCTACTCCTGGGTCTATACCCAAAGGACTTATAATCAGCATACTACAGTAAGTTATGTATACTTACAGATAGATTCTGCAAAAATGTTTACTTTTTTACCTCTGTAGTTCATCTTATAGCTTCAGAGTTATCAGCTCTCCTTAAATAAAAAGCATGTATTCATATTGTGTTTAAATTCTGGACTTATTCTTCTTTGGATAATTTTATATTCCTTGGGAGGAGGTATGCAAAAGCTTTGACTTATATATTGTTTATAAATAACACTGCTTACAAAATTTACTTCCCTAGAAAATCATGAAATTTAGTCAGGAATGAGACCACTGAAGCAAGACTTACTGCTCTTCCATGGATACTCTTCAAATCATTTTGAGACTACATTTAAACTGGAAAATTTAGAGTTTCTTATGCCTGTAAAACTTAAAGAGATGTTGGTCCTTATCAAATGTGAGCCAGGACATTTTTCAGGGGCTAACATTGCTATACATGTACTGTTACTCTTTTAGAAGTTCTTATGCCTCTAGACTATAAAAAGCACATTAAATGGTACTTTCCTAGGAGCCTGGTTACCTATATTGTTCAGAATTCAGCATTTTAGACTCTTCATTAAGGAACAGTTTTCCATGCAGACTTTTAAATAATTTATAACATCAGTATTCTTAGTACAGTTGCACTTGAGCTTTTTGAGTATATTAACCAGGGTTTTTCAAAGGCACATTAAATATTAAATGATAAGCATTAAAAACAGTTCACATAATGTGAGTGTTAGAATTGGTGAATATACTTCTAAAACACAACCAAGCTATAGTAGGTAAGAGCTATATGATTTGCACTTTACCCTCTTCCTGGCACATATTTTAAAGAAGAGAATAAGCAAAAATCTAAGGAAGTCAATTGATATAATATTTTCTAATAATGTTTGGGGGCATAGGACAGTTTGCTAAGCAGCTGCCCCATTAATTCTGCTTTATTTCGTTTTCCCCAAATACCTCTTGGGT
Source organism: Marmota marmota marmota (assembly GCF_001458135.2). Taxonomy (NCBI): domain Eukaryota; kingdom Metazoa; phylum Chordata; class Mammalia; order Rodentia; family Sciuridae; genus Marmota; species Marmota marmota. Next base: position 6,430,886 of record NW_026000077.1, read on the forward strand.
AAGAGGGACATCCTGGTACCTTCCTAAGCTTTCTTTTTTTTTTAAAGAGAGAGAGAGAGACAGAGAATTTTAATATTTATTTTTTAGTTATCGGCGGACACAACATCTTTGTATGTGGTGCTGAGGATCGAACCCGGGCTGCATGCATGCCAGGCGAGCACGCTACCACTTGAGCCACATCCCCAGCCCCCTTCCTAAGCTTTCTTAATTAGATAATACTACAAATACATTTTGTCCACCGTGCTAATCTATTTATTTTGCATTCCTGCATGGTCTATAACTTTCATCTCTTTTCCTCCCTGTCTGATAAAGAAAAGATCATGCTCCCTTGCTGATCCATGACAGTGTGAAGGTCTTGGCTTTGGGTAAAGAGAATAAGATGCAGAAGGTAAAGTGAAGGGAGTGAGCAATAAGTCATTTTTGTGCCCAACTGAAGCAGATGCATTAGAGGACTGGAATGGGGTAGCACCTGTGTAATCTTATCCATGAGGCAAATCAGTACCTTTATCCTATGCTAATGATCATTGTGATCAGAAAAGGCTTTCCTGCTCTTAGCCTCTTCCCCTTTTCCTCTTGTGTTTTGCACAATTACAGTGATATTTCTGAAAAATAAAGCATGCTATTTCATACCCTGCACTTACCAAATCTTCCTTTAAAACCTAAGTATTCTCTTATTTTTTCCAAGAACAACTTTATTTAGGGGGCCCTCTTCGCTTATTCAGTGCAGAAAAAGGGTTGTAGAAATTACAGCTTTTTGTTGAGGAAATTATTAAATCACTTAAACTACAACATGAAGGCTCTCAAGCTTTTTGGTTATTCTTAGTTTTCTGTGTGTGCTCCTCTGTACACAAACAAGTTAATGAATGCAAAAGTGCATACATAGCTACTGTGCCTATTTATATGTGCTATTTAACTGAGACACAAGAATGAGAATGTTAATGGTATGCACTTATAAAGAGCATGTTGTGTACATTTGCATGCAGCGTATATCTATGCATATCCACGTAGTACATGATACTAATTGGAGAATTTTACACTAAGGAATATAAAAGATTCCTCAAAGACAATATTTTTAAATGAGTTTGATGCTTGAACCCTCTATATGACTGACTTCCTCATCCTAGGGTCAATCAGCTATGACTTGAATACCTCAATTGTCAGGAAACTTCTTATCTCTCCAAGCTATCTATTGCATGTTTGATCGCCTTTCTTCACTCAAATTAAGTGTTGAATTTGTGGCTGTATTTCATAGTTGCCTATACCTGTGGTAGGGGGCCTAACACGTATAGTTGAGAACAAGTCAAGGTTCTGCCTCTGAGAATGGGTACCACAATCAGGCTGTCCACATAACAGTTATCCTTGTCCATGCAGAGAGCCCTTTCACAGTGTGTGTGCTCAGTGTGTGGAGCTATGGCTCTGAAGGCTGCCAGTGCCTATTGATTTCTCTCAGCTTCTTAAAAGACTCTTTCAACTGCACACTTCAAATGGTTCCCTGCCCACCTGCAGCACTGTCAATAAGCAAGGAGAGCTTTAGAACAGAAGCCCAGGATATAGTCAGGCTCTTGAAACCTTTTGCTGGGCCTTGGGGTGAATCTACACTTACAGACAGGCTGGCTGCCAAACATTAACTAAAATACTCATACTTGTTTTTGACAACAGTACTCAGGTTGAATTTCATCGATTGCTATTTTGGGGAGAGAGTTATGGCAGAAATGTCTCCAGATTCCGGGTGGCTGTAATGCCTCCGTAAAGCCACCTTTCAGCATGTTCCAAATTTGCTGTGCTTGCTGTGTTGCTGCCTTCGCAACACTGAGCCCCTAAAAGTGAGTGGAGGGACCTAAAAGGAGCTCCCGAGGAGAAGCCTTGAGGACAGCCCTCTCCAGGAGTCTCCCTGCCTGAGTTGACTCTTTGATACGTGAGGCAACAGCAAGAGGTGACTTCCAAGTGCCTGTCTGTGATGATGGATGAGTTTGGCCCTGCAGCCTGGGGACAGATAGGACTCAGCAGAACACAGATGTTGTAAAGCAGCCAAATTAATCTTTAATGGGAATGTGCAAGTTGGACCCTCATTAGAATATCTAAAAGCCTGAACTCATTGCAAAGTAACAGCTAAGCTTATGGAAGGGACCCTGAAAAAATATTATGGGTCCTGCTAAAGTTGGGTCAGCACCTGATGTAGGTTTAGGGGACTTAAAAATCTCTCAACCATGCAGAAAGATTTTACAGCCAAGAAAGACACGGTTTGAAATGAACACTTTCCACCATCCTTCTTCTGGGTGGTTGAAGCTCAGGGTGGTAGACACTTGAGCTCTGTCTGATTGAACCATGTATATATGTATATTTTTCAAAACAAATCAAGAATCTAATTCTGTGATAGAATATGGGTGAGAACTATCCCCTACTGAGGAAATATCTCCAGAGAAACATGTAATGCATTGATTAGGGAACTGAACTGATTTTTTGTTTGTTTTTTCCATTAAGAAAAATTTTACCATATGATAACTTTTACCATATGATTACTGATATAGTTTAAGTAGCTACTTGGCTACATTGAAATGTGTAAGGAAAAAAATTGTTGACATCAGAGATGAAATGCATCTTGGGTGGCCTTTATTTATTTATTTTTTGTAGTTAATTTTAGTGATACATGACAGTAGAATGTATTTTGACATATTATACGTACATGGAGTATATCCTCCCATTTTTGTGGTTGTACATGATGTGGAGTCACACTGGTTGTGTATTCCTATGTAAACACAGGAAGGTTATGTCCTATTCATCCTATTTTCTTTTCTATTTCTATCCCCCCTCCCTTCCATTCATTCCCCTTTGTCTAATCCAGTGAACTCCTCTCCTCCTACACACATTTATTTAGGTTAGCATCTTCATATCAGGGAGAATATTCAGCCTTTGGTTTTTTGGTATTAGCTTATTTCACTTAGCATGACAGTCTTCAGTTCCATCCATTTACCAGCAAATGCGGTGGCTTTTATTCTTCCAAATTAGAAAAGAGGCAATATCTTCACCTCTGAATTTATTTCTAGAATTATGGAATATTCAAGTAGTTTTTTACTGATTCGATTACCACAGAAAAGAGGCAGATCTAGTAAGTCAAGCCCCCTTTCAGTAGAATTTCTGAATAAAGAATAAAAGGTATTCAATTCAGGGAAGAGATTTTGACCATAAATGAGATCAGAAAAACATATAAAATATTATGTAAAATTAATTAAAATGTATGTAGATGACTACACCGGATACCTGGACTACACCGATATCTGGAAAGCCCAAGCAGAATTTAAGGTTCACATCTGATCCAGGCAGATTTAAACTTATGAAAGGCACTGTAACAGGACCATCTAATGCGTCTTCAGTGACCATTCATATAGAAACCATTCATAGTCAAGAAGCAACATACATAATAAAATATGCATGACTCTCTCCAAAGAGAGAGTCAGGCCTGCTTTGGAACTTCAGATAGTTCTCATGAAATAAGGATAATTATATCTATATTGCAAGGTCATTGGGAGGATTTCAGATCTAATTTTTGAGGTTCTTGACAAGAGTAAGCATGCTCAAGTACAATAATGGACTACTAATGATTTCTTCTCTGGTTCCTTATTATGGATAAAAACACATACTTAAGGAGCTTTCTGAGACAGCATTAGGGCTTGCATGGTAATTTAAACTTCTATGCCACCTCTCAGGGAAGTAGAAGATAGAAAGAAGTTCCATATATTCTAGGAATTCTGGTGAAGAATTTGGCCTTGTTTTGAGGATGAATTCTACCCATCTGGTGCAGCTATTTCTTGAATTGCCCTCAAAACAGTAAAAAGCAGCACCCACTAGAAAAAAAAGAATAAAAATAATTAATGAAATTAATACACAATAACTTTAAATGGCTTTTATAGTACAATCATGAATTTAAGGGAAAAAATCATAAGTAGGAAATGGGAGTCTCCAAAGAGCACTGGAGAATAAACAAAGGGAAAAATGGAAATTTTAGAACTGGAAGATACACTATCTGAAATGAAAAATTTGCTAAATGAACTTATTATCAGACTAGATGTTCAAGAAGAAAATGTTACTCAATTTGAAGACATTCCACTTGAAACTAGGAAAACAAAAAGATGTAGGGAATAAAAACAGAAAAGCTGAAAGATGGATAACAATTGAACAATAAAGAGATCTTTAGTGATTTGTGGGCAAAATGAGCCAGTTTTAACATTTCTACAAAATAGATCCAACAAAATATGTACTCTCACAGGAAAAAATATTTTGAAATTATTTTCAAAATTTTTGAAAATATAAATCCATCAATCCAAGCAGTTTAGCAAACCCAGGAATTTTAAACAAATATACAGATAGAAGCACGTAATTGCTAAAAGCAAAAATAAAGAGAAAATTCTAAAAGTGACCAGAAAAAAAGACATGTATATGTCAATATACAATAAGACTTATATCAATAAGACATATTAATAATTTATAAGAACAATAAGACTTATATCAATAAGACATATTAATAATTTATAAACTTCAGTAAATTCTTATTATTAACTCTACAAAGTATGAAAAACAGAAGACAGTGGATTGAAATCTTTAAATTACTGGGGAAAAAAAAGTCAACACAGAATTTCAATTCCAACAAAAATATCCTTCATAATGATGGTGAAATGACACATTTCATAATGATGACACTTCATAATGATGGTGAAATGACAGGAATGGAAAGGTTTCATTTCTAGAAGACCTGAAATATTAGAGTTACTATTGGAAGTTTTTCAGGGTGATGGAAAATGATACCAAATGGAAATTCAGATCTAGAGTACTGAGAATAGCAAATATGTGGGTAAATATGAGGGACCTTTTTATTTACTAATTTCTCAAAAGGTTATTGCCTAACTAAAGCAAAAATAAAATAATAACATTTGGAGAACTTGAGTGTGAGTGTGTGTGTGTGTGTGTGTGTGCTGCTCACTCCCACTGATGCTAGGAATTGAACCCATAGCCTTGCATATATTAGCATGCACTCTACCACTAAGCTACAATTCCAGCCGCATACTGTGGGATTCAAAGCACATGTAGAAGTACAGTCAATTCTTTCTTATCTGTGGTTCTACTTTCTGTGGTTTCAGTTACATACATACATTCAACCACAATCTGAAAATCTTAAGTGAAAAATCCCCAAAATAAACTATTCATTATTTTAAATAACTCTTTTACAGTATATTGTTACAATTTTTCTATTTTACTATTATCTTCAATCTCTTACTGTGCGTAATTTATAAATTAAACTGTATCATAGTGATGTATGTGTAGGAAAAACCTCAGGGTATAGTATTGAGGTTTTAAGTATCCACTAGGGGTCTTTTAACATACCTGCAAAGATAAGGAAGGATTACTCTAAAGTGTGTGACATGAAAAAAGTAATAAGAGAAGAAAAATTGTATAATATTTTTATAAAACACATTATATATGAATCAATATAATATTAATGCTCAGTAGGCTGTGATAGTTTCACACCCTTAGAGAAATCACTTAAAAAACAAACAAAATATGAGAGTAAAGTCTATAAGCCAGTAGAGAAGATAATAAATACAGAAAAAATACTCAATTTATAGAAACATAGAAAAGGAAAATAAAGATTTAAAAGAAGAGAAAACGAACAACAGCAATAACAACTAATAGATGCCATAACAAAGACAAGATAGGTGACTACTTATATTGATAACTGCACTAGTAAGAAAGACTGAATATATGTTCATTATAAGCAATTTATGTATGATACAATTTGAAGTTAATAAAATGGAAGGAGATATATTATGTAATCAATAAACATTTAAAAAGATGATGTGTTAACTTTCAATCATGGTGAGAAAACACTCAAGAAAACACTTGGGATTTATTGAATCTTTATTTAAGATTCAATAAATCTTAAAATGAGATTTATTTTGACTTACAGTTTTAGAAGTTTCAGTCAAAAGTTGCTTGACTCTGTGGCTTTGTGTTTGTGGCAACATAGTACATCATGGTGGACACACAGGTGTAGGGAGTTTCTCCTATCCTGGCAAATGGGAAGCAGAGAGAGACAGAAAAGGGCCAGAGTCTCAGCATCCTCTTCAAAGGCTCAACCTCAGTGACCTCACTTCCTCCAACTAGGTTCCACCCCCTCAAGGTTCCACCACCCTCCCAATAGCACCACAGCCTGAGGTCCAAGACTTGAAGAGCCTTTGGAGGACATAAAAGATCCAAACTAGACCATATAAACCTAACTATATTAATAACATATAAAAACAGAAGCTAAAACAAATGGTATTCCAAGAGATAAATAAGAATCTCTCTTAATGGCAAAAGGGTCAATTCACCAGGGGAAAAAGTACACTCTGAGAACAAAATGGATACTTGACTTTAGTCTGCTATATTAGTTTAGCATAAGGAAACAGTCTATGAAAAATAGTAACGTCAATATGTATAGAATAAGATATATAAGAAGTGCTAAATAGTACCCTAAGGCTTAGGGTAAAATTTCCAAATCCATAATCTAGATGAAAAACAAACTCAAATTCAATTTCTCCTACAATATGTTCAAAATACACATCACTTCTTTGATCCCAAAAGGCCTGGGGATTCCTCACTACCAGTAAACAAACAATTGACTTTTCAGCAGACAGTAAGTGGGTGTCCTCTAATAATTTAGTTCTGATACTAAATGGAGATAGCATCAGATTCTACAGGTTGAGTGAGGGCTTAGTCCCTAAGACTGCCCCTCACTCTACTTCAGATGCTATTCACATGTTCCACATTGTTTTACTCCATCAATCAGCTTTTAAGTCAGGGTTGCTACAACCTCTTCCTTGCATCCATCTAATTTTCTCAAGCAGCTCACAAAACTCATGGAAACACTTTTTATTTACTAGTTGATCATAAAGGATATTACAAAGGACCAAAATGAAGAGATGTATAAGGGGAAGTGTGGGGAAAGGGGTGTGAAGCTTCCACATCCTCTTCAGGTGTTCCACCTGCTAAGCCCTATTCTTTGGGATTTTATGAAGATTTAATTGCATAGGTGTGGCTGAAACACAGACAATTGTTAGAAATGTGATTGGACAGAAAGAGAAATCTAATGAAAGAGACTGAGCAGGGAAACCCAGCAAAGGCTGTTCAGATCCTTCTTGACCTCTCTCTTCAACATTTCTTCTTCCTGAGTATAGAACAAGGTCCATTCTGAAATGGGGTTCTTATCATCTCTGAAACAAGGAAGATCAGAGAATATTTTTTATGGCCATCTCCAAGATAGAAAGGCAGGGAAAATTGGAGTATGTGGACAGCCTCAGGGAAGAGGAAGAGATGTTCTAGTTTCTGATGCCTACCATAAGGAGGGAGATTATGAACCCAGACCATAGAGGAAGCCCAAAATAGATGCATGATAATATCACACCAAGTAAGGACACACTTTGAAGAGGGAACAACGCCTTAAAGAACAAAGCTCAGATCTCAGTTGCACCCTACTATATAGCAGAGAAACTTCTTGTGTTGCTCAAGCTATTGTTGGGTCAATATGGTTGTATATCCATAGCGAAAATATAAATCTAGACCCTTGCCCTCTATTGTATACAAAAAACAAACAAACAAAACAAAACAAAAACAAAAACAAATCAACCAAAGGTAACTGTTAAAACTATATCACTTCTAGAAGAGAACATAGAAAATCTTGGTAGTTTAGTAAACACTAACCATAAAAATGGTAAATTGTTTTTCATCAAAATTCACAACTTTTATTCTACCAAAATTTACTGTGTTAGAGTGAAATAGTAAGCTGCAAAGTAGGAGAAAATATTTGCAAAACATAATATTGATGATCAGTTTGTGCCTAAAATATATAAAGAATCTTATAGATAACTAATAGGATAAACAATTAAATTGAAAAATGGACACACAATATGAAAGGACATTTGCCAAAGAAGATATATGATTAATAAATAAACATATAACAATGTCTATTGTCATTAATCATTGGGGAGTTGCAAATTAGAGCTACATGCCACACTCAATGCACACTGTAATGGCTAATGTTAACAAGATAGGTGATAGCCAATGTTGGTGAGGACATGATGTAGCAGATTAACACTTACCTATTTCTGGTAGTATTATACAATGTTTCAGTCATGTTAAAAAACAAATTAATGATTTCTTATAAATTTAAATGTTCACTTACAATACAAACTATCAATCTCACTCAAAGGAATTTACCCAAGAATATTAAAAAAAGTGTACATATAAAGACATACTCATTCAGTCATAGCACTTGTATTCATAACACTCAGAGCTTTTAAGCAATTAAAATGATCATTACCTAAATTAATAAGCAAATTATTGTATGTATGTGCTATATGAAGAATGTTACACAGTAAGAATGCACTATAGATGAAAAAGTAGAATGAATCTCAAAAGTGTTATGCTAAGTTAAATAAGTCAGATATGTAAACCTATTGTATGATTTTATTTCTAGAAAAGGCAAAAATATAGTGCCATAAAATACATCCAGAGGCCAGAGTTGGCAGGGAGTAGGTTGAGTGCAATAAGGCAAGACAAAAACGTTGAGGTAATGGAAATGTTCTGTTTGTGATCATTGTGATGGTTCCCAATTGTGTATATTTGTCAACGCTCAATGAAATATATGCTTGAAATTGTTGAGTCCCATTTTATGTTAATTATACTTCAATAATGCTGATCTTTAAAAAATATACAAAAGGAAAAAATCTGCTTGTACCTGTAAACACTTAGGATCTGTGTATTTTAATGTATGGAAATGATGCTTAAAATTCAAAACACTGAAAGATAGAAAATGCATTGCTATAATCATCATGATAACAACACAGTGAACAGCCTGATACAGAGCACAATTTCAGAAGAGCATGTGTGATACATTTATATAACACACTGTAGAATATCAGTCTGGCCCTTGGAGCAAAGGTTTATAAGGCAATTGGGGGCTTAATTGTATTCCCATATAATTGAAGAAGAATCATCTTCGGATTACTCTAACTTTTCACTTAAGAAGTTGGGCTTTTGACCCTGAATTTAGAAAACTGTTTCTTTTTTTGTAATTTTTTGTTGATGCATGATAATTTTTGCACAATAATGGGATTCATTGTGATGTATTCATGCACTCACATAATTTGGTTAATTTCATTCCTCAGTACCTCTCCTTATCCTTCCTTCCTTCCTTTTATCCCCTAACTCTACCCTACTGATCTCCATTTTACTTATAAAATGTCTAGTTTCACTGCCTAGGTCACTGGAAATATTAAATGTTACATGGAAGTTTATTTACATAGCTAGTCCAATTGGGCCATAGTCACCCAGACCCAGATATTCCAAGATGTGGAAAAACAGAGCATAACAAAACAAACAAGCAAAAAAATATCACATTCAGTTTGCTCCTACCTTTTGCTGCATATATTATTGGTTGACTCAACACTTTATACTTCAGTCAAATCTAGAGTCTTGAGTCTGTTTTGAGCATCAGAACTTTATTTTCCCTCAAAATTTCTGCTTACTCTGATCAGAAATGGGATTTTAAATTCTTCCCAGAAGCCACAGGAAGCCACTAAACACAGACCCTGTTGGGAAAGGCTCTGAGGAATGTGAAACCTGGTATAGTGCTTAAGGATGATATCTCCAGGACTGTAGTAGAAACAATTGATAACAACCTTAAGTTCAATCACTTGAGGGAATTTATATTTGATTTAGAAGCAGGCACTGTATGCTCTGATGTTTCCAAGAAGGATATGAGTGAAAGATAAAGCCCAGTGGTTATAAAGTCAGGTAAATAATCTTGCTGTGATTCATTAATTAATTCACATACTGAACAAATGTTAAATGCAAACATACACTGTAGTAGAAAAAAAATACTCTTCCCATTCTGAAAGAGCAAAAAAATGTTTTTAATAAAATAAGAAATGCATTTATAAGAAATTAAAATGTCATACATTAAAAAATAATAGCAATCATCAAATTGAGTGACATGTTGCTTAGTAGCAGTGTGTTTGTTATGATACTTTATAGGCTTGGAACATCCAAAATTTAAATTCTGGATCTTCCACTGGCTAGAACAATGCGTGGCACAAAAGTTCTATTTTAGTATTTGTCATTATTTTATGTTGTTTTTAGAAGTTCTATCTGTAATTTGTATAGAGTAAGATTATAATAGACAATAGATTAGAATTATATGATACATTACATCATAATCTGAGGTTCCTAGAATGACTGAGTTATGAAATCGAAGTTTATTTGGCTGTGAGTTAAAGTAACCAGGTAAACACAATGGATGATGTAAAATGTTATTTGTTCTATTAAAGATGAAGTAGGATTTTCAGCTGATGGAAAAATAAAACAGAGATTGAAAGCACAGAACTAGCAGAGGAGTTAAAGGCAAGAAACATCTGAGGTTTGAATAATCCAGATTAGCATTGTGCTTTTCTGTAAGGTAAGAGGAGTTATAGCAAAAATGAAGTATGAAAAACATGGAATTTAATTTGCAGAAGAATCTGAATGCAACTTCAAGGAGATTAAGTTGTGTTTTTAGAATGCAGAGAGACACTGAATGTCAATAATGCAGAATTGGAATAACTTTTAATATCATCTAGTCATTTTCTCTCTTTATATCACAGTCAGCTTCATTCAGTATAGGAAGGAATCTTTACTTTTACTTTTGTCTACCAGAGCAGGACCTCCAATTTTTGATCAAATATTAATAATATCAGTGCTTAATGCCTTATGCCTCTCTAACAAGGACCTGCTAGAGGTCATTATGCAATAAGAAAACCAAGTGGTTTTGGGAATTTTTAAATTAAGATGACTACTACATAGTTTAAAATACTGCATTGAAATATTTGAACAAAAATTTGTGAGGAAGAGGGCTGTGGCTGTGGCTCAGTGGTAGAGTGCTTGCCTAGCATGTGTGAGGCATTGGGTTCAATCCTCAGCACCACATAAAAATAAATAAATAAAATGAAGGTTTAAAAAAAATGTGAGGAAGGGATTCCGGGCTGTTAAAGGCTGAATTGTACCCCCCTAAGTACAGCCAATAGGAGATTTAAAAAAAAAATTAAAAACAAAACTAACCCAAAGTTCATCTGCTTTTTATTTTCACTGTGTGCCACTAATTTTAAAGAAGATCAATGATAAAACACTTCTTTCCCTCAAATCTCTTGGTGGTCCAAGTTCTAAACAGTTGATATGGCTAAAGTTGATATTTTATAATAAATATTTAAGCTCCAGATTAACACATTTTCACTTATCCTTTAATAAATATTTATCCTACAAAGGAGTCAATTTGAGTACTGTCTTATATTACTTGATCCTGACAGATGTATGTATTCATTGTGTGAGTAAATATACAATTTTTTTTCTACAACCTGTGTAATGCTGTATAATCCTGCATTCATAGTAGTCAATGATAGCACTGTGACTGGTAAAATAACAGAATTTGAGTTGCTTAAGTTTTGTCATTCTATATGATCAGATAGAGTTGTTATTTGTTTAAAATTAACAGAATAGAGTGAAATCTATAAAGCACAACATTTTCTTTGGAAAGTACAAATGTCAGTTCATATTGTAAAGTTTTCATGTGATCCTGAAATATACTTTTTAAAATTGACATGTTTCCCCTTTAAATGATTAATTATTTATTTTAAGCTAAAGAAAAAATCCACAAAATAAAACATTCTAGGGTTATAGTTTACTCATTGTATAAGTTGAACATTTTGCAAATATTTCAGTTGTACAAAAATTCACTAGTTATTTGGTAATTATTTACACAAAATATTTTATATAAGATTTTATTAAAACATCAAAGATAAAATTGCTAGGTTGATATGAAAGGTATGTGCCCTTTTATCCTACAGGTACTAGGAGGCACTTTCAGTCTTTTGGAATATTGGTCTAACGTATACAACAGTTTAATAATTGCTCTGAACTTTGTGAAGAAATCTGAAATGAAAAAACACCATACGAACATAAAAGGGCAACAAGTTGGCGTAGCCCAAAAAAGAAATTTTTTTAAAAATCAAAAAAGAGAGGTGATTGACTCTCTGTCTGGATCTATTTTGAAATACTGCATAAAGTTTATAAAAATTGTAAAGAAGTATGTATAATTGGCACATCCAAAGCATGGATACTGGAAACAATTCAAGATTCAGATGATGCTGGGATGAAAGACAGCATCTTCTACAAGCATTGACAAGAAAGAGAAAGGAAATGTCAGCAACTGTCAGCACAGGCAGGCCTGGGAAAAATGGAGAAGAAAATGGCACTAGTAAAGCTGAGACTCTGATGAGGGAGACACAGCAAATGGCATTTTAATCTATTTTGATACTGCTTTTGGTCAATACCATTTCCAGATGGCAAGAGTTAATCAAGTTAAGAGAGGAAGTGAACCTCTTCAGAATAAATATGGGCATTTCTCTGCTGTTCAAGTAAAAGGAGAAAAAAGCAGAGGAAATGATTGACACGAAAACCCCATGACTTTATAAATCCTTGTCAAACAGTGAAAGAAACATGCAGTGTTTTTAAAAGTTGAATTAACTATTTTATTTCAGATATAGCTTGTGGATATTAGGACAAAAAATGGCATTGAACTTTACAAACGACTTCAAACCCGATTGAAGTTAAATACAAAGATCTGTGAGAAAACTGAACAACATCTCCACTGCTTTTTTCTGACCAGTAACTAGTAACTGAAAATGGTCTGGTCATATAGGAGAAGGAAGATCAAAATGTATTTGTTCTAGGTGTCAAATAAAATAGGCAGCCACATCATGTACCATCACAAGAATGGGATCCTAATTAGAATAAGTTTACTCCATATATGTATAATATGTCAAAATATACACTACTGTCATGTATATCTGAAAAGAACAAATACAAAAGGAAAACAATATAACAAGCATGCCATTGTTTACTAATAATGTAAACCAATAATTTTTCTAAAGTGTTCATTTAAATTACAGAGAAATACCTAAATTACTTACTGAAACCATTTCATCCTTTGATGTTTCTCATTTGTTGCTAGGATCCCCAAAACCCACAGATAGCACTGATAGAACAATAGCACTGATCCTTTATATTAATGACAATAGTATATACTGAAGCTACCTGATGTTGTCATTATACATTTATGACACTAGATTTTACAAATTATTATTATAATACCCAATACTGGTAAGATTAACCCATCTGTAGGGTGCTGATAGCAGTGAAATTTGAATGGCGATTTGACAACAGATGGGGAAAAAACTCCTGGGATATTCATGCACTAGATTCTAAGAATCTTATGTATGTGTATCATTGCATGTATAAATCATAATATGTAATATGCAGATGTGCCATAGTTTATTCTGTGATTCACTTACATATGAGAATATACAGTACAGCCATTGCTCACTATTTGCAGGGAAATGGTTCTTGGAATCCCCGTAGACACACAGGCTTTGTTGCAGTCTGTATCACCTCTTTTATACCACAGGCCTCTGTGATAGGCCCCCTGAGACTGTGCAGGTACTTACAGCTGTGAGATTCAGGCATGAACCATCCTGTCATCAGCTCAGATGGCCAAGTGTCTACCCTCAACAGCACTTCCCCAATCTCAGGAAGCATAGCATCATGGAAGACCCCATTTAATGGGGATAAGAGGGGTTACTAAGCACAAGAATTTGCCCTGGAATTTAGTGCTCAGCTGGTAGAATCGAATGCTTGGCAGATCCTAACGACCCCATCCCCAGACCTGCCAATGGACAGTCTCTTGAAAACTCCCGTACCAGGGGAAGATATGTGACTCCAATCTGTTGATATCTATTTCAACTAGCATTACCTCTGGTTTATTGCAACAGTCTTGGGTCATGAGTCTACCTCAGCAATAGAAGTGTGACCCTTAGTCTTAACCCAGTGTTGTGCTGGTTTGGGTGGGCTGTGGGCTCAGGGTATGAAACAGTTTGAGAGCTTTGGTAGCTACAGGTGTGACATCAGAGCCTGGGGCTGCTACAACCACACTGACTTGGCCCAGAACCAGGCAGAACCTTACAGTGTCTAAACATAGGCCAGTAACTATATGTGAGGCATTGGACCTACCTTGGCTCCAGGGAGAGGTTTGTGGGGACAGACTACTCTTTCTAGGTATTCTCTTTCTTTCTGAACAATGCCAACTGAGTGTTTAGGGCAAGGCTGATATTGTCCTCTGGAATTGAAACAGTGACAACACACCAACAGCAACTCTTGATCAATTTGGTCCTGGGCACTGTCTAGTGCAGAAATAGTGGAAGTTACTACAGGCTCAGAGAAAACAAGTAACTTGCTTAGAATTTCAATAAGCCAGGGACAACCAAAGTCAGATAGGAATGTTTCAAAATTCTAACACAGAAACTGAACAAAAAGAGGAAATTAAGAAAAATCAAGCAGAAATTTTTGAGAGGCAGATACTGCTGCCAGAGACACTGCTGCGGTGCCTGGAGGTAACTCTTCTCTGGACATGGCCTTGGTGGCCTCGGTTACCTCAGACGCTACTTCCTATGCTAACTCTGTGGTCTCTGCTGCTGAACTGGAAATCTCCTGTCAATCAACTGCCACCTGCATTGCTACCACCATTGCTGCTGTCTCTGATTCTGCTGCTGCCAGCCTGAGGTCACCTGGAGGTCTTCTTTCTTGGTGCTGCTGCTGCCACAGAAGATACCATTGCCCCAGATGCAACTGAAGCTGACACTGGTGCTGACCCCCAAAGGTTACCTGGTGATGTTGCCCCGCTCCCTGGCTGCAGCCACCACTGCTGCTGACCCACTGTCAGCTGCCGACCACCACCACCACTACCGCTACTACCACCATCTAGAGGACTGCTTTGGGGGAGACTCCAGGTTTGGTTGCAAGTGCTGCACCCATTTTTGGACACCAGCCAGGGTCTGGGGCCCAGGTGCCAGCAGGTTTACCACCACAGAAGCCTCTGTCTGGGGACTCCAGCCAGGACTGAAGGTCCAGTGTGGGGGTGCCTGTGGGTTTGGAGGAGCCTGGGGTCTTCCTGCTGAGAGTGCTGGTGGCCCTTGTCTTGCTGCTGCATCTCGGGGTTGCTCCTTTGCATGGGTGTATCCCTGATGGTCTCTCTGCAAGTAGGAGTAGCATTGAGATCTTAGGACTGAAGCATGGCCAAGCCTGAGGTATCTGAAACCCAGATCAGTGGGATAGAGACTCGGTTTGTGAGGGGTGATCTGGGTTTGGTGATCCTGAGAGATGTCAAAGACAGAGCTGAGAAAATGTTGAACACTGACAGAGACAGTTCGACTTTCCAGCAAGATTTATTTTGTTTTATTTTATGTTTTGATTTGCTAATCTACCATATTTGAAACAGGATTTTTTTTAATGCATCAGTGTGTGGTGGACAATGACATATGAATAGTGTATTGCATTTTTGTTGTATTCTATGTCTTTAATTTTTCTCTTTGTTCGTATTCTTCCTCTCTTGTCTATTTTCTTAGATTTTCTTTCCAAACTTTTCTCCGACCAATAGCCAATCTCTGTTGGCTCCTCTTCCACTCTTCCTGTGAATTTTTACTTCTAGTTTCTCTCTTCCTCCCTTGTGAATATCACGTATTATACTACCTCTGTTCTCTCATCCACCATTTGAAATTGTAAACCATTTTAACAAATTTTCTGTTTGTACTATAGATAGTTATTGACCTCATCATTTTGGTTTAATATGAGAAAGTGGATGCCTTAGAGGGAGGTATTAGGTTTAAGGATATATATTGTATATACTGGGCACTGTTGATATTGGTCTCACCATTAAAGTTGAAATACTAGAAACCTTCAGGAACATTATAGGTCTACAGGGTACAATTTATGCTGCCTTAGATCCATTCTTCTAGATGGGAAAACACACTAACAACATGAAAAAACAAGGGAATAAAGTGCTCCAAACAAACCAAGATGCTTCAACAATAGAAGCCACTGATAACACAGTAGAAGAAATGTTCACAAAGGAGTTCAGATTGTACATAATTAAATTGATATGTGAAGTAAAATATAGTATAAGAAGTGAAATCAAAGAAAAAATACAGGAAGTGAAAGATCACTCCAATAAAGAGTTAGAGGATGGGGCTGGGGTTGTGGCTCAGCAATAGAGCGCTCGCCTCGCATGTGCGAGACCCTGGGTTCGATCCTCAGCACCACATACAAATAAATAAATAAACAAGTGAAATAAAGGTGTTGTGTCCAACTACAACTAAAAAATAAATAATAAATATTTTTAAAAAGAGTTAGAGATTATGGGGAAAAAACAAGCTGAAATCCTCAAAATGAAAGAATCAGTGAATTGAATTACAAATTCAAAAGAAAGCATCACCAACAGACTAGACCACTTGGAAGACAGAACCTCAGACAATGAAGACAAAACATATAATCTTGAAAGTAGAGTTGACCATACAGAAAAGATGGTAAGAAACTGTGAACAGAACATCCAAGAATTATGGGATAACATGAAAAGACCAAATTTAAGAGTCATTGGAATACATAAAGGAGCAGAGATACAAACAGAAGGAATGCACAATCTGTTCAATGATATAATAGCAGAAAATTTCCCAAACCTAAAGAATGAAATGGAAAATCAAATACAAAAGGCTTACAGGACCCCAAAGGTGCAAAATTATAGCAAACCCATTATAATGAGAATGACTAACACAGAGAATAAAGGTAAAATCTTAAAGGCTATGAGAGAGAAAAAAAATCAAATTAAATATAGGGGGAAAACAATTCAGATCTCAACTGATTTTTCAACCCAGACCCTCAAAGCTAAGAGTTCCTGGAATAATATATTTCAAGCTCTGAAAGAAAATGGATGCCAACCAAGAATTTTATATCCAGCAAAATTAAGTTTCAGATTTGAAGATGAAATTAAAACTTTCCATGATAAACAAAAATTAAAAGAATTCACAACTAGAAAGCCTACACTACAGAGCATTCTCAACAAAATATTCCATGAGGATGAAGTGGAAAAAAATATATGAAAACCAGCAAAGGGAGGATCTACACTAAAGTCAATCAAATAAGAAACTAAGACAAATCAAAAACCAGAAATAAATCAAAATTACAGGTAATACAAATCATATCTCAGTAATAACCTTGAATATTAGTGGTCTATACTCATCAATCAAAAGACATAGATTGGAAATTGGATTAAAAAGCAAGACCCAACAATATGTTGTCTCCATGAGACTCACCTCATGGACAAAGACATCCACAGGCTGAAGGTGAAAAAATGGGAAAACACTTATCACTCATATGGATTGCATAAACAAGCAGGGGTTTCTATTCTCATCTCAGATGAAGTAGACTTCAAACAAAAGTTACTCAGAAGAGACTAAGAAGAACATTTTATACTTCTTAAGGGAAGTATATACAGAATATAACAATTATAAATGTTTATTCCCCAAACAATTGAGCATTCATGTACATGAAACAAACCCTTCTCAATTTCAAGAGTCAAATGGACCACAATACAATAACACTGGGTGACTTTAACACACCTCTCTCACTACTGAATAGATTGTCTAAACAAAAACTAAATAAGAAAAATATAGAACTAAATAATACAATCAATAATTTTAGACTTAACGGACATATATAGAACATTTCACCCACCAGAAAACAAATTTACTTTCTTCTCAGCAGCACATGATTCCTTCTCTAAAATAGATCATATCTTATGCCACAAAGCAACTCTTAGTAAATACAAAAAAAAAAAAAAAAACAGAGATAATACCCAGCATTCTATCAGACCACAATGGAATGAAATTAGAAATCAATGATAAAATAAAAAATACAAGCCATTGTAAAAAATGGAGACTAAATAATACACTATTGAATGATGAATGAATAGTAGAAGAAATCAAGGATGAAATAAAAAAAATTCTTAGAGGTAAATGAGAACACTGATACAACATATCAAAATCTCTGGGACATTATAAAGGCAGTACTAAGAGGAAAGTTTACTGCATTGAGTGCATTCGTTAAAAGAATAAAAAGTCAACAGATAAATGACCTAACACTACACTTCAAAGCCCTAGAAAAAGAACAAATCAATGCCAAAAGTAGTTGAAGACAGGAAATATTCAAAATCAGAGCTGAAATTAATGAAATTGAAACAAACAAATAAACAAAAACAATTGAAAAAATTGACAAAACAAAAAGTTGGTTTTTAAAAAAAAATAAATAAAACTGGCCATACGAATGAAGGGAAAAAGAGAAAACTCAAATTACTAGAATACAAGATGAAGAAGGAAATATCACAATGGACATGTCTGGAATACAAAAGATAATTAGAAATGATTTTAAAAATTTATACTCCAATAAAATAAAAAATATCAAAGACATCAACAAATTTCTAGAGACATATGACCTACCCAAACTGAATGAGGAAGTCATACATGATTTAAACAGATCAATTTCAAGTAATGAAATGGAAAATGCTATCAAAAGCCTACCAACCAAGAAAAGCCCAAGACCAGGTAGATTCTCAGCTGAGTTCTATAAGACTTTCAAAGAAGAATTAACACCAATACTCCTCAAAGTATTCCATGAAATAAGAAAAGGAGGGAACCCTTCCAAACTCATTCTATGAGGCTAATATCACCCTGATACCACAACCATAAAAAGACACATCAAGGAAAGAAAACTTCAGATCGATATCCCTGATGAACATAGATGCAAAAATTTTCAATAAAATTCTAGCAAATTGCATACAAAAACATATTAAAAAGATAGAGCACCGTGATCAAGTAGGTTCATCCCAGAGATGCAGGGAAATCAGCATATGGAAATCAATAAACATAATTCATCATATTAATAGACTTAAAAACAAAAATCATATGATCATCTCAATAGATACAGAAAAAGTATTTGACAAAATACAGCAAACCTTCAAATTCAAAACACTAGAAAAACTAGGGATAGTAGGGACATATCTCAACAATGTAAAAGCTATATATGCTAAACCTAAGGCCAGCATCATTCTAAATGGAGAAAAATTGAAAGCATTCCCTTTAAAAACTGGAAAAAGATTAAGATGTCCTCTTTCACCACTTCTATTCAACATCATCCTTGAAACTCTAGCCAGAGCAATTAGACAAAAGAAAGAAATTAAATGGATACAAATAGGTAAAGAAGAACTTAAACTATCACAATTTGCTGATGACATGATTGTATATCTAGAAGATCCAAAAAATTCCACCAGAAAACTTCTTGAACTAATAAATGAATTCAGCAAAGGAGCAGCATATAAAATCAACACCCATAAATCAAACACATTTCTATACATCGGTGATAAGTTAACTGAAAGAGAAATTGGGAAAAATTCCGCATTCACAATAGCCTCAAAATAAAATAAAATACCTTGGAATCAATCTAACAAAAGAGGTGAAAGACCTCTGCCATGAAAACTACAGAACACTAAAGAAAGAAATTAAAGAAAGCCTCAGAAGAGAGAAATATCACCCATGCTCCTGGATAGACAGAATTAATATTGTCAAAATGGCCATACTACCAAAAGTATTATACAGATTTAATGAAATTGCTATTTAAATCCCAATGACATTCTTCATAGAAATAGAAAAAGCAGTCATTAAATTTATTTGGAAAAATAAGAGACCCAGAATAGCTAAAGAAATCCTTAGCAAGAAAAGTGAAGCAGGAGGCATCACAATTTTCAATAAAATTGAAACTATACTACAGAGTTATAGTAACAAAAACAGCATTGTATTGGCAACAACATATATGTGTAGACCAATGGGACAGAATAGAGGACACAGAAACAAACCCACATATATACATTATGTCATACTAGAGAAAGGTGCCAAAAAAAATTCACTGGAGAAAAGATAGCCTATTCAACAAATGGTGCTGGCAACACTGGAAATCCATATGTAGCAAAAGAAATTCAACCTCTGTCTCTCACCTTGCACAAAAATCAACTCAAAGTGGATCAAAGACTTAGGCACTAGAATGGAGACCTTGCACCTAATAGAAGAAAAAATAGGCTGAAATCTTCATCATGTTCAGTCTAGGATCTGACTTCCATAACAAGACTCCCAAAGTGCAAGAAGTAAAATCAAGAATCAATAAATGGGATGAATTCAAATTAAAAAGCTTCTTTTCAGCAAAGGAAACAATCAATAACGTGAGGAGAGAACCCACAGACCAGGAGAAAATCTTTACCACATGCACCTCCAATAAAGCATTAATCTCTAGGGTATATAAAGAACTCAAAAAACTTAACACCAAAAAAACAAATAATCCAATCCATAAATTAGCTAAGGAACTGAACAGACACTTCTTAGAAGAAGAAATACAATTGATCAACAAATACATGAAAGAGTGTTCAACATCTCTAGCAACTACAGAAATGCAAATGAAAACTACACTAATATTTTATATCACTCCTGTCAGAATGGCAATCATCAAGTATACAGGCAACAATAAATGTTGGCGAGGATGTGGAGGAAAAGGAACATTCATACATTGCTGGTGGGACTGCAAATTGGTGCAACCACTATGGAAAGCAGTATGGAGATTCCTCAGAAAACTGGGAATGGAACCACCATTTGACCCAGCTATCCCACTCCTCAGTTTGTACCCAAAGGATGTAAAATCAGCAAACTTCAGTGATGTAGCCATGCCAATGTTTATAGCAGCTCAATTCACAATAGCTAAACTATGGAACCAACCTAGGTGTCCCTCAATAGATAAATGGATAAAGAAAATGTGCTATATATACTCAATGGAATATTACTTAGCTTTAAAGAAGAGTGAAATTATGGCATTCACCAGTAAATGAATGGAGTTGGAGAATATCATGCTAAGCAAAATAAGCCAATCTCACAAAACCAAAGGCTGAATGTTTCCTCTAATATGTGGAAGAGATGCTAATTCACAATAAGGCGCAGGGGAGGGGGCATAATAGCACTACCTGAGATTAGGTAGAGGGAAGGATGGGAGGTGGGGAGGGCATGCGGGGATCAGAAAGATAGTAGAATGAAACAGACATTATTACTTTATGTATATATGTGACTACATGACCAATATGATTCTGCAACATGTATACTCCAAAATATGAGAAATTATATCCCATCTATGTATAATATATAAAAGAACATAAATGCATTCTACTGTCATATATAACTAACTAAAAAAATTTTAAAAATTAATAAAAAAAATACACTGAGAAAAGTTTTAAAATGTGATAGAAGATGTAAAGAGCAGGATAAATCAAGCAAAAGAAAGAATTAGTGAGTTCAAAGACAGGCTATCAGAAAACACAGTTGAAGGAGAAAGAAAAAATAAAGAGAAATGAATAAAACTTACAGGAACTTTGATATGGTACTGAAAGATCAAATATTCAGGTTATTGGTTTAAGAAGGGACTTGAGACTACCAAAAAAGGATAGAGAGTTTATTGAATGAAGCAACAACAGAAAATTTCCCAAACGTGGAGAAGGATGCAAATATCCAGGTACAGGCTGGGAACGTAAGTTAGTAGTAGAGCACTCATTTAGCATGCCCAAGGTTCTGGATTTTATTTTCAGCTCCACAAACAACAACAACAAAAGATACAGGAAGGTCAAAGGTCACCAGCCAAAAATAACTCAGCCAACTCTACCTCCAGATGTCTTCCAATCAAGCTCTCACAGATGAAAAATAAGGAAAAGATTCTCAAGGCTTCAAGAGAAAAGAAACAACACAATTTGTCTGACCACTGACTTTTTAGCAGAATCACTACAGGTCAGAGAGAGTGGCACAAAATTTTCTCTGTATTCTGTCAAAAAGAATAGTGTACCTAGTATGGCTATCCATTAGAAATAAAGGTGGTAAAAGACTTTCTCAGACAAACAAGAACTAATGTTTGTATCAGATCTTTTTCACAAGAAATGCCAATAGAAGTTCTTCAAACTGAAAGAGATGTGAATGTTTAAAGAGAAAACATAAGAAGTCTTCAAATTTTCTTTCTTTTTTTAAAAAAAATTTTTTATATTAGATGGACACAATATCTTTATTTTATTTTTATGTGGTGGTGGGGATCAAACCCCATGCCTCAAATGTGCTAGGCAAGCACTCTACCAACTGAGTTACAACCCCAGCTGAGGCATTATACTTTCTGATAAGAGTAATTATATAAACACATTATTGTTTTAATATTATAGGAGTCATGTGTAAACCATTCATATATTTAGTATGAAGTACAAAAACATCCCCAAAACAATTTGAAAGATAATTACATTAGTATGTTAAGCAATAGGCAATATAGAAAGATGAAAATTTAAAATACTAGGAAGAATGGAACACAACTGGGGAGTTGCCTTATCACTCTGTTTCTCTTGTTCTATTATTTTATTCTTATCCTTATGATCATGTTATGTTGCTATTATTTTAAAATATCTTGTTATAATTAAAAGATTTTTACTGAAAGTCTCCTGGTAATCACAAAAGTACATATTAGATAAACATAAATAAAAAAGCAAAGAATTAAAACACACTACTAGAATTATTAACCACCAAAAAGATTAAAAGAAATGAAGAAACTGCAAAGTAAATAGAAAAGAGTTTACATAAATGTTGCAATACGACCTTACTTGTCAATAATTGCCTTGAATGTAAATGGATTAAATTATCTGATTGCATGACACAGAGTGTCTGAATAGATGAAAAAATAAGACCCAACTACATGTTACTTATAAGAAACTTAACTTCATCTCTAAGACACACATAAACTGAAAGGGAATGGATAGAATAAGATATTTCATACAAATGTATGCCAAAAGAAAGCACAAATAAAATAAATTTTAAATAAAAATATTCAAAAAAGAGATAATTAATATCATTATACAATGGTAATGACATTAATTCAGCAAGAAGAAATAACAATTCTAAATATACATGCAGCCAATATCAGAGATCCCAAATATATAGAGTACTATTAGACCCAAAGGGAGTGATAGACCCCCACTACAATGCTAGTTGGGCACATTAACATCCCACTTTCAGCAGTGAACAGATTGTCCATACAGAAAACAACAAAGAAATATCAGAATTAAATTGCACCCTAAGCTGAATGGAACCAACAGAAACCTACAGAACATTCCATTCAACACCTGCAGAATACACATTTTTCCTACTAGATAATGAAATATTCTTCAAGATAGATCATATGATAAGCCACAAAAAAAGTCTCAAGAAATTTTTGAAAATTAAAATCATATCAAATATCTTTTCTGATCCAATGCAATAAAGGTAGAAATCAATAACAAGAAACCTTGGGAAACCATACAAATACATGCATACAAAAACATCTTATTTTTAGACAACTAATGGATCAAAGAAGTAATTAAGAAAGAAATTAAAAAATATCTTGAAACAAATAAAAATAGAGATACAACATTCTAAAAACCTATGTGATACAGAAAAATGCAATTCTGATTGGATATTTATAGTCAAAAATGTCCACATAAAAAGAATAGAAAGAACTCATATAAACACCCTATTTTTTAAGAAACTAGTTAGCTTGTTCTTATTTGAAGCTAACCCCCAAATTTATAAAAGGAAAGAAATTATGATGGTTGGAGTTGAAATAAAATGCAGAATAACAATAATACAAAAGTTCAGTGAAATGAACATATGGTTCTTTGAAAAGGTACAAAAATCAACAAACCATAGCTAGACTAACAAGGAAAAGATGAGAAAAGACTCAAATAAATACAATCATAAATTAAAAGTGAAATGTTGCAATTGTTATAAAAGAAACACAAAAGACAATTAGAGATTATTATGGACAGTTATATGCTAATGAACTTGATAATCTAGAAAAAATGAACCAACATCTAGACATATACTACTTGCCAAGACTGAATCATGAAGATAAACTTAAATAGAATAGTAAGAGATTAAATCAATAATAAAAAGCCTCTCATCAAAAAAGATTCCACAAGATGACTTCTCTGATGAGTTCTCCAAAAATATTTAAAGAACTATTACCAATTCTTTTAAAGGTAATAGAATAGAGGAGAAAAGCATAGTTCCAGATACATTCTATGAGACCAGCATACTACCAAAATCACACAAGGATACAACAACAACAACAAAAAACAAAAAAACAAAAAAGAGAATTTTTTTAAAAGTAATACTGTTATAATAGCAAATTATCTAAAATAGAAATCAAGAGAGCATTCCCATTTATAGTATACAGAAATAATAAAATGCCTAGGGAAAAATAAATCAAAAAGATGAAAGATCTCTACAATAAAAATCATGAAACAGTAATGAAAGAAATTGAAAAGGATACAAAAAAAGCAGAAAGACATTTCATGTTCATGGATTGGAAGAATCAATATTGCTAAAATGTCCTTACTACTCAAAACAATTTATATATTCAATGCAATACCTATTAAAATGCTAATGACATTCTTACAGAACTGGAAAAATTAATTAAAAAATGACTATGGAATCATACAAAACCCCAAATAGCCAAAGCCATTTTAAACAAAAATAAAAAAGCAGGAGTAATTGCATTTTATGACTTCAAAACATACTACAAAGTTATAGTAATCAAAACAACAGAGCATTGGCATAAAAACAGATGCATAGACCAATGGAACAGAATAGGAATCCTTGAGGTAAATCCAGACATCTAAAGCCAACTAATTTTTGACAAAAGTACTAAGAACACTCATTGAAGAAGGAATAGTCTTTTCAATAAACAGTGTTGGCAAAAATGGATATCCACACATAGGAGAAGTAAGTTAGACTTATATCACTCACCAATTACAAAGATAAATTCAAAATGAATTAAAAATTTAAATGTTAGACCAGAAACTAGAAGACCAGCTAAGGAAAACTTATAGTAAATTCTTCAGAATCTTGAAATAGGCAATGATTTTTTTTTTTGTAACAAGACCCTAAAAGCCTATTCAATGAGAAAATTGTCTTGCAATTAGACAAGAAAAAGTAAATAAAGTTTCATGCAAATTTGAACACAATTTAATGCAGATAAAATTACATTAAACTAAAAAGACAAGTAGGATTGTACAAAATGAAAAAGCTACATAGCAAAGAAAACACTCAACAAAGTGCAGAGACAAACTATAAAATGGGGGAAAATCCTTACAAATATGTTAGGGTCTGTAAACAAGTCAAGATGGCACCTGGCATTTTGCAGAGGGAGTGGTTTGTGAACTAACGCCAGCGAGCCATTAAGTGTGGAGATTCCTTATTGGTTGACTGCTGTATCCAGTTTATGTTAATTAAGATAAGCTGTGTGTAATGTATATATACCCCTCCTGTCCTGCAATAAACGGCTCCCACTCCTGCTGTATCAATCTACACAAGTTGCTCATCACTTCCCGGTTATTTTGCTGCAGCCGGGCTGCGGCAGATGGTGGCCCGTCCAGGGAGCCCCGGGACACTCGGGGGTAAGTGATGAAAAAAAAAAAGGTGCCGTCCCTAGATAGGATGGGAGCAAATCTGTTCGTCCCTAGATAGGGCGAGAGGAAAAATGGCCATTTTGAGAAAATGGAGAGGATTGATACAGTATGTTTGTGTCTTGTTTTGTCTTAGTGTATTGTATTGTCTTTGTGATGAAAATATGGAAGGGGTGAGAAGTAAATTACTAAGGGAAAGAGCCACCCCAATGGAACCAAGAATAGTTAGGGCATGTGTTGATGGAAGCCCAGGAACTCTAGTCAGAAAGAAAAAGAAAGTTCAGAGGAGGAAGGATTATCAAGGAAAAGGTTGCAGCAAAAGGCTATTACTGAATACTTTTCGTTACCAGAGGGTGCGTGAATCGGCGCGGCGGCACAAATATTTGTCTACATCTGACAAGGGTTGATATCTAGAATATTAAAAAAAAACTTCAAAAATTCAATAGTAAAATCATTAAAAATCCCAATTAAAAATGGGAAGTACAACTAATAGACATTTCTCTTCTCAAAAGAGAATGGCCAGCAGGTACTTGATATAACTAACCATCAGGGAAATAAAAATCAAAACCACCATGACATATTGTCTTATTAAGAATGAAGTAAGAATGGCTAAAAAGAATAGCTACTCTCAAAGAGACTACAGAGACCAAGTGCTGGTGAGGATGTGGATATCTTGCACACTGTTTCTGGGAATGCAAATAAGTATGCCCATTAGGGAAAAAAGCATGGGATTTCCTCAAAAAAATTAAAAATAAAAGTACTATAGGATTCAGCAATCCCTCTTCTGGGTATATACCCAAGGAAAATGAAATGAGGGTTTCAAAGAGACACCTGCACTCCCATATTCATTTCAGCACTATGCATACTTAAGAAACCACCTAAGTATCTAGTAGCTGATGAATGGATAAGGTGGTCCATTATACATAACGGAATATTATTTCATGAAAAGAATGAAATCCTGTCATTTGCAATAACATGGATGGAGTTGGAGATCATTTTTGACTGAAATAATTCAGGGACAGTGATACTGCATGACCTCACCCATTGGTGGAATATAAAAACACTGATTCACAGAAGTCAAGATTACAGTAGTGGCTACCAGAGGCTAGGAACAGTGCAGCAGAGAGGGAGCAGTTGATCAATGGGTACTAAGTGAGAGCTAGGAGCACAAAGCTCTGGGATACTGTTACACAGTACAGTAACTATGTATACGAATTATGCACTATAAATTTTAAAAATCTCGAGGGAAGGATTTTGAAAGTTTCTACAACAAAGAAATGATGATTTTTTTCAGGGTGATCAATATATTTAGCTTGATGTAAACATTCTGCAACATGTACATGAATTGAACATTACATGGTACCCAATTAATATGTTCAAGCTTTATATCTTTGTGTATCAGTTAAAAATGAAAATTAAAAAATAAAATAAATAGATCACATAAGCAAACAAAAAAACCAAAAGTACAAAAGTACAGGGTAGTAGTTTTTCCTACCAGGTAAAAAGAAAAACCATAAACATATTAAGAACACAAGAGTTGATACAGAGGTAGAAAAATAAATCAGGGAAAGAGACTAGAAAGTCAAGAAAGAGGGAGATGTACATATGCACACTAGGTACGTGAGGAATGATGGTCTCTTCAAAAACTGGGCTGTATCAATTATTCAGTCATTTAAAAGAAAACTCTTAACTCCTCCCTTATACTGTACAGGAGAACCAGTTTGTGTGAATAAATGTGAACATGAAAGCTAAAATAAAACTAGAAAACTACACAGCAGCACCACTATAAAGGTAAATATGGATAACTCGGTTATTTTCCACTTATAAACTTTTTTTTTGAGAACTTCCAATCATCAAAAATAGCATCAAGGTAATGAAAAGCAAGATCAGATGGGGGAAAAGGTTAAAAAAATGCACATAACTAACAAAGAAATGGGGTCTGCTTGTAATATGTAACTTGCTACAGGTATACAATATATAAAAACATCCAATCAATAAGAAATAAAAACTCAATAGAAAATTGGGCTAGGGTCTTAAATGGCTACTTCATGAAGAAGGATATTTGAATTTTTCAAAATCTTTTTTCATTTGTTCTTGTTAGTTATACATGAATGTTCAAGAAGCATATATAAAGGTGCTCATGTTTATTAATTAGGGAATTACAAATAAAGTCATAACAAATTATCATTACATATCCATCAGAATGCTAAGATAAAAAAGATAACAATAGAGTTTGCTGGCATAGATGTGTCCAACCCTCACACACTGTGGGCAAATTGCTATAGCCTTTTTAGAAGATTCTTTGATGGGTACATCCATCTTTCATTATCCCCAAATTCCTATGTATATACTCAACAGAAATGTGATACATTTTACAAAAGACATGTAAAAATATACATATTGTTATTGTAATAACTGGACACAAGAAAGATGTCCATCGATAGTAGATTGGATAAATTTCTACATAATTCATATGACAATTTATTTCAAAGTTCTACTTTGAAATGACATCATTAAAATTGTATGTTGTCCTGTGTCTTTTTTTTTTTTTTTATTGAACCCAGGGAGGCTTAACCACTGAGCCACATCCCTAGCATTATTTTCATATTGTTAGTGACAGGGTCTCACTAAGTTGCTTAGGGCCTCACTAAGTTGCTGAGGCTGGCTTTGAACTTGCAACCCTCCTGCCTCAGCCTCCCAAGCCTCTGGGATTACAGGAAGGCACCACCATGCTCAGCTTCATACTGAATTTCAGCTTGGATTTTCTCAGCATTTCTGTATCATTGGAATAATAATAAAATAAATAATAAAAATATTATAATTATAATAATAAAAATAAATAATAAAAATAAATAGAGTAGGAAAGTGGATTAAGAGAGGTTAAAGCCGATTGCCTTGAGGCACTCAACGAATAAAGGTGAAAGCTGCTCTGGGCTTCCCTCACCACCCCACAGACTTTCCCCTGCAAGTCTATACATGGAACTGTTAGCAGCAACCAGAATCCCAGCACTCAGGCTTGGAGGCGAGCATTGGGCCTGCCTCGCCCTCTTTTGGGGAGCCTCCTTTGGGCCACGATGGGGGTGTGATATTCTGGGTAGAGTGGAGGTTAAGTATCCATTTCCTTTAACTTTCTGCTGTTAGTTGTGGTTGTCCCTGAGCAGCCTTTTGACTTGAGCCCTGCTCTCCTGAAGTCTGAGGCACTGGCTCTGCTGATGATCTAGATATTTAAAGGCACATTTGCAGAGAAGAGACCCTTTGCTGATCTAAGGAACAGCTTGTGAGAGCAGACTGGTGAGGGGCGCGGAAGCTGGAGTTAGTGAATGATAGCTTCATCAACTTGACATTCCCCCAGGATCCACCACCTACACGGGGGTTCTTTCCTGGCTATTTGCCTACCAGATGTGAAAATTATTAAATGTACTTGACTGAAGTTTCTTGGCGACTCTTCTTTCTGGGTTTCTTTTCCTTTACCTTATTTCCCTCCCTGCCCCTAATTTTCATTCCCATTTGTATTTTCTGCTTTTCACATAAGCTCTAAGCTAAAGGATGCCTGGATTTGCTTAAGAATCAAGGTACAGAGTAGGAGCTGCTGTGAGCTCGGAGTCCCAGCACTGGGCACTGAAGTGCTTTCCCCGGAGCTGATAGCCTTTGGGGTGAGCCAGATCCAATCACGGGGATATTTCTTTCCCCAGTGGTTTAGCAACCTTTACTTAGAAGATTTTTGAGCTGGTTTAGAAAATTGTCCATCACTGGTCAGGGGATGGATTTACCAAACCAAGCACTTGAGTTGTCATAGAATCGTTCTCATTGTGTTGTACTCAATGAAATTTAAGGACTTCAGAGGAAAATGTAAGTTGAGTTCATAGTAAGGGTCTGGGGCCTTCAAGTACTGGTTCCACAAATGGGGAGTTGATCATATATATGTATATACATGCTTATATATACATGTTACATGCAAGTTATATGGGTGTGCTCACACACACACACACACACAAACACACACATTTGTAGATCCTATAAGATAGTCCTTCGTTTGCCCATCTATGGCTCTAAAATCTCTACCTGTGCTATTTGAAAGTTTATGGCTTTAACTCATAGAATTTTTAGTATCCCACCAAGCACCACAGCAGGTATTTATCGAGCATTTTACAATTTGCAGGCACATTTACATACATTGCCCCGCTTATTCAACCTAGAATCCTAATTTTTTACTCACAGGTATTTAGAGAATTGGGAGTCTTAGAAAATTATGATTTTTCCAGTCCTTGGGTTTATGAGTTAGAATTTGAGTCTGATATTGCATTTTTAATCTGATTATCATTTCTGAATCCTGATGCTGTTAGTCATTACTACCTTAGCAAAATTTTGTTGATCAGGAATGAGAAAATTAGCTTCATTTGAAGCTGAGCCTCAGACTTCTTAGCTGCCATTCCCTACCAGCCATTCAGGACAGTTTTCTCAAACTTGACTGTACAGATCACCTAGAGCAGAATTATTCTTAGAAACAGGTTCTTGGTAAGATTTCAGATTTGGGGGCTCTATTCCAGGTTTACCAACTCAGTTTCTCAGGGATGAGACTCAACTCTGGAACGTGCCTTTTAAAAATAAATGTGTGGGGCTAAGAATAACTCAGTTGGTAGAGTGTTTGCCTCACATGCACAAGGCCCTGGGTTCAAACCCCAGCACCACAAAAATAAATAAATAAATAAAAATAAGTGTTTGTGTGTGTGTAAATACACATATATGTCACTAAATAAAATAATACTAATTTCAATTAAATCAATAGAGAAAGCAAATTTCAGGAAATGAAGGAAGAAAGGGAAGGTACTAAGGGATAAGATTGATCAAATTATGTGTATGTACCAAGGTGACATAATGAATCTATCATGTATAACAATAATGTACCCAAAATACTTTTATATTATAAAAATGAATGAATAAATAGAATAAACACACAGGTAATGCTTATATGCCTAGGCCTTTGAGAAGCAGTGGTTTAGAAGTGCATCATTCTTTCTAGGGCTGCTTCCTCATATGTCTTCTGAATTTCTGAGGCTCTGACCACCTGGGTGGAATGGGTCACAATCATTATGCATCCCTAAAGATTCCTTTAAGGAATTTGATCCACGGGATAAAAATTCTTTCCCTGTCCCACCCAGCAGTGAAGGATTTTTTTTTTTCCCCAAGCTGCCCCAGAGGAAAAGCCAATCATTGTTCTCATTTTGACTAATTGGAGACAGTCTGGCCACAAACATCCCCCTTATGTGTCTTTTCCTTTCTGCAGGGATTGGGCAGGGCTGCAGAGAGCCTGCTGGAGGATGGCTGGGGTGGGACCCAGAGGAGAATAATTACAACTACAACGCCTTCTGTCATTAAGTCCTGAGTGGAATGCTGAGTGGAACAATGGGAAAGGTCTCTGCTGTCCTTGGGAACATTTTTGTTATTGTCCCAAGCCAAGGATTTGAGTGTCAAATGAGATTCTTTTATGTCTGTACTTTTCCAAAATTTTTGGAATTTCCTATGGTCTGTGTAGTGATTGCAATTTGCTTACAACCTTAGAGTTGGCTGTCCTCGCAATTTGTTTCAGCTGGTCTATGATTCTTTGGGTAAACTGAGAGACTACAATGACAGAAGTCTCTTCTTTCCTTTTGTTTTCTTAGAAGGAAACAATAAATGGCAAGAAACTCCCAAGTTTTCTACCAGCAGCCCCAAGTGTTTCTTTTTGTGCTGGTACACTATTGCTTTGAAACCTGTTTCCACATACAAATTGCATGTACAAAGAGCAGTTATCCTCAAGATTTGTTGGGCATTTATTTATTCTAGCCCCTGTGCTAATTGCTCTGTATGCACTTTTCCATTTAATTTCCCAAATTGCTTCATAAATTAGGAACTATTATAGTTCCTACTTTACAAATAAGCAAATGTAGCCTTAGAAAATTGAATTAAAATTTTCCCAAGAGCAAAGAGATAAGCAACTCAAATGGCAATTGGTACCAGGAAAGTCTAGTCCTAGAGCCATATCCCTTTCTGCTACAGCCTATGTACCTTCCTGTCATATATAATCTTTCCAATGACACAACAAACCAAGGTTTGTGTAAGATGAGAGTTAAGATGAGAGTACTGAGTTTGATTATTGTAGTGGCCATAAAGAGGCCATCAAGTAAATAAATGGGAGTCCCTGGTCTTAGCTGATGGCAAAGAGGTCTGAGAAACACTCCTAAAAGAATTTGCTGGCGGTGATCACCGTAAGTTCCATTTACCAAAGTGCTTGATAGAACATTCGGACTAAACATTTGACAAAACATGTATTCATTTAGTCCTAATAAGTAAGTTTGTGAAATGATAACGAAAAGTATAACTAGTTTCGGGAGACCATTAGATTTGAAGTAAGATCCACATTGAAGACTCATCATCTTGGAAAGTTTCTTAACTTATAAGGTGGGTATTACAGGGGGCTGGGGTTGTGGCTCACTGGTAGAGCACTCTCCTGGCACGTGTGAGGCCCTGGGTTCAATCCTCAGCACCACATAAAAATAAATAAACAAAATAAAGGTATTGTGTCCAACTAAAAAATAAATATACATATATACATAAAAGAGATGGGTATTACATTGTCCATCTTGCTGTGCTATGGGAATACTGAGTTAAGAAGTATAAAAGTTTATAGATTCCACAGCATTGTACTATTATGCTTCCTTTGTACCACCATGACATCTCGTTCAGTATTTCATTCACTGGTTCTCTGTCATCAGTGAAAGAAGAAATTAATTAAAAAATTGATGTCACAAACCAAGAAACTCCTGGAAGGGACTGGCAGTTGATGTTCTCCTTAAACAGGAAGGATTTAGGCAGAGGCCAATGAAGAACAGGGTTTGATGCACTGTTTTATCTTTCTTTCTCTTTCTGCAAAACTCTCTGGTGTTATTAAAGTACAGGAAACAAAATCTCATTTCTAAAAGAGGACACAGAATTATTTAAAAGGTTAAAAATGAAAGATACTACTTGAAACAGAAAAAAAAATGAAAAAAATTTAGGCCCTATGTTCCAATATGTGGGTCAGATTAATTCATTTCAAATTAAATTTTAGGATTGTTTATAATGTATCTCATGATAGTGAATAACATACTGTTTGGCTATACAAGTATCCAGATAGAAAATTAATACTTTCTATGTTGGAGGCTATGAAAGTGGTCAAAAAGTATAGGGAGAAAAACTGAAGGAGATAACCCATCCACAAATTAGTTGGAGACTACACCTTACATTTAAAATCCCTCAATATTTACAAAGCTTTTCTTCAATCATATTTGGTAATCATGTTGCTGAATGTCTAGCCATTTGAAAACATCTGGATGATTGTTCATCCAGATGTTCAGGCTTAAGTAGATGTTTGGCAACTGCAAAATATAATTTTCCAGTTGTTTGGTCTGAATTTTGCTGAATTTTTAAAACACTAAATTGAATAGCTGTTTTGTATCTGTGCCATTGGCCTAACTTTGGACTAATCTACTAAGAACAGTCTTAGCAACTAGAAAGTTAGTGTTCTGAACTATCCTACCATACCCAAGAGTAACATATTGTTTCTCTTCTATAATTTACTGGTGGCTCTAAGAAAGTAAACAGAACTCTTTGTAGAAGTTTACAAGGGAACTGTGAGCTGCCTGATAACCTTGATTTCAGACTTAAAGACCCTGCTCAAAGGACCCAGTGACACCAGATTCACTCTTCCAATCTATAGAGAGACAAGAAATGAATTTTTTTAATAAGCTGCTTGGTTTGTGGTAATATGTTATAAAGCAATAAAAAAATGAATGCACTATTTAAACCTGAAATGTCCATCATTTTAAAATACTCTGAAATATATTAGGTAGCATCATATATTAAATCACTTTTTCTCAGCGATTGTGTTAATTTGAATAAACTTCCTTCCTTCCTTCTAAAGCAGTTTTATTTTTTAAAAAGTCTATTTCAGTATGAGTTTTGTCACAGCATTCATGGTGTTAAACAACTCAGATGTGATCATGCAACTTTTTTCTAGGATTCTTAGGGCCTCTTGAAGGATCATCAAACATTTTTTGGATAACAGCATATAAATTTCTGTTTTACCGTAATTCTTTTCTCCAATTTTTTTTTACCTTAATATATTTCTAAATTAGAGAAGAATATTCTTCTCATTCTACACTTTGAAACATGATTTTACTGCAGTCTAACATCTTAAGCATCTTTTCCATTGTTGGATCAATAATAACCATCTTGTAGACACATGTCTAAGGCTGTCTCCATCACTTTCTATAAAGTAAAAAAAAAAAATTATTAAGTGCTTCTGAATACTTCAAGGAACCTGCAAGTGACCCAAAATTTATTATGAAAGTCTCAATACGCTGGGCAAGCAAATCATATCCCTCTTTGTTTATAAGATATAGATGATGTATAATACAACAGTAAGAACTTTTCATTTTCTGTAGAAAGACATTTATATAATAAATGGAGTTTTGCCAAAATTTTGATTTGCACCATCTGCCAAATATGTGCCTAGATGAACAATATCGAGTGTATATCTAGACAATATATCAACAATCATTTACGTTTTGTTCAACTTCATTAAAATATCATAAACATCACGAGGACAATTAGGTACTTCCTTTTCAAATCAAGGCTTTATTAATGAGATATGATAAAAAAACCAACTTTATGCAGTTTGGGGTTATCATATCTGTCTACCAATATTTCCCAGTATGATGATAGAAAGAAATCCTTTTAAACATAATGTAACAAATATCAGTAAATGAGAAAAGAGGCAATAATAAATGAAAGATGTTAACAAATGTCAGGGAATAAAAAGTGGATGACCAACGGTAGCTGAAGCCCAAGTGCAGCCGGGGCACAAAGGAAGAAGCAAAGTAATCTGTACCCTTCAAGTGGGAAATGACAGAAACAAAATATGGCTGGTTCATTTTCCAATGAAGTCCCTCTCCTTTGATTTCTCCAAGGCGATACTTCCTCTCCTCTGACTCCACTCTGTCAGTGTTCTCAGTCCAAATCTTGCAGATTATTTTTGCATAACAGCATTATTGTTTTCTTGCAGTAATCTTGCACATTCTTTTAAAAGGAAGTAGAAACTTCCAATGAAGTTCTATTTTTCTTAGATACTTTGTGTGAAGTTTTATCCTAAAGATGGTTAAAAAGCAGGTTAGCTTGTGCAGTGATTAATAGAAATAAATTTAGTTGGTTGATAATCACAGTTTTTGGTAAATATGTGTATGTCAAATGAAAACCAAATGAGGCAAATAAAAATTTTTGAAACTATAGTACTATATTATGATAAATGCATTTGAACCGGTCCAGTAAATTATAAAGTGGTAATATAAATAAAATCAATCATTTGGAGTTAAAAATACATTTTCTTTATGTCTATACTATATGGAGTTTATCATTTTTCCCTTTACATTTTTGTATTGTTTCTTGATTGCAGATACAACTCTTTGAACACAAGGCTAGTGCCTACTTCCTGCCCATCATCCTATGGTGTACAGATGGGGCTGAGGTCCGGGCAGGATCACAGGAGGAGGGCTCATTCTGATCTCAGGCCACTGGATGTTTGTCATTTCAGAAAACAACTTAAGATGGAAATTTTGCTAATGTGTTTCTTAATAAATAGCAAAGTAAAGATGTCATTCAGTTGCCTTGCCACTTTAATTTTATTCACGAGCACCATCACACCCTTTCTTCTAATGCACTTAGGGAATTTCTTGGAAGGCGTCTAGGAATTTGCAAAGTGAATTAGGCTACTTTGCTTTTGGTGTACCCTCAAGGAGCAATTTTGAAAGAGTTCCCTGTTCTTGTGAGCCTCATTTTCAACTCTACTCTGGGTATTTGGGAGAGTGTGGTCTATTCTATTTCCTTTCACTGATATCCATTCCAATAGTGAGCCTCAGGCCTGCAGAGCCCAGGCCACTCAACCTATAGATCAGTGTCAGATCCACCAGTTCTAAGATACATTTTAAAGTGGTCAAGTAACTAGATATTCAAGTGTAAATAATGGCAGATGCCCAGAGGTAAGACAAAGATAGGAAGGATGGTTTGCATTGGGATTGGCAGGAAGACATGCTTCAGAGAGCAGGGATTGCTGAGCAGGGCATATTGCCAAGGCACGAGGATACATGTGATAAATTAGGCCGGGCCAGTCCTTGGAGACTTATAGGATAATTAAGGACTTTTTAAAAAAATAATAAAATCAATGTGAAAAAAAGCACCCAAAGTGTTTAGGCAAGAGTGTTTAGGGTAGAGAGCAGAAGGATAGAAACCAACTCTACCCCAGGCTTATACACTAAATTCTTTGTAAAAAAATATTCTTTTCTTCTTTCTTAAAATGGGCAGAACATGATACACACCTAGAATGTGTAAACCAACAGTTTTAAGATTTATTTTTGTGTGTGTGTGTACCAGGGATTGAACTAAGGAGCACTCTGAGCCACATCCCCAGCCCTATTTTGTATTTTTTATTCAGAGACAGGGTCTCACGGAGTTGCTTAG
Organism: Marmota marmota marmota; assembly: GCF_001458135.2. NCBI lineage: Eukaryota > Metazoa > Chordata > Mammalia > Rodentia > Sciuridae > Marmota > Marmota marmota. The sequence goes on from NW_026000077.1 coordinate 6,466,917, forward strand.
CACCTCATTTTTGCTGAGGCTGGCTTTGAACTTGCGATCCTCCTGCCTCAGCCTCCCAAGCCTCTGGGATTACAGGCATGCACCACGGTGCCCAGCGGGCAGCCGATATATTTAGAAAGATGCTCAGAATTTTTTTTTTCTTGTACTTGGAACCCAAGGAGCACTTAACCTCTGAGCTATACTTCAGCATTTTTTATTTTTTATTTTGAGACAGGGTCTTGCTAAGTTACTGACAAACTTGAAAACTTGACCTGAAACTTGCAATCCTCCTCTTTCAGGCCCCCAAGTCACTGAGATTACAGATGTATGCCACCATGCCCAGCTGGAAGACCAGAATTTTGACTATCACTGAAGTAGCAATTGATCTACTATGTTTTTCCTTCAGTATCCCCTAGGCTAACCTCAACGTGTAGGAACATAGAAGTGGGCATCTGAGTGCAGACAGAAAGAACTCTAGGAATTACCCTGGATTTCTGGCTCAAGAAGTGGGAAGACAAATAAAAATGTATGCAGAGGGAATGCAGAAATCCTCCCCTTTTTAAACTTTCTATTTCTTCTATTCTCTCATTTTCAGTTCCCAAATAATCACGCGGTGGTAGTAGCATAGTCACCTAAACCATTTGTCAAAAGACTGCCTGTGGCTGATGCAGTGGCACACACCCGTAATCCCAGCTATTTGGGAGTTTGTGGAAGGAGGATCACAAATTCAAGGTCACCCTCAGCAATTTAGTGAGACCCTCAGCTACTTAGGGATACCCTGTCTCAAAATTAAAAATAAAATAAGTAGGGATGGAGCTCACTAGTAAAGCACCCCTGAATTCAATTCCCCAGTTAAATTGAGATGGGGGGAGTGGAGGGGAGAAAGAATATCCTTTTTCCATGGATTGTTTCTGTACTTTTGTTTTATGTAAAGTGGCTCTATTTGTGTCAATCTCTTCTCCTATGATCATGATCTATATATCTGTTCATTTCTAACATCACATTATGCTTGGGTTCAGTTTACTTTACTCTTCTTTTTCTGATTTCCCAAGGTAGAAACTTTATTTATGAATATAAATTCCTTTTTTTTCCCTAATATATGCTTTTAGTGGTACAAAATTTTCTCTAAGCACTGTTTTAGCTGTAAGTTTCATATGGTGTATTTAAATTTCTTTGGGTTGTATACATTTTCAAATTTTTTCTGAGTCTTCCTCTTTACTTCATCAGTTATTTATAAGTGTATCATTTGGTTCCGAAGCAGTTGGGAAATTTTCTGATTTTTATGTTATTTATTTCTGGTTTAGTTTCATTACTGTCAGAGAATATACTTTCTCTGGCTTAATTCTGTTAAATTTTTTAAGATGAGTTTACTGACATAGGATAAGATTTACCTTATGTTCTTTAGTATGCTTTTCAATGGAATATATACTTTTCATTTTACACACACACACACACACACACACACATCTTTTCAATAGAATGTTCTATAAATATTATAAGATCCATTTGTTTGATAGTGTTGTTCAGTTTTGCTATATCAAGTGTCCATAAACTTTTTCTCTAAAGGGAAAGCAAGTACATATTTTAAGCTTGCATGCCACATACAATCTCTAACACACACATTCACAATCTTTAAAAAATGAAAAAAAAATCTTAGCCTATAGGCTGCACACAAACAGGCTATATATGGGCAGTATTTGGCCCAGAGGCCATAGTTGGTCCATGTTCCATGTCCTTGCTGATTTTCTGTCTGTTGGTTCTATCTTCTGATAAAGAAGTATTGAATTCTTCAACTATAATTACATGTAATAAAATTATTGATGTTTGTATTTATGTATACCATTTCTTATGTAGTTTCTGCTTGTTACCTCTGTTTTTTTAAAAATTTTTATTTTCCTTTTCTGCCTTCTCTTGGGTTATCTTCATATCTTTAATATTCCATTTTAGTTCATATATTGTGTTTTGACTCTTTGTTTTGTATGTTTCTTTAAAGAGGCTGCTCTAGAAATATATATAGAAAGAGATCATTTTCACAACCTAAGTACTTAAAGTCAAAATTTGTAACTCCCTGTGGAATTAAAAAAAAAACCTATCACTGTATGTCCATTTTGTTCTCCCACTTTTAAGTTTATAGATATTTTATATTTTACATTAAAAATTCCATAAGATGATGTTAATGTTTTAATGTTTCTTTATCCCACCTTCATTCTTGAAGGATATTTCCTCTGTGTATAGAATTCTGAGTACACAGTTCTTTTTTGTCAAGTAATAAAAAATGTACCACTTTTTTTCTGGCCTTTGTGGATTTTAACTTTAGGTAGTCCTAAAATTAATACATTTTTTTTCTGGCTGCTTTCAAGATGTGTTCTTTGTGTTCAATTTTCAGAGTTTTGATTATGATACATCTGGGCATAGATTTCTTTCGGTATATTCTGATCACAGTTTATTCAGATTCTTCAATCTGTGGACACCTGTTGTTGACCAAATTTTGAACGTTTTTTGGCTTTTATATCTTCAGTTCTTTGGTTTAGCACTGTTCCCTTTTTTTCTCTCTTTTGGCAGTTCGATGAAACAAATTTCAGAATGTCAGATCTTTGGGGTATTATTGTCCCATATGTCCCCAAGTCATTTCTGTTATACTTTTTCAGTCTTTCCCCCCCTGTTTTCTATATTGCATACTGTTTGTTAGTTTATCTTCAAGTTTTCTTACTCCTCTGTCATGTTCCCTTATGCTATTGATCCTGTGAGCTTTTTTTTTTTAAAAAAAAAAAAGTTTTGGTAATTAATTCTACAATTTTCAAAGCCAAAGCTGCTGCTTTGTGTTTTCTATTTCTTACCATGACTTTCTAGAATTCTGCTGGATTTGAGTGTTCACAAATTTGAGTGTTGTTTACCGATGAAGCATTTTTAGAAATCGTTCCTTTTAGTTTTTGTCAGATCATTTTGACATTTGTGTCATCTCTGCATCAGCATCTATGGATTGTCTTTTCTTGGACAATTTGAGATATTCCAGGTTCTCACACTGAAGTATTTTGGATTTTTATCCTAGAAATTTTGAATACGGTGCTAGGAGACTTGTATAAGTCCTATGCGAGATGCTAATGTTTTTGCTTTCACATGTAGTTGAACTGGTTAGACTCGGGTATGATTCCCAACCCACTTTTCATTGGTGCTATCCCAGTGTCAGCTGTGTCTTCTAAGCCATGGCAGCACCATTCAGACCTGTCCTTTGTGTGCACCATCTGGTAGCACAAAGTGCTTGCTAATCAGGGACCTGAAGCAGAATATATCTATTAGCTGACTTGCCAGTGTATAGTATCTGACTGTGATCAGGGCCATGTGTGCAAACTACGGAGTGAGCTCAGGAATATATATGTTATAAGTCATTTTCCGACTTCCTTTGTCTCAGCCATCTTCCTGGTACCTTCCATATCCTTGGAGCTCCTATTTTTTTTTTTTGTGCTTTGGCTAGAAAACTGGTGGTGTAGTTTCTTCCATTCTGTCACTAACTTTAATAACTGCACCTACATCAGGGGTCAATACAAGAATAGTGAGAAAAAGACATGCAAAAGGTGTTGACTCTACCCTCTTGGAACTGCTGCCTGCCTGAATGGCAAGGAGGGTTCCGATCCTTCAAAAATCCAGTCTCCTGTGGGTTCCCAAGGCCTTCCACTGTCACTGCCACCATAAGGTTGGGGACTTAAAATAAGATAACGGAAGGAAAGAAAATGTGAAAAAAAAGGGAGGATTTCTGTGTTCCTTCTTTGTGCATTATTATTTGTCTTTCCCCATTTCTTGATCCAGAAATTAAGGGTTTTTCCTAGAGTTCTCCCTGTCTGCACTATGAATTTATAGAGTCATATTGTAATAAGTTTGGTCTGGAGGATGCCGGAGGAAAAAACTGGTAAACCAATTACTGCTCTGGTGATACTCAAAATTCTGGTATTCTTTTCAAATATGTCTGTTGCCCTTTAGGTTATAAAATCCTAAAATTGTTGCTTTATGCATTCTGTCAAGATTTTATCAGGGTAGTTAGAAGAAACAGGGAGAAATGTGCTTACTCTATCTTACCTTGAACTAGAAACTCTGACAATTCCTCACAGCTTTTTTCACTATCTTAATTTATTCCAATTATTTTCTTTGAATTATTTGTTTTCTGACATTTTCCCCATGTAAAATGGAAAGACCATGAAAGCAATGACCTTGTCTATTTTTCGCCACTGTATTAAAACCTGTATCAGTGCCTGACACATAGTTTTAGTTTAATAAATATTTTTTGAATGACCAAATAAATAAAAGTAAGCTACAAGTTTATCCTCAAAAGTTTGAAATTATGGTTTTGAACAAGGGTAGAGAAAGGAGTCATTTCAAGTCAGGCAGTATGTAAGCAGCAAAAGAAGGGAAGAGCTATTTTACAGGGTTGGGATTAATAAATTTGTCCAAAGAGGTGGCTCATGTAGCAATGACAGTAGGTAGATAAAATGAACCTAACTTAGATAGAAACCTTAACAACAGGCAAAGAGCTTTGATTTTATTTAATAGGAAATGGGGAAGTGCTAAAAGTTTTAAACAAGTAAACAATATGACCAAAAAATGCAACTTAGAATGATTGCTTTGGCAAGAAAGACAAGAATGTAGGCAGGAGACTAGTAACTGACTATTTACAATAGAAGAGATAAATTTAAGAGCATGAATCAAGAAAGTAGTAGTCAAAAGGAAGAAGAAGTGACTGATATGTAAACAAAACCTTCATTCATTGATTGATGGACGGATTTAGTTAGAGTGGGGAATGCATTTGGAAAAAAATAGCGAGATTCTTGTCAAAGAACAAAGGCAGATTTTGGGGAGATAGAGATAGAAATTTTAGCAATGTTTTTACCTGAAAAGTAAAATTCCATTTTTAATCTTTTTGAGATGCAATGTGACTGAACACTTCTGCTCCATGTCTGTTCTTTGGCTTCCCAAACCCTATTGTTCCAGGGGCTTTGACCTTTCCTTAGTTGCCTGGCATCCAGGCAAGGTTTAAGCTGTCAAATTTCTATCCAGGTGGCCTCCATAAATATATCAGCAGAATTTATTTTCTTTAATTTTCTTTGGCCTTACTTGAGAATTTGCTGATTGGGAGACTGTTTGGAGGCCAATATGCCCAAAGATGGATAGCCACATCTGCTAGCCATTTGGGTTAATTATTACACCTGTGTCATAAAACCTGCATTAATAAGGAGGTGGCAAGCAGATGCATGCTGCAGCATAGACAGGACCTGCACTCCTCCCAGCTTTCCCTCCCTGTCAGTGGCCCACCACCATCCTGCTCTTTTGGCACAGTACGTTATAGTAGGACTCTCAGTTTCTTCCTCCAACACCTCCATGACTAGTGTATCTCTAAGTCATTCCAGCTCTTTATCTCAGATTTCAGAGCCATTCAGAGCCATCCTTCCCTGCCACTTTTCAATCTACATTCTAGTCTGGGCCTTCTGTAGTCATATGACACCTTAGAATGTCCACAAAATCAAAATTGTTTCCCTTGTCAGCCACCTACCTCCTCTGGTTGCCCTTTATACAGAAGGAAGAAACTTCTTTCTTGAAAATTTTGATCAAATTTCACTACATGCATTGACTAGTCTCCTCTAAGATCTACTAATAGTCTTCCAGAAATTTACATGATTTTCTGTTGTCTTTAAAAATTAATTTGAGGGCTGGGGATGTGGCTCAAGCGGTAGCGCGCTCGCCTGGCATGCGTGCGGCCCGGGTTCGATCCTCAGCACCACATACAAAGATGTTGTGTCTGCCGAAAAACTAAAAAATAAATATTAAAATTTCTCTCTCTCTTTCTCTCTCCTCTATCTCTCTCTCTCTCTCTTTAAAAAAAATAATTTGAATGCTTCATACTGGTCTTTTAGGCTGCCTGCAAGTATTGCTGGTCTTATTTATTTATGCCTTTCCCCCACCCCAGTACTATGGATTGAACCCAGGGCTTCACACTTTCTAGGCAAGTGCCTCACCATCAAGCTACATCCTCAACCCAAGTGTTCTTATTTATGGTTGATCTTTAACCTCTAATTATTTTCTGCTCCATTCAAGTAAACCTGTTTGCTTTCGTGTGCATGAGTTTTGATTCTCAGCTGCTGGCTGCTTGAAACCTTAACTGCACTAATACCTCTAAGTACCCTTTCCCCCTTTCTTTCCACCAATTCTTCCGCAAAATGTTTACCAGGAGTCATCCCTATACAACCGTCAAACCCCAGTGAACGGGGCCCATATTAACAAGAGATCTATAGCATAATGGAAAGTTGTTGACAATCCAGTACATGCAAGCCCAAAGCAGGTCCTGAAAATGAAGAAGGGAATTAGCTTTTGTATCTTTAACTAAGCTGATGTTGATGAAAAATCACTAGCCTTCCTAATGTATAAGTCTCTGGCAGCAGTTTTTTTCTACATTACAGAACCACTGAACACCCTGGAGAGAGTGAAGGAGAAAGCAGACACTGGCCTAGGGAGTTGGATCTGGAAAATCGACTATGTCAATAAATGAGATGACAGATGTTGCTATTTCATATTCCTCATACACACATGAAAATGAATCATTAATAAGAAATAGGAATGCTAGAAGACGCAGAGAGGAAGAGAAGTTACCAATGTGCTAAACACCATTCCCCTTAAATCTTTACCTCTCCCAATGTATTTAAATTCCTAAAGGATAGCCATGGAGGTACAATTGACAAAAGTTATAATGGAGCATCATTTCTTTCTGAGGTCAGAGATAGATGACTTAAAAACATGAGAAGATTCATTTTTAACTTTTCCTTTACTCTTCAAAACAGTGACTCAGTAGATTTAGGTAAGGTACGCCTAAATAACATGACCTTCTTACCATAGAGGTGGAATTCTATAATGAGTAGAAAGTCATAGTTTTGGCCAGTTCTCTATTTTATATTGAGAAATTGCTTCTTCCCTCTTCTCTCATATAGTTTGTTCTCTTTTACTTTATATTTTGTCCATTCTCTTCCTCAACCCTCTTCTTCATTCTGTTTTTCTCTCTTCCTTTCTGCAACACGTTGCTCTTAAACGTAAAGGGAAAAGAACGGTCATTAATCACTCGGCAGGACACAGTGCTTAGATGGCTATGGTTGCTGAAGGAGGTCTGTTTAGCATCAGCAGATTTTTCATTTCCTTTCAGTGGGGACAGTGGGCTGCTCTGTGTCCCTGGGGCCAGGCAACATGAATGCAGGTATTGAGTGTTCAAGAGGAGACAATTAAGACCAAGTGCTGGAGATACAATAGCATTTAAACTAATCAGGTACCTGGATTAGACTCCTTCAGCCTCTCTTTTGCTTTCTTTGAAATAAAGATTCCGATTTCCCAGGATACAGATTGGTTAGTACTAACTGCACTGTTGAAAAATGATTCTTCTCCTTATCATTTATTCTCCTCTTCAGTTGAAATCTATCTTCCTGAATTCTGAAAATTGATCTACAGAGTTTTCAGAGATGATTTCATGTTGCAACAAAGATCTTCTAATGCACTGAGATATTTTTAACGAGAAACTAACAGTTACAGAATTTTCTAGAGAGGCAAGAAAAGTTATTTGAGACACTGATCTTCCATTCAGAAAAAAAGTGTGATAAATCCAGCCAACTTTGAACTTTTGGGTATGAGGGCTAAAAGGGACATTAACATTTAACCATTGTTTTTCACATTATGAATTAGACATAGGAACTAAAAGCAATAAAAACAAAAAATTAAATACTTCACTCAGACACAGTGAAAGAAAGAAGTGATAAATCTGAACAGGAGGAATAAAGTTTGAAAATATGAAATAAGTTAAGCCATATGGAGTACACAATGAATATATCAAATATACATCTGTTAATAGATATTATGGAGAAAATGAAAGAGGCAATGTTCATGTAATTGATGAAGATTTTTCCAAAATTAAAGAAATACGGGTTTTCAGATTGATGAAGTACTTGAGTCAAAGACAAAAGTAAAAGAAATTTGCAATTAAGTATATTGTAATAGTCCACGGCTCTACCACCATGAATTTGTCTGATTTTTTCTGATCTCAGAAGTATATTTTGATAGAACAAGTGTACATGGATAGAATACCAATCTCCTGGAAGAAGATTTTAAGGGCATCATAAAGGTAGATTGCCTATGGAGAAACAACAGATTGATAATTGGTGTCTCAATTTGTAAAAAATAGAGGACTGATAAATAGTCTCAGAATAGAAGAAAGGACAGAAGACTACAGAGTACTTTTTTTCCACCTGTAAGGTAATAATAATTTGCAGCCTGAAAAATCTATACACAGATAAGCCAGCATTCAGGAATGAGAGTAATATAAAGATTGTTTTGGGATGAAGATTGTATAAATTTTTAATTGGTCTTCTCTCACTAGTGAACTATTATAAAGCTAGAGCAGTAAGAATTATATTGAATCAGAAGGAAGAAATCAGATGGCAGAAGTGGTATTAGGAAATTGCTAAACTGACCTTTGACAAAAGTGAGAAATCACTGGCATAGATACTAATTAATGCTATTTAAAACACAAACATAGGGCTGGGCATGTGGCTCAAGTGGTAGCGCGCTCGCCTGGCATGCACTAGGCGCTGGGTTCAATCCTCAGCACCACGTAAAAATAAAATAAAGATGTTGTGTCCACCAAAAACTAAAAAATAAAATATTAAAAAAATTCTCTCTATCTCTCTAAAAAATAAAATAAACTTAAAGCTGATGGTTAAAAAATAAAAGTAGATTTGATCTTTATTATACTAAACCAGCAGATCAAATCAGTAAAGACAGGAAAGGATAAAAAAGGGAAAGCACAAGTATAAGATGCAAAAAATGCATGAAATAAGATAAACACAACCAAATAGTCTTCCACTTTGGGAAAGATGTAGGTGATCGTGCCAGATCAATATACATACTATAAGAACTAGAAGAGATAAATTATAAAAATTGATTTTTAAAAAATCAAAGAGAAATGAAAGTTTTTTTAAAACAAAGCTGATGAAATAAAGTCTCAGAAAGCCATTTCTAGGTGAGCTGACAATCACCTGACATTTTCTTCTTTAAAGGCATGTACAACTCCAAATGAGGATTAAAATATGGCTTAGCTGGGGCAGAGAAAAAGAAGTGGAGCTTTAGACAGAAATGGTAAATGATTTAAATATATGGGCAGTTTTCCAACAGAACATTTGCTGAATTCTAGGGCAGCAAAGGAGGCTAAGGAGCTGAACTGATTTTTTTTTTTTTTAAATCAGTGAAATCTCTGTCATCTTGAAGGACTTAGGAGATAAAGTCCTGTCAAAGTACAGGACTCAAAATAACTGCTGTATTTTGAAGCTACATGTGGCAGGCAGCCAAAAAGTTAAGTTCCAAAGTTCTTTAGGCCCAAATTGAATCCCTCAGTGTTTTAGGACCTGCCAGGTTTTTAATCAAAAGCCCAGATAGACTGATCTTAGTAAAACTACAAGTGAATAATAGCATCAGGTCCTTATAGTCTCACCTGATTCACTCAACAAACAGAAGAAGGCGTTCTCTCTGGAAGAAAATGTGTAATCTACAGTCTCTGGCTATTTACTAGTTATTCCTAATGTTAGGCATGTGAAGAGTTATGAAAATATGAGCAATAGCTGAGAGGCAATGGAGCCAGTGGCAGCAGATTGGCTCAGGACCTAGATGCTGAAGTTAGCAGAGAAGAACTCTAAACAACTAATGCAAATAGTTGAAGGAAAATATTGCGAAGGATTGGACAAGATGTATGAAAAATGAAAAATGTAGATTTTCAATAGAGACCTGAATAAGAATCAAGTAGAAAATCTAGAACTAAGAATTGTAATATCTGAAATTAAAAATTCAGAATGGTTTTATGACACCCTAGACATAGTAGATTATTAAAAGATGGGCCCATAGCCAGTATTAAAAAAGATGAAGAACAGAGATAGAAATAAGAGAACATAAAGGATATGTAGGCCAGTGAAATAGTCTTATAGGCAAGTAGAATAACAGGATAAAGGCAGAATGGAAAACAATATTTGAGGAGATAGTAGTGGATAACACTGAAGAATTTTTAAAATTTTTTTATTGGTTGTTCAACCAATAAAACTTGTGTACGTTGATACAGCGGGAGTGGAAGCCGTTTATTGCAGGACAGGAGCAGTATTTATACATTCCACACAGCTTATCTAATTAGCATAAACTAGATACATCAGTCAACCAATAAGGAAGCTCTACACTTAATGGCTCGCTTCTGTTACTTCTCAAACCACTCCCTCTGGCATTTTGCCAGGCACCATCCAGACTTGTTTACGAACTCTAACATTCCCCTGGCAAAATGCCAGGTGTTATTTTGACTTGTTTACAGACTCTAACAGAGGTTTATAACACATGCAAAAGAAAAACTATGACAGCAAAGTGAAGCAGGTGTTTCTTCACTTTTGCTGGCAGTTGGGGATCTGCATAAACTGCAGGCTTCTGCAGACAAGAAAGCTCAGTTTAGCATCAAGACAGCTTAGCCTCACCTCTGAAGGCTGTAGCCAACAAAGTCAGATTTTTCTCCACTAATATCAAGTGACCTATTTTAGTCTTAATGGCAGGCTATGCCCTCCTGTGTGACACAAGACTCCAATAGCTCACCACCGATTTCTTTCCAGGTTCTTGTCTTGCAGATTCAAAGAATGAGATCCACAGACAAGGAAGAGTGAGTGTAGAAGAGTAGGATTTATTCAAGTGGGAAGAAAAGAGACAGTTCCCACAGGGCCAGAGGAGAATTGAGAGGGGTTTCTGCTTGCATGTACTAGTCTAGGGGTTTTATATAGCTCTTGGACCAACTATATAGGTTCAAATTTATGCTAATCAGGGTTTTGCAAAGTACCAATACTATTGGTTCAAATTTATGCTAATAAGGTTTTGGAAAAGTACCAACTGTTTTGGTTCACCCTTGAGTCTGATCTTGCCTCCATTCAGGTCCGCCATGATTTTTGGGTTTGTCACTCATTGGCCTGGGCCAATGGCTGCAGGGGGACAGTTGGGTACACCCTGGCTTGCTGCACCTCAGTCCTATGCAGGTATGTCAGCTCTCTGCAACTGCAGCCTATTATAGCTACCCACCCTCTAGCCCCCACCAGCTGCCATTCTACAACTGTTCCTCAGTGGGGATTTGTGGGCTACCTGTGAGGCTCTGCGACCAGGAAGCCATATTGACCAGGAGGAGGGCTTGGATTCAATAGCACAAAGTTCAGGTTGAGGGGACTTAATAGAGTGAAACTATTGTGAAGTACATTTTAAACTCTTTGGCAACTACTAAAATGATATTTTGAGACTATATAACTAATAAGCTAATAGATAAAAAAGAATAATAAGTTTTTTAAATCCCAAAGCAGATAAGATATGGGAGAATAAAAATGAAAAAGAATAGAAATAAAATGACAAAATGTTTTATTTAAACCCAACTATATCATTAATTACATTAAGCATAAGGAGACTACCTCAAGAAAGTCAAAGATTGTCTGACTGGATTTATTATTTAAAAGCACTTTACAAGGACAAAGTTTGTTTGACAGTAAAAGGCAAAAAAATATTAATGTAGCTAGGAAAAAAGATGAACATTACATAGTGAAAACAGGATCAATAGAAAAGGAAGATGTACTTTTTGTATGCATACAAAAATATAGATTCAAACATATGTAAAGCAAATATGGATACAACCCAAAAGAAAAAAGACAGATTTATAAAGTTGGATTTTAATGTAACTCTCTTCATAACTGATAGGAAAAAAAAACTATTTAGGATAAATAATTCAAATAATATTAAGAAAATTAACTTAATTTGTATTTATCTAGGGAATTCTACCCAATAACTCCAGAATATTATTTTCAAGTACACATGGACCATTTTATCCAAATAGAGTATACATTAGACATAAAGTGAATTGAAAACATTCCACTGTGGAATTAAGTTAAAACTAGAAGATCTCTAAATTTTTAGAAATTAAGCAACACAGTTCTAAATAATCCACATATATACATATATTTATCAATTGAAGTTAGGCTATATTTAAACTAAATGATAATGACAATACAGCACCAACAATTATGAATTACCAATAAAGCTTAAAGAAAAACTTACCTTTAGACATATTGGTTAGAAAATAAGAAAGTCTGAAAAATCAATAATCTAAGCTTCTATCTTAGCTAGAAAAAGAAAAGAAATCAACACTGAAAGAGTAGAAAGAAAACAAAAATAACAGCTGAAATCCATGGAATAGGAAGCAGATACACAATAAAAATCAACAATTCTAATTTTTTGAAGATTTAAAAACTGATAGATTCCCAAGAAGACATGTCAAGGAAAAAGTAACATAGCTGACCCATGCCAAGAATGAACTAGTGAACTACTCCAAATATTTAAGGAAGAATATGAATATTACACTCACTTTTTTTTTCAGAAAGTAGAAAGGAAAACTTTCCAACTGATTTTACGAAATAAACATCTCTATTACCAAAATATAAAAAGCATATTACAAGAAAGGAAAGTCAAGGGCCAATATCACTCTTAAATATAAACCCCCAAATCCTAAACCTGATATTAATAAATAGAATTCACCAACATATAAAAAGTATAATAAAATATGTTCAGATAGAGTTGATTTTTTTCAAGGTGGATTTAACATTCAGGAAAAAAAAATGAACTGACATAACTAACCACACAAACAGAATAAAATGGGGAAAAACATCTTTATCTTAATAGACACAAAGCTCTTATTGAAACTGAACACACATTAAAGATAGAAATTCTCAAATTAGAAATAGAAGAGAATTTACCTAATTTGACAAAACCCATCTGCAAACACCTTCATATAACCAACTCAATGTTATAACATTAAAAATGTTAAAATAAATTCTCTTTGAGGTCAAACAAGGTACAGATAGTGTTCCCCTCATGTTCATTCACTGTTGTCCTCTGGTATAACAAGAAAAGCACATAAAAGGTATAAGAATTAGAAAGGAAAAAAGTAAAACAGCTTTCAGTCATAAATGCATTTGAAAAAGTTGTACATTTAAAAAAATTCCCCAAATCTAGCTGTTTTAGTCAGCTTTTTCACTGCTGTGACTAAGCACCCGACCAAACCAACTATAGAGGAGAAAAGGTTTATTTAAGGGCTCACGGTTTCAAAGGTCTTAGTTCATAGTCAGCAGGCTCCATTCCTTGGGGCTCAAGGTGAGGCAGGACATCATGGTGGAAGAGTGTGATGCAGGGAAGCAGTTCCCGCCAAGACAAGAAGCAGAGAGAGGCACTGCACTCACCAGATACAAAATATAGACCCCCATAGCCATGCACCCAATGAACCACTTCCTCCAGCCACCCCCCTTCTGCTTCCAGTTACCACTCAGTTAATCGCATCAATTAATTCACTGATTAGGTTAAGGCTATAACCCAATCATTTCTCTTCCAAACCTTCTTGCATTGTCTTACATGTGAGTTTTGGGGGGACATCACATTTAAGCCATGACATTAGCTCAGCCAATGAGTTAATTTAGCAAGGTTGTTATTACATGTGATATCTCACATGTGATAAAAAACAAAACCAGTTGTATTTCTACAAGTTAGCCACAGTTGAAAATTAATTCTAAAACACCCTTTAAAACAACATCAAAAATTATAAATATGAGACATAAAAGTAACAAAAAGCTGCTGAGAAAAATTAAGGATCTAAACAAATAAAGAGATATCCTGTGTGCATGTTAGTAATTCTCATCTAGTATGTTGTTAACCGAAACCTAAATATTTTTAAAAATTATTAAAATTGATAAACGCTTAGTGTGAAAAAAATTATATAGCAAAATATATTTATAATCACAGAAAATGTAAATTGTCTGTACTCACCTGAAAGACATAATTTCAAATATGTTTAAAAATAAAAAGCCATAGTTTATTTACTTCAGAGTAATCCAAAAAAATAAAAAAAAAGATGCAAAAGTAGATTTACCAGAAGAACTCCAGTAAACATGAAAGGTTGTGCAACCTAAGTGTTAACCAAGGAATGCAAATCAAAATTATGATTAAATGCTACTATCCCCTGGCCAAGTGATTCTACAAGTGTTGGTGAGAATGTGGGGAAAGGGAAGTCTTATGCATAACTAATGCAGATACAAATTTGGAAGATAATATGTCAATAATTAGTAGACTGAAAAATATACATCTGTAGCTTAGAATTTACATTAGAATATTAGAGAAAACTCTTTCACTTGTGCACCAGGAAACATTTTTGAAGATATTCTATCATTACTTAAAATACCTGAAAATTGGAAACAATCTAAATGTCAACCAATAGGAATACATAAAATTTGTAGCATATTCAGAGTGACCCTTCAACCTGGTTTGCCCAGGATAGTCTTAGTTTAAGCCCATTTTATAGGTATGTTTTAATTTTAAAAATGGGTCTGCTTTGGGTAAAAAGTTATGTATTCACCTTAGATATTTTCATGTACTAAAATAATAATTATTTAAGTGATTGAAATAAATGTGTTAGTATAATATGTGTTAAACAAGACTAACTGGAAAAAAATAACAGTGAATGAAAAAGTCAAATCTCAAATACCTATGCACCCCCTTGACACCAATTATGTAAAATTCACAACAGAAAGCAAAACTATGTATACATGAACATGTACACATGTGCATGTATGGCATATAAATGAATGTGTATGTGTGTGTGTGTATATATATATATATATATATATATATATATCCACAACAGAGAAAGTTCTCAGGATTGATATGTTGGGTATGCACAGTTTGCTGTTACCCATCTATTCTTTCCTGTATGTGTGTAGCCAGCCAAATAAGAAATACCTTCATTTCAATGCATTTTTTAAAGGAAAGTATTCAAAAACTGGGAAATGGAAGTAGAGTTGTAGAAGCAATAATACTTTGTTTTAATGACAATAATGTGAAACAAGAGAGAGACTTTGCTGAAATATCTGTCAAACAGAATCCAGACCTAAAATGAGTAAAGTTTACTTAATATTTGACTATAAACTTACGTTATCTCTTAATCCTCATAACGATAGTATAAGGCAGAATCTTTCTTGCCTTTAAAGTTGGAAAATTTGAAGCTGAGAGAGGGTCAATTAATGCCTAAGTCATGCAACTAGAAGGAAGACATCAGGTTGGAATCCAGGCTTTTAACCAATACTCCTTCCTGCCTCCTCTGGTAATAGAAGAGGCTTAGTAAAGATCTTTGAAATGCCAAATGCATGAATGCTAAAATGATATGTCATGTATCAGATAAATGGAAAAATGTCTAGGAAAATGAGGAGAATGGAGGTCAAGCTGTATAGAACTTTAAAACCTTCCTGGGGTTAGCTAAAACCCAGAGGAAGAAACCCTTCAGCAGCTGATCACAGGCAGGCTTATAATGTCGTTTTATTACTTCTTTCTTTAAAGAAGGCCAGTACAGAGCCAAAGACCTTAATCGGGACCATAACACTTTACTAGTTATGTGACCTGGAGGAAGACAATCTCTCTGGGCTTCAATTTCCTCTTTAGTAAAATTAGGGGACTAGATGTAGTTGTTCTTACATCTCTTTCAGCTGTCTCATCCTGTGATATTATGACTTTAGGAATTTATTCCTTTTTTTGCCATTTGAACTATTTAACTTTGAAGACTCTCCTGGCTGACTAGTCTCTTGAGCTGCATAATCGAGTTTTTGCTCCCTGACAATCAAAATCATCCAATTTCAATTCATATATGAATATAAAGCTGAATGTTTTCATCCCTTTTTATCAACACACATAAAATTGAATGCCCATCAACATAAAAATGGTTGTATACCCATGTTACAAAGTATTATGTAACTACTTAGAATAATAAATTGGATATAACAAATATATCCATTTATTACTTTACATATTTCTATTATAATAATTACATAAATAATGCATATTTATATAGCCAATGTATAATGTATATACATGTATTTGAGATTATGAATGGTTGATGAATTGTTAAAGAAAACATGTTGTATATTAATATTTTAAAAATAATTGATTATTATAAAAAAGAAGGAAGGTAGAAAGAAAATAATAAAGAGAAAGAGGAGGGGCTGGGGATGTGGCTCAAGCGGTAGCGCGCTGGCCTGGCATGTGTGCGGCCCGGGTTCGATCCTCAGCACCACCTACCAAACGAAAATGTTGTGTCCGCCGAAAAAAAAAAACTAAGAAATAAATATTTTTGAAAAAAAAAGAAGAAAGAGTGTGTATTTGTGTACTCTATATGTTTTATGACCAAGAACTTATTAAGCTTTTGTTCATAAATTTATTTGGAATTTGATTTTTTACTCTCAACATGTATTTCTTTTGTAGTAAAAGACTAGAAAAAGTAAAAAACAAAACAAAACAAAAAACCCTTAAATTTTAAGAAGATTTACTTTTATACCCTCTCCACAAAACACGGACAGCATTCATCTTTTCTCTCTGATAGACATTATCTGCTCTTTCCCAGACAATGGCTGCTTCCATATATTCTTCACCAGCTAAGCAGATTTTCATAGAAATTTACTAAATATGAGCAAAATATAATACTTTTCCTGCTATTTTTTTCAAATAGCACACTTTTATTTTATTGTGCCATTGAATATGTTTTTTTTTTTTTTCTTAAAAGCCCTTTTAGAGATTGGTCCCTGGCCCCTGGCCCTGTAGTGAGTGAACTTCCACTCCAGGAAAGCAATCATCTGACATTTTTGTTGCTGGCAAGTATCACTCTTAAAGTACTGGAATCACCTGTGTGTTCATGTGTTTCAAAGAAAAATATCTCTTTAAAATTTTTAGAAGAATGTTATCTATCCTTTTTAATGTTTGACCCACAGAGAAGCACGGGGAATGTTATTGCTATACAAATCAAATCCATTTGTGCTTCATGAAACCAAAGAGAGAGAGAGGGAAAGCCAGAACAAAAGAAGGGCGGCCCATCATCCTCTTTTTCAAAATAATATTTTGATATGTTGAAGTTTGTGAGGAAATGAGGGGCAATTTGAGTATCAAGAGTGTTAGAATCTAAAGCTAAATGTGAATTGAGAAATCATTGAATTCAATCCCTATACTTTATAAATAATGAAACTGAAGCCAGGCAGGTGAGATTATTTGCACAAGATTACACAAGGTGGTAGTAGAGTGGGGATTATGTCCTTCATTGTCCACCTCCCAATATAAAGGCTTTGGATACAGTTGACCTGATTTGGAGTCATTCATTCTCCAATTAGTAGTTATCACAGAGCCAGAAAAAAAAAAGTGTTGAAGTGAGGAAGGAAGTTATCCTTGTGTAGAAGTTTGTTCTCCATCATGGCTGTCACTAATCATGTGTGGTTAAGTTAAATACGGTTTCTTGATCATGTAAATCACATTTCAATATTTAATAGCCACATGTGCCTAGTGGCCATCATATTGGATACTTCCCATTATAGAAGATTCCATCACTACAGAAAGTTCTGTTGGATAGTACTGGTATAGAAGAATGCTTGAATAAGTGAATTAATGGACAAAACTCTGAAAAGAAGGCATTATGATAAGAACCGACCAAATCTTAAAGAATTAGAAAAAGTGACCTTAGAGGCAAAATGATTAGGACCAAATCCTTGAGATAAAAACAAAAAGCTGACAGGCCTTGAATCCAATATAGTGAACAAAAAAGGAATTATTTCATCAACAGAAAAATGGCTAACAGAAATAGTGGAATCCAAATCCGATGTTTCAATTTTTTGATGTTCACAGAGTATAGAATTACATACTCTCTAGAGTCTTTTCTTTGTCCAATATGTCCAGTAGTCTATGATTCTAATATTTTAAGGGCACTCTTAGTAGAAGATTAAGACTGTCCAGAAATAGAAAATCTTGGTAAAGGCATCTTAGAAAAATAAAAGATAAGTGTAGAAATTCCTTATGGAGTGAGAAAGAAAGGGCTGGATGGAGCGTGTTCACCTGTTTGTGGTTCTGCAAGTATGCATACCAAAGTGCTTACTGAGCCTAGCTCAGTAAGTAAGCACTTTGGTATGCATACTTGCAGAGAAGTACATTCCACTCTAAAATGTTCTTAGTTGTTTTCTGTCTCTTGGAAGATGCTGAGACGGTGGAATGACAGAATCCAGACCAATCACTTTGTGCAAACTGTGCAAATGTAGATGAGAGTCTGTTGTAATTCAGCCAATTCAGTCCTCCTCCACTTCCCAGGACCCCTACTCTGACAGGAGTACCTTGCTCCTTTTTCAAGGACACACAATGCTGGTCTTCGTTCCAGAGCTGTCCCCCAAAACAAGCTCAGCATTGAAAATGACCTCTGACTATAATTTCTCCATCCCTAGTTGTTCAGGATCAGAAAATACCAAACAAGTCTACTAAACTTATTGGACCTGCTCTTGAGTCTGAAACTCTGAAAAGCATGAGATATGTTTCTACTTGAAGGCTGACAAATTAGCCAATCTTTGTTGCATGCTTACATACACATTTTCAAAAGTAATGAAATATTGGAATCAGGGAGCAAACTCATGGAGCATCTTGCTTCAATCACCATTGTTTGCATAGGATAGCATGTTGAGAGTGAAATATACTTGTATGTGCAGCAGAGTTTAACCCCCAGATAATATTGAAATTATGAAATGTGGCACTTATATAGGAACTTCTGATACAGCTGAACCTTTCTGCCTGACAGAGAAAGAGAAAGAGAGAGAGAGAGAGAGAGGGAGAGAGAGAGAGAGAGAGAGAGAGAGAGAGAGAGAGAGAGAGAGATGTNGAGAGAGAGAGAGAGAGGGAGAGGGAGAGAGAGAGAGAGAGAGAGAGAGAGAGAGAGAGAGAGATGTTTGCTATGAAATGTAGACAAATCTTCTCCAAGGAAAGGAAAACAGGTTCCTATCATCCTTTTACTAGTCTGAAATGTAAACAAATGGCTCTGGGACAGAGGAAACTTTAAGTTCCCCCAGAACAATTTGTAATATCTAATTTCCAAGATTCAAGATGGTACATTAGAAGAAGACTCCATTTCCAGTTGCTCCAGGCCTTGGGATTTATGAAGAAGAGGGGGTACTGCTTCTCAACAAGGTGGGTGAAAGAGGAATTTCACTAAAATTCAATAATGGATAGTCAGAGTGTCTCAGAGGCCCAGAAATTCAGGTGCATTGAACAAAGAACAAGAAAAAGTTATTGGAGCCAAGCTGGTTGTGGCAGTGACCACAACAGCAGCAGAAGTGCTGGTTTACCACAGGGGGGAAGGATGACCCAGAGAGAGAAACAAAACCGTCAGTTTTAATGCATAAAAATCAGGAGATCAGAAAAGCCGCCTAAGCTTACCTGACCCAGAGACTTCCTAGTGAGCTGGAGTTTGACAAGTGCCCTGTATTTCTTGGCTGGCAAGTGGGAGCCCAGATCATAGCAAACACTTCCATACTGTACCAGCACGTGCCTAATGTGTGGCCTACGGTGTACCTAGAATTTTAAAAATGCTAAAAATGTAAAAAAGAAAGAAAGAAAGAAAGTATGTATTTGCTATACTTTCAATGAAACATTACAAAGATTGTAACCGAAGGGATTCAAATCAGAAAAAAAGAAGGGGAGTCCAACTTACTTTTCCTCTGAGTCTGGCACCTCACATGACCAGCAGAAGAGGGTGGAGGATTTGAACAAGAAGGTGTTCTAGGGACTAGCCCTAGAAGGCTGTGATCATGGGCATTAGAGTGTGCGGATGACTGCCCTTTCCCGCAGCCCTGTGAGTAGAATTCTTGGGAGGCTCCTGAGATCCATACTCTCAGCAGATATCGGCATCTGCTGGGACCTAGAGAGGTGTTGATCCAATCTCTACAAAGTAGATACCAAAGAAAAAAGCCCCTAATGCCTGAGTAAACTTAAAAGCCCCAGACACCAGAACTACCCTCATAAAGCTGCGTAGCAATTCCACCCTAGGAGTGCATTGATAAGGTTTGTGCAGACATTTATGACTTTACATTTTCTCAGATTACTGCTTTTGCTCTATCCCACAGAATGTCACATGTTGTATTTTCATTTTCATTTGTTTCAAGAAATTTTTTATTTCCCTTTCAATTTTTTCAATTACCTGTTGGTAATTGATGAGCATGTTCTTTAATTTCTGTGTATTTATTTATTTTCTTTTAAAATTTTCTTTTGGATCTTTGTACTTATACATAACAGTAGAATCCATTTTGACATAATTATACAAACATGGAATATGCCTTATTTTAATTTAGACTCCAGTACACTCCTTCCCCTTCCTTTCCCCTTTTCTTTCTCCCTTCCCTCTATTGATCTTTCTGCAATTTATCCATAGTTAATATTATTATTTTTAATTAATTTCTTATGGATATACACAATAGTGAGATCTACTGTGGTGTATTCATATATGTACATAGGAAAGTTATGTCAAATTTATTCCTCTGTTTTTCCTTTCCCTAACCTCCTCCCTTCCTTTTATTCCCCTTTGTCTAATCCATTGAACTTCTATACCCTCCCCTTATTTTGGGTTAGCTTCCGCATATCAGAGAAAACATTTCACCTTTGTGTGTGTGGAGGGGGGCAGGAGAGGGGCGGTAGGGGGGGTATTGGCTTATTTCACTTAGCATGATAGTCTCCAGGTCTATCCATTTATCAGCAAGTGTTGTTATGGGGAGCTGCTTCAGAAAACACTCTAATTCCAAATTCAAATCAAAGAGAGCTTTATTTCCCTGGCCAGAGACTGTCACTCACCCATAGCCACTGAAGTTCTGTGGGAGAACAGGAATTTCCTGGCCTGTGGCTTGGGAATTTAAGGACGAAAACCACAGCTCAGGGACTTTCCTTAGCCTCACACAAGCAAGCCAAACATAGAAGCTAAGACAGCAATTAATACAGCAACTTAAGACAATCACATATTGGGTTTGAGCAGGTGTTAGATGATTGTATCCTGAATTCGAGCAGGTGGTTAGCAGGGGTGAGAATCTACTTCTAAGTCTTGAGTCACCAAGACCACCATATCCTGGGTTGAGTACATTTTGTGGGGTACAAAGTACAGAAAACAATATATTATAAGAAAACAGCTTTCATTTCAGTTTCTCAGAAACAACTCTTGTAACAGTATTTTATAGAAGGCAGCAAAATGGAGTCTTAGGCCTGTCTATGACAGTTTTTCTTTATAAATTGTCTTATCTCACTTATCAAAATCTTATATCTATAATCTATATTTCTACTAATTTATAACCTATAACTTACACTCTAATTGATTGTATTTATCAGTTCACACCACAAAAATGTCATAAAGTCATTCTTTAGTAATATTCTTTAGCTTAGTAATATTCCGTTATATATATTTCTTTATCCATTTATCTGTTAAAGGGCATCTAGGTTGGCTCCATAACTTAGCTATTATGAAATGAGCTGTTATAAACATTGATATGGCTATGTCATCCAGGAGTGGGATTACTGGGTCAAATGGTAGTTTCATTCTTAGTTTTTGAGGAATCTCCATACTGCTTTCCAAAGTGGTTGTACTAATTTGCAGTCCTACAAACAATGTATAATCATAAACTTTTCTCCACATCCTCACCAATATTTATTATTACTTGTATTCATGATAATTATCATTCTGACTAGAGATGAAATCTCATTGTAGATTTAATTTCCATTTCTTTAATTGCTAGAAATGTTGAACTTTTAAAAATATTATTTATTTTGAGTTATATATATATATTTTTTCTGTTGTGGTCTGGGAATTTATATGATGCAATTTCAATTTTTTTTTAATTACTGAGAATTGATTTATGATCTAATGTGGTCTTTTGAGGAGAATGTTACATGTGCTGATAAGAATGCATATTCTGATGCTGGTAGAGGAAATGTTATGTGTCTCTTAGCTCTTTCTTAGCTCTTTTTGCTTATAGTATGGTTCAATTTTAATGCTTTTTTTGTAGATTTTCTGTGTAGATGATCTGTCCATTGATGGAACTGGCATGTTGAAGTCCACAAATATGTATTGTATTTGTGTCTAGCCCTCCCTGTAGAATTAATAGTATTTACTTTACATATTTGGGTGTCAGTATATATATATATTCACAATTGTTACATCTTCTTGTTTTATAATTTATAGTGAATTTGCTTGTTTGTTTTACAGTTTTTTATTTCAAGTATTTTTTTCTAAATGAATATAGCTATTTTTAGTCACTTTTGAATTTCACTTACCTGGTATATCTTTTTCCAACCCTTCACTTTGAGTCTATGTGTATCTTTACCAGTACAGGCAGTATAAAGTTGGGTTTTGTTTTTTTCATATTTTTTTTTGTTTTATTTCTTCAGTGAATCTATGTCTTTTGAGGAGTGAATTTATTCCTTTGACATTCAAGGTTATTATTGATAAGTACAAACA
This sequence comes from Marmota marmota marmota, assembly GCF_001458135.2. Lineage (NCBI taxonomy): Eukaryota > Metazoa > Chordata > Mammalia > Rodentia > Sciuridae > Marmota > Marmota marmota. Next base: position 6,489,295 of record NW_026000077.1, read on the forward strand.
TCCTTTTCTAACTTTGTTAATTATTTTCAATATATGTATTTTTATTTCCAACTCTCATTTTTTGTTGGGGTTTGGTAATTTTCCATCATGATAAAATGTAATCCTTTTGTTCTGCTGGTGAATTTTGTAATTTCATCTTTTTTGTGTGTGTGGTAGTAATCATTATTTTCCTTATAGCTTAGGACTACCTTAATCATTTCCTGTAGGCCTAATTTGGTGGTGATAAATTCACTCAGTTTCTATGTGTCTGGCAAAATGTTTTATTCCTAATTCATTTCTGAAGGATAACTTTATTGGGTATGATATTCTTGGCTAGGTGATACCGTTTTGGTTTTTGCTTTTATTTTTATTTTTTCATCACAGCACTATATCATACTGTTCTAAACTATAGAAATTTCATATTAATTTAATCAGAATTACTTTATGAATTGATGCTTTTTTGATTTTAGAATTCTCCACCTTGTGCTTCTAATTTGATTATAATATGATTTTGAGAAAGTCTTTTCTTAATTGTGTCTAATTGGTTCCTTTCAGCTTATTGGATTAGATGTCCATATTTATTTGTAGACTTGCAGGCACAGAGTCAGATGACTATTGTTACAAAACCCTCCCATTGCTGTAAGACCCTCTCCTGGTGGATGAAGCTACTTCTAGAGGATTTAAAGCCAATGTTCTCATTCTCTTTTCATATTTCTATTCTCACCCTTTGGAAATGTGACATTAACAATTTGGAAACTCAAAGGCACCTGCATATATGGAGGAAATTATAAAGTTACTGAACACAAATGTTCAAGTGAAAAAAATACCTGACAAAGTCTAGAATTTTACACCTCTATATGGTTATCAGCATGCAGGTAGTCAACTTTTAAAAAGTAAAAACAAAAGAGAAACAAAAATATGCTAACTTTGGGACAAGGGAAAATCTGGTTTCCAAAATTACCCATCATTTGCTTTCAAATATTAAAATTTTAACAACAGCAAAACAGACAAACACAAGGCATACAAAGAAACAGGAAAGTACAGATCATTCAAAAGACAAAAATAAACCAAGAGAAACTATCCCAGACAAAATAAAGCTGGTTGACCTCATAAACAAAGACTTTAAAACAACTTTCTTAAAGATATTCAGAGAACTAAAGAAAGACCTATGAATATCAAGAAACTGAAAGACAAAATGGAAATATAAATAGAAAAGAAAATCTAAAAATGAAGCAAAAAAAATTCTAGAACTCAGAAGTTTAATAACTGAAATGAAATATTCACTAGAGAGACTCAAATGTAGATTTTAGTAGGTAGATTTTAGTAGGTAAAAGAAGAGCACAAACGAATTTAAAGATATATCAATTAAAATTATTAGTAAGTTTGAGAAACAAAAAAAGAAAATATTGAAGATAAGTGAATAGAACCTAAGGAATCTATGAACAACCATCAATTGAACTAACATATACATTATGAGAGTTCCAGAAAGGAAGAGGAGGAGAACGAAGGTGACAGAGATTATTTGAAGAAACTATGGCAGAAGACTTCTCAAATTGGATGAAAAATATGAATATAAGTTCTGAGAGAGAAAACTTTGGAATCAATGTAAAAGAAGTGATTTGTTGCATGTAAGAGATCCTCAACAAGATTATCAGCAGATTTCTTATGATAAACATGGGAGGCCAGAATACTGGGCTGATATATTTAAAATACCAAAGGAATATAACTGTCAACTAATAATCTTATGTCTGGAAAAATTGTCCATCAAAGTGAAGGAGAAGTTAATATATTCCCAAATAAATAAATAAAAATTGAGAAGAGGACCTTATCATGAGAACTTCTCTATAAAAAAATGTTAAAGGGAGTTACTTTTGCAGATTGAAATGAAAGAGCATAGTTGGCTATATTAATATAAGAAAAAATAAACTTTAAATCAAAAAGATTACATGAGACAAAAAACATTACATATTAATAAATGGTTCAATATGGGAAAATATATAAATATTGCAAACATGTACATACTTATTAATAGCCCACCAAATTATATGAAATCCAAATTAGCAGAATTGAAAAGAGACATAGGCATTGGGGATTTCTATATCCCACTCTCTATAACAGAACAGGTAGATGGAAGTAAGAGAACAAATAACTCAAACAGCACAATAAATCAATTGTTTTAAAAGATGTGGAATATTCTACCCAACAACAACAGAATACATAGTCTTCTCAAGCACATCTGGGACGTTTTCTACTATAGATGATGTGTTGGGCCAGAAATTAAGCCTCGTCAATAGTTTTAAAAAGTTATATGAAGTGTTTCCTCTAATCACAATGGGATGAAGTGAGAAATCCAAACAAGTGGAAAATTCACAAATTTGTGAAAGTTAAACAACACACTGTTAACCAATGGATGGAAAGAAATAATAAGAGCAATTAGAAAATATTTGACAATGAATTAAAAACATTAACAAATTTCTGGGATGAAGTGAAAACAAGCCTAAGGGTAAAATTTAGCTATATAACAAATAAAAATTTAAAACCCAAATACTATATGGTCCCATATATATGAGGTATTCAGAGTAGTCAAAATTATAGAGATGGAATGTAGAATAGTGAATATCAGGGGCTGGGGATCCAAGGCAAAGGGGAATTTTTGCTTAATGGAAATAGGTTTTCAGTTTTACAAGGTGATAAACATCTGGGGATAAATGGCGGTGATGAATGCTGAATGATATAAATGTACTAAATATAACTGAATGCATAAAATGGTTAAGATGATAAACTTTATGTATATTTTATCATAATAAAATTGGAGATAATAGATGAAGTATCTATTTCCCTAATTCTATCATTTATACCTCAACTTATTACTCTAGTAAATTTTTTTTAACTTCCTTTTTTTTCTCATATACAGTAGTCTTTCTTTACCCAAGGTGGGCTACAGTTCAATGCTCGAAGTGAATGCTGGGAACCACAGAGAGTAGAGTGATATATATATATATATATATATATATATCTTTTTTCTATAGATATATATCTATGATAAAATTTAATAATTAAGCACAGTAATAAATAAATAACAATAACTAGTTATATACTAGATCAATTATAATAATAATATGTAATAAAAGTTATATGAATATGGTCTGTCTTGCTGTCTCAAAATATCTTATTGCACTTTTACCTTTTCATTTAAAGGAAGCACTTTACAATTTCTCTTTGGAATATCCAAATTGCCATCCTCACTATTCTTGTATTTTGGGACCATTTTGAAGTAAAGCATAGGTTCCTTAAACACACACAGCAACATCATGACAGTTGATCCAATAAGCACATGGCTATGAAGTGATTAATGGGAGGGCAGTGTGTACAGTATGGATACACTGGGTAAAGAGACGATTCAATTCCAGGTGGGGCAGAGTAGAACAATGAAATGTCATCATGCTACTAAGAATAGTGCCCAATTTAAACCTTATGAATTATTTATTTCTGGAATTTAATATTTAGTATTTTGGGATGATGGCTGACTAAAACTGCAGAAAGGAAAACCATGGATAAGACGTCCTGACTTCTGTACTCCTTTAAAGAAAGATGTCTGCCTGTTCTTTGAAGACACTCAATGCTATTTGGGTGGGTGGGCATTCTAGTTCTCCCAGTTCCCAGGACACCTAGAGAGGTATCAGGCATTTCTAGTTGCCACATGCCCTCCCTCTTTTTGAGTGCCTTTCATCCAAAGGCCTAAAAACCTACATGACCATGAGATGCAGTTCCTTCTGATTGTGTCATGCATTTCTAATGATTATCAGATACCAATTACTTTCCCAATAATGAATTAGGGAGGAAGAAGAGCCAATGCAGATGAAATTTTGAATTTTCTTTTTCACAATCAAAGAAATTAAGACTCAGTATTCTGAGTCTTATCAACACATCAATCCATTATCACTTAGAGTTCTGTTGTTTGTGGCTGTATCTTAGTTAATTACAAGCTATAAAACTAACTCCTCTTTATACACCTTCAAGTTCTCAGCCTGGGCAGAATAGCTAACACATTAGTTTTTCAGTAAATATTTGTTAAAGGAACGAATGTCCTAATCGTTAGGACACACTGGATATGTCCAAGTTATCTTTCTGATTAGGTCTGAGATGTTTTAGTTAAAAACTATCTTATCTTCAAAAATTACTCAGCGGGGATGAAGGTTTCCTATGCCACCTACTTATATTTGCTTCCCTTCATGGTGGGGTGTGTGTATTAGGGGTTGGGGGTGGGGGTTCAGATAAACAATTGTAACTGTTTTCCTTAGACAACTAGGCACTTGTGGTAATTAATCTATCCATTTAAAATTTTTCTCTAGTTCTAGGTAAATTTTATGTATTTTAATATAAATTTAAGTCTGAAGGGGGAAAATGCTGTTACTTATTTTTCAGTTTCGGTGCTGATGACTGAACCTAGGGCCTTGCACATCCTAGGTAAATATTTTAGCACTGAGATACATTTCCAGTCCCTGGTAATTTTTTAAAATCTGCTTTACATTTTGATTTGTTTCTCAACACCAGAGGACTAACTTAGACCACCCAGAGGAACAAGATCTGAAGCCTACCCACAGCTCATGGGCGTGTCAATCCAATGACAGACACTATAGATCTGAATTATTATTCTGCTTCTGCTATTACATGGCTGGGATATTGAACAGGTCTCTTGATCTCCTTGTATCTGTCTTTCTTTAGTCTAGGCAATATGAGGCCCAAAAGAAATAATGAATTTTTTAAAACCATGGACTTTGAAAATATGAAATGGAATGCGTGTATAAAGCATTGTTGCGAAACAAACTTTAAGTCAAGTCTTACAAATTAAACAAAATCTTATGGGTCTTTGTGGCCACCCACATTGTCATCTGCAAAAGAAAGAAGTTTTTAGTTTTGTCTTATTTTGTTGCTGCATTCCTTAGCAAAAGAGACAACTCATCCAGATACTAGAGTCATAATAGAAACAACAGTGGTAGCAAAATCCTCCATTTGGCAATTATTCATACCAGTAAAATATCTTGTACCTTCAGTGACCAATAGCTAATTCCCCATGTTAAGAATCCTTGTGCTTGGTTCTTTCTGTTCACTTCAGTTTGTATGCTAAGCATATGGGATGGCAGATCTGAATATTTAAATAAATAATGTGGTGAAGTCAAACGGCAGCACAAATGCCCTTTTACCCCGCAGTAAGAAGGTCAGGTACTTTTTATAACTATTCATGAATTCATCATGGGAAATTAATTTTGTGGAATATTGCTGGATGACATATTTCCTCATCCTCAGATTTCCTCAGAATATCTGAAATAACAGATTTCTTAAACTTACTTCTTTGGATTGCAAATGATGTAAACCCAACTGAAAGTAGCTTAAGCAAAAAAAAAAAAAAGAGGAATTTAATAACTCATTTATGAAGTTCAGGACTCTTTTTGGCACTGGCCCATTCCTGTGATATAATTTTTTCCCATAATTAGTTTCTGGCTACCCATGTGACATCACTGAACTTGGAGTTGGGTAGAGAAATACACAATCCTCTTTTGAAAATCTGCAAAAAACCAATTCTAGTGCAACTATCCCTGTATGCTAGGCATGGTGCTATGTGCCCAAACTACCATGCTGGGTAAAACATGTTCCCTCTCCTGTATTAGGGATGGAATGAGAAGGGAATAAGGGGTTCTTAACCTTTATTACAACATTCAGTAAGAATTTACCAGATGCCAGGCACTCAATTCCATTCTCTGTTATAGTAGGTTAGACTTGGAATCCAGAGTGCCTGAGCTTAAATGTCAGGTTTGTAAATTTTGTTATCTGTTTGATCTTGGTATAATTTGAATCTAAGCCTTGGATTTCAGATCCAGGTGTTGAGTACATATTTATCAGAGCTTTTGCAGAAGGGAATTATGGATTATATAGGAAGCTAGACTCATGAGCTTACAAGTTTTATTCAAACATTTAATGTCTTCATTCCATGATGACCACCATACAATAGAGCCTGTACACTTTGGAGACTAATAAAATTTGGCAAACTCCGATTATTAATTTGCAAAGGGGGGGGTAATACTACCCATCAACTGAATATTTTATTAGACTTTATGGTTATACATAGTAACTGAATTGTTTTGAGGATTAAATAAGTTAGTATTTGTAACTTGTCTAATTTTTTTTCCACCTAGGAGGTACTGAAAGTTAGTTACTAATTTTAGCAATAATAATAAATAATTTAGGTGGCAGTGGGAGTCCTGAAGTTTGAGAGCAAATTAACTTCTTCCCTTTTTTGCTTCCATGGAAAATGCTGCTTCTCCAGTTATATGAAGAGCATTAGACTCACTATCCCATTTCTGTACTAGTCTTCCTGACAAGACTACACAATTCTGGTTTGAAGCCGAGACACTTCAGGCTCTGAAAGCAACATTCAAGATCTCCTGGTTTTCATTGAGCACTCCTGCTTCCTTACTGTAACAAGTAGAGCTAATTTCCAGTAATCTTCAACCAAACTTGTCTTGTAACTTCTCTTTAAGACATTCAGATGGCCTGGTGCTCGAGAGGGACAAGGGAGGAGGCTTCATCTTATAGACATATTCTGTCCAGTAAAAGCAGCTTCACCTATAAATATCTCCACATGGACAGGAGGAAGAATGATGTTTTATCTCCTGACAGGAAAGTCAGAGCGAGTGTTTGACAGGAGAGAGTATGGATTTAATCAGCTCAGGCTGCACGTGGGAGCCTCCTGGCTCCTCTCCTTTACCTGTTCTTATGCCAAATTTTATTTCAAAAATACTGAACCAGGCCAGGGATAGAATTATATCCAGTGCAATTCTCACCCCTGGGGTCAGCTTCATAACCTTGAGCATGATGTGAGTGTCATAGCAGGCACCCAATAAACGCATGTTGAGTGACTGATAAAACACAACTGTATAATGGACAACTTTACACACATGCTCACAAATTTAAAGTCTCTGGTACAAAAGGCATCTGTCTTCAGAAACTTTCTCCTTTGGATTCCCTTTCAAGTTTTTTTTTTCACTGTCTTGGTTCATTTGTTCTACTCTCTCCCATCTTATATACATTCCCACATGCACACCCCACACACACACACATGCACAAATGCACTTTGAGATCAAAAAGATATGGATGTGTAATACATTAGATTTGATTACACTAGCTGCAGACTGACGGTGTAACATGTCAAAAGTTACAATTCTGCCAGTTTAGTTGTTTTGAAAATACAAGCAAGGCCTGACTGACTTTGCTCCATTCTCTGAACAATTTAATATTCTGCATTAGTTTTTGGATGAGTTGATGAGCCATAACTGACTCTTCAAGCCTGGGTAAAGCACACGGGGAAGTACATTATGAGATCAGAAAGTAAACAGAGGGGAAAATGGGCTAAAATATGTATTGACAATGGGTGGCCCATCATATGAGGGCACAATGGGGTAGAAAAAGCCTAGAGTCAGAAACAAAGTGTGCACCCAACTGCCATTGCTAAAAGCAGCGTGATAAGACAGGCAAGGAAAGAATCCCCCCCAAGTGTTTCATGTCACAGTGAACAAAGGAATGCAGTGGAGATTATTTAAAATAATGTAAAAAGATAGGCCATCAGGTGCACAAATGCAGGCATGGAGTGCATGGTATGTAACAGCAGGCAGTCCAGGCAGACAGCAACTGGGACATCTGCTGCTGAATAAGGTAACTGTTCCCCAAGTCATGGAAACTAGCGTTTGACAAGGGCTGATGGGAGATCAAGGCAAGCCCCAAACTTAGCAGAAAGTGCACTGTGGTCAGCAATTTTCCCCATCTCTCTTCCCATTCTCTTTTGCAACATAAGCTTTGCAGCTTCTCCCATCCAGAGGTGGAATAAATTCTCTGCCCATTCATTCTAGATTGGGCCATTTGACTTGTTTTGTCCAATATGTTACAGTTAGATGCTTGAAATGACTTGCTCATTGTGGAGTGTCTTCTCTCTTGCTGTTCTTGGAACCCCCCGCCATCACTACCATGTCACAACTCCTACCCAAGTTAGTTATTGAATGATGAGAGATATATGTACCCATCTCCTTCATCACCAAAACCAATGGATATTAGCCATTCACCAGTGATGAAACCATTTAGCTGTCCAGAAGTTGCCTGCAGCACACAAGTGAACCTGGCAAAGACCAGCGGAAGGACCGCCCAGCCACGCCAATCAAAATCACCATTGTACAAAGGTATAAGCTAAATAAATAGTCATTGCTTAAAGCTACTAACTTTGGAAGCGGTTTGTTTTGTTATGCATCACAAAATAACTTAAACACAAAGATATCAGATAAGTCACTATCCAGCTCTTTGGGAATAAGAATTTAGTAAAGTGGAGAGTATTGTCTTGGGAACAAACCAGGGGGCCAATAATAAAAAATTTGCCTAAACAAAGGGATAGAATCTCATAAGTAAGACAGAAGCAAATTTTTCAGATTTTGAGACCTCGCATTAAGGCAGAGCAGCTTTAAAAGGGAGCATAGTTAACATCATACCATGACCTTATATTTGTTGAGTACCTCCTGTGTCAAATCAGGATTGTTGCTGGGAAATTTGATTCTTAGATCATCCTTTCCATCTTTTGCACCTACTCTCCACAGAAACTACTCCAGACATTTTTCCAAATTCTTCAGACCCCTAATTATACTTTTCTTTTCTCATTCTCTTACCTGATTACCTTACTATCCTATGTCACAGAGAAAATACAAGGAACGACATAACAACTCAGTTAACTTTCTACCACAAAAGGCACAGACAGCCCACTTCAGCCGGTCCTCCCCAACAGGACCTCGCTGTCATGCCTCACATTAATTCTCCTGCCTGTGCTTCGGGGATCCACCTACAGGACTTCTCCTATTGCCTGTCTTCTCCTTCTTTTGTATCTTCAATGACTATCCTTTTACTCCTACTCATCAGAATGGAAATATTCCAATACTTTCAATTTTTTTAAAAAAATCTCCCTTACCACTTTGTTCTTGAGGGAGCATTCTATTGCTGGCTTCTCATTCTTTCTCAAATTTTGTGGCAAAATGGTGCCTTCTTATTGCTCTCATATCCAGAACCGATTTTCCCCTTTTTTTTTTTTTTTTTGCTTCTGCCTTCAACATGCTATGAAATTGCTTTCACTCTAAGCTGCAGCTCAGATTGGTCTTGATATATACAATGACATTGGCCTGGCTTTTCCTAATTACATGTGAAAAGTTATGAGAATCTGCCAGATATGCTGTTTCCCCTTAGGATATTATTGTCTTAGACATTGTCTGTAACTTCTTTAAGCTAAAGGATGTCTGCTCAGTCAGTTATTTATCAGTAATTGTCAGTCCCATTTTAAGAATTGCAAACAACGGACTGAAAGCTGGAGCTGGAGTCTGGTTACTGGGAAGGATTTGTGTGATATGTTTTTTATATATAAGAAGCCTAGGCAAGGGAGCACCTACTTACAGGAAGGCCACACCAGTACCTAGTCTAATCAATGTATGCCGGATCCAACATCCAACCGACAGCAAGAGATGAGAAGGAGAAGGAGAAAGCCGCAGTTTTTGAGTTTTGTGTCTGGGAGCTTATCACATCTATAAAGGGTCAATGGGTATCTCTGTTGTAGCTTGAAACTTAGCTGGTGCAAAGCCTTGCACGTCTCCAAATTTACTTGCCTCTCTGCTGGTGATATCCCATCTTGTTTAGTCAACTTCTTATCATTGGCTCGTTGGTTTGTTCTTGAAAAAAATTTTTAAAAACTTGCAATAAGAATCCTAACAGCAAAAAGATATGAAAATGGAATCTCATTATTCAGCTTCCAGAATTCAGGAAACTATAAGTGGAGAATGGGAATGTTCACAGACGATCCCGAAAGAAAGTTTCCTAAATATTAAAAGAAGCACTCATAAAACCGGACACAGACAGTATTCTTTTTAAAACGAAAAAACAAGGGGAAAGTTCTAAAAATTCACATGCAAAATTAAAGCCAAGCATACATGTTAAATGAATAAATATAACACACCATTCTTACTTAATGTAATAAAAGGACTGTTCCATTGAATAAGAAAATACAACTCAATTTTATATTAAATATAAGATACACATCTAAAATAAAGTATTTGAAGAAGGCTGATAATCAGAGACTGTGCAAAGATACATGTATTCAAAACCAAGTTAAAGCCTTAACCTTAACAAAAAAATAAATTCAAGTTAAAAGCATTAGAAAACAAAGCACACTTAAAATATAGTTATATCAACTAATTTAGTATCAACATCATAAAGCAAACACTATAGAAGTTAAAAAAGGAGAAAGTGTTGAAAAATAAACTCGTGATAAGAGACTTTACAAATTCCTATCTCTGGCCATGACAGAACAAATGCTCATAAAACATTTGGCAAAATTAATTAAATAATAGTCCCCAAAATAAAATTTAAAAATTCCTCAAATAAATGTACACTACATTCAATATCTAGAGGTGCTATCAATAGGAAAAGAAAAAGAAAACAAAAAAATGTGGAAATTAAAATTCTTATTGGTAGAATTTCCTCAGTAAAAAAACAAATAGAAATTGCAGAGGATCTAAAACAAGACAAAATAAAGTTCCTAAAATGCTGCCTATCAGAACTATAGGATAGCCAATAAAACAGAGTTCATAAGAAAATTAATAATTTAAAGTATTTACATTAACAAAAAGAAAAGGATAAAAATTAGCACTTAAGAATTTGGAGGGAGGGGAGTCACTCCTCAAGACAAACACAGGTTGCTCCCTACTCACAGGGACTTTGTCAGAGCATCTGTTATGGTTTGGATATGATGTGTCCACCAAAAGCTCACGATGAGATTATGAGAATGTTTTATTGTTTGGATGTGAGGTGTCCCCCAAAAGCTCATGTGAGAGACAAGGCAAGAAGGTTGAGAAGAAATGATTGGGTTGTTACAATCTTAACCCAGTCAATTAATTAACCCCCTGATAGGGATTAACTGATTGGTGACTGCAGTGGTAGGATATGGCTGGAGAAGATGGGAATTGGGGTGTGGGTTGGGAGTATATATTTGTGTCTGGCCAGTGGACTCTCTCTCTGCTTTCTGATCATCCTGTGAGCTGCTTCCCTCCACTACACTCTTCTGCCAGGATGTTCTGCCTCACCTCGAGCCCTGAAGAATGCAACCTGCTGTCTGTGAATGAAGACCTCTGAAACCATGAGACCCTGAGTAAACCTTTCCTCCTAAAAATTGTTCTGGTCAGATCTTTTAGTCACAACAGGGAAAAAGTTGACTAAAACAGAGATATGACCTGTTCAGTGGAATAAACCATTTGCTGAATTAATAATTTGAAATGACCACTGTGATAACTCTAGGCAGGTAGAATATATTTAGAGAAAGTAGGTCACTGAAGGCACTCTTCTGTGGTTTATATTTTGTCCCTGGTACCTCAGGGTCTCTGCTTTCTGACCGTTATGAGTTGAGCAGTTTTCCTCCATCGTGCCCTTCTGGGTGTGTTCTGCCTCATTTTAGGTCCAGAGCAGTGGAGTTGTCTGACCACATATGGAACCTCTAAAACAATGATCCAAAATAAAATTTTCCTCCTCTAAGTTGTTCTTGTTGGGTGTTTTGAGTAAAGCAATGAAGAGCTAATTAACATAGCATCTCACATGATACTAATGAACTCGGGTGGCTCTGCCTGTGGGCTTGTGAACTTAAGTGCGTGTGGGATCCATGGGGAGGACACCCTCAAAGCTGGAAATGGACTCAGTGATCTTGGAGGATGTGGTTGTGAACACTACCCAGGAGAAATGAGCTTGGCTGGATCCTTCCCTGAAGAAACTCTTTGGGGATGTGATGTAGGAAACTTTTAACAACTGGGCATCTATAGCAAAAAATGTGGGAAAATGAGAATTTTAAAGATTGCTACAAAAATTGAAAGGTGGGGGAGAATTTAAGGCATCATTGGAATATTGGTCTCCTGAAAAGTTTTTTGGAAATATTTCTTCTAGTGATAATTTTTGAAGAATTTCCAAACTATTTATATTGATTCTTCTTTGAGTGTTTATTGAGCAGTCACATTAAGCCCTGAGAGCTATGTGGTCCTGAACTTCTCTCTCTCTCTCTCTCTCTTTTTTTTTTTTTTGCAAAAAATAATTTTGAGAAATCTTGGAAAAGTAAAGAGCATCATCACAATGAAGAAATCTTTAGCCACATTCCAAATATTATTCTGAACAACAACAAAAAAAGTCCTCCTGGAGTAAAACCATATGAATGTAATGTGCCTGGAATAGTCATCATGTGTCACTCATCTCTTAATATCACATTGTTGCTGACATCATTTACAAAGCCCATGAGTGTCAGAGGTATGGGAAGAAAGCATAACTTTAAGCAATGTGGGAAAGGCTTCCATGATACCCATTCCTTTCAAAGGAATGAAGGTTCAGACTGCAGAAAAAAACTCTGTGATTGTAAGGAATGTGGGAAATTATTTGTTTCTCATAAAAGCCATAGAAGACAAATGATAGTGCACACTAGAACAGATCCTGGTTCCAATCGAGTCCATGAAAAGGTGCACACTAGAGATGGACTTTTTTAATGTAAAGTTTGTGAGAAAGTCTTTAACTCTACAAGACAAAATTCATTTCAGAAAGGAAAGGACTCACACTGGAGAAAAATCATATGAATGCAAGGAACGTGTGAATGCCTCCAGCGATCCTGGTTCTTTTAAATTCCTTGAATGAACTCACACTGGAAAGAAACCCTATGAATGTTGGCACTGTGGGAAAGCCTTCATTTTCCTTGAAAAGATTAGAAGACACCTGGAATAGCATCCTGGAGATGGACTTTATAAATGTATATTTTTTGGTTAAGCCTTTAGTTTTCCCAGTTCAGTTCTGAAGCATGAAATGATTCATATTGGAGAGAAACCTTATGAATATAAGCAATGTGGGAAAGCCCTCAGAGATTCTGGTTCTGTTCAAGCCCATGAAAGGGTTAACATGGAGAGAAACCTGAAGAATGTAAAGACTTATGGGAAGGCCTTCAGTGATTTTTAATTCTTTTGGAGTTGGTGAAAATCTTAATTTCTTATAAAAATTAGTTTGGAAGAAATATGGTAGAGCACACTGAAAATGAACTTGGTAAGTACAAATTTTGTGGAAGAGCATTTAACTTTCCTAGTTTAGTTTTGGGGCATTGCCACATGCCTTGCATCCATCAGTTTTCTCTCCAGTATGATCCCTTTCATGGACTCAAATGAAATATAAATTCCTGAAGGCTTTCCCACATATATTCATAAGGCTTCTCACTAGTGTGAATACTTTCATAGACTTGAACTAGATTTTGTGAAGTCTTTCCCACATGAAAGAACTCAAACAGGAGAGAAACATTATTAATGCAAACAGTGGGGGAAAGTCTTCATTCATTTTGGTTGTTTTCAAGAATACAAAAGGACTCACATTACAGAGAAACTTTATGAATGGCTGGACTGTGGGAAAGCTTTTGTTTCTCTTGCAAACATTGGAAGGCACATGATAGTACATAAGAGAGATGCACCTTATAAATGTTAATTTTGGGGGAAAGACTTTAATTTTCCCAATTGACTTCTAAGGTATAAAAGGTCTCACTTCAGATATATGTGGTGAATATAAATAGTGCGGTAAATACTTCAGTTATTTCAATTCAATTCATAAGAAAAAAAATCACACTGCAGAAAAGTGCTATGAAAATAAGGAATACGTGAAAATCTTCAACTTCTCAGTTCCTTTCCAACTCATAAAATAACTCAAATTGGAGAGAAGCCCTATGAAAGGAATATGGGAATCCTTTTGTGTAATCTTTCCAGTACAGAAACAAATGAATAATGGACAGACACCCTATAAATGTCAAAATGTGGGAAAGCTTGAAAGCTTTCTGTTATTTCAGTTCAAATCAAAGCCATAAAAGAATGTGTACTAATGAGAAACTCCACGAATATACATAAAGTTTCAAAGCTTCTGGTAGCCTGCATCCTGACAAAGACACATATAGTTACACACAGATTTGAAGCACTATTACTTTTAAAAATGCAGGAACATTTTCCATTTCATCAAGGTTTTTCTTCCTTCCTCCTATCTCTCCTTACTCCATTCCTCCCTCTTTCTCTCTTTTTTAAACTGAGGATTGAACTCAGGGACACTCTACCACAGAGCTACATGCCCAGCCTTTTTTATTTTTATTTTGAGAGAGTGTCTGGCTAGGTTGCCAGGCTGACCTTGAACTTGTGATTTTTCTGCCTCTGCCTCCTGAATAGAAATGATTGAAAGAGTACTCTACCATGTTCAGGAGATTTAACCAGGTATTTTAAGTCATGTGAAAAATCACACTGGAGAAACAATTTTATAAATGTAAGTAATATGAAAATCCTGATGAAAACTGGTTCCTGTTTAATTCTATAAAAATTTCACAGCATGAAAGAAATGTTGTGAGAGTGATAAATATATTGTGTTTTTCAGTGGCCTATTTTTAATTTGGATCTATAAACATTTCATTTCTCCTTTTGCAAAGGAGCATTGAAGTAAGATATTTCTGTAAGCATTCCTAAAGTCTATATCCTTGATCCACTATGAGAGATAGTGGAGAGATAGGGATGAGAAATAGGGGTTAAATTTCATTGGGCAATATATGGATTTCCAGTTTTCCCAGCACCGCTTGTTGAAGAAGCTATATTTTCTCCAATATATGTTTATGGCACCTCTGTCTAGTATGCGATAACTGTATTTATGTAGGTTTGTCTCTGTGTCTTCTATTCTGTTCCACGGGTCTTCATGTTAAGTACAAGAAGTAAAATCAAGAATCAAAAAATGGGATGGTATCAAACTAAAAAACTTCTTCACCACAAAGGAAACAAGCAAAAACATGGAGAGAGAGAATAGAGCATGGGAGAAAATCTTTGCCACCTTCACCTTAGATACAGCATTAATCTCCAGGATATATAAAGAACTCAAAAACCTTAACACCAGAAGAACAAATGACCCAATCAATATGTAGACAAGGGAACCAAACAGGAGCTTTACAGCAGAGGAGATATGAATAGTCAAAAAATATATGAAAAAAAAATGTTTAACATCTCTAGGAATTAGAGAAGTGCAAACTAAAACCACACTGAGATTCCATCTCACTCCAGTCAGAATGGCAATTATCAAGAATATAAGTAACAATAAATGTTGGCAAGGATGTGGGGGGAAAAGGTACACTCATACATTGCTGGTAGGACTGCAAATTGGTGCAACCACTCTGGAAAGCAGTTTGAAGATTCCTCAGAAAACTTGGAATGGAACGACTATTTGATTCAGTTATCCCACTCCTTGGTACATACCTAAAGGACTTAAAATCAGCATATTACAGTGACATAGCCAATCATTGTTTATAGGATCTCAATTCACAATAATTAAACTATGGAACTAACCTAGGTACTCTTCAACAATGAATGGGTAAAGAATGGAATATTACCCAGTCATTAAAAGATTAAAATTATGACATTTGTCAGTAAATGGATGGAACTTGAGACCATCAGGCTAAGTGAAATAAGCCCATCCCCTAAAACCAAAGGCTGAATGTTCTCTCTCATAGGTGGATGCTAATACACAATAAGCAGAGAAAAGGAAGAACCCAAGTTCATTGGATTAGACAAAGAGGAATGAAGGAAAGGGAGAAGAGATTGGAATAGGAAAGGCAGTAGAATGAATTGGACATAACTTTTCTATGTTCACATATGAATACAGACCATGTAACTCCACATTTAAAAAAAAGCAAATGGTTATGTCAATGCACACTGAAAAAGCACTTGATAAAATTCAATATTCCTTGACGACAAAAACTCAGCAAATTAGGTATGGAAGGAAGATACTTTGACACACAATAAAGGCCATGAAAGAAAACCCACAAAAAACATCATCCTGAATGGAGAGAAGTTGAAATATTTTCCTCTAAAATCTAAAACAAAATAAGGATGCCCACTATTATCACTTTCATTTGAAAGAGTACTGGATTTCCCAGCCATAGCTATTAAGGAAAAGAAACAAAGGGAATCTAAATTGAAAAGGAGGAAGTCACATTATCCTTGTTTGCAGATAAGATTGTACACATAGAAAATCTTACAGAGGACACCAAAAACTTTTAGAATCAATAAACAAATTCAGTAAATTTGCAAGATACAAAATCAAAATATGAAAATCAGTAGTGTTTCTGTAAGCCAATAGCACACTATCTGAAAAAGAAATCAAGAAAGCAATCCCATTTACAATAGCTAAAAAAATAATGCTTAGGAATAAAGGAATCAAAAGATCTCTACAAATAAAATTTATAAAAATTTGATGAAGGGAATTGAAGAGAGAAAAATAAAAATAAATAAATAGAAGATATCCTGTGTTTTTTGGAAGAATTAAAAATTTTTAAATGTCCATACTACTCAAAGTTGAGTGGATTCAATGTGATTGCTACCAAAACACCAATATCATCATTCTCTAAAATAGAAACAAAAAAAACTAAAATTCATATGGAACCATAAATGATACTGAAAATCATCTTGAACAAAAAACAAAGCTGAAGGCTTTAAATAAGCTGACTGCAAAATATGCTCCAAACCTAACCAGCTTGATGGTAGCAAAAAGCAGACACAAAGCCCAATGTAACAGAAGAGAGAACATAGAAAGCTACTTTTCAGACTGTTCCCACTCTCATAAGAAAAAAAAAATCACAATTTCTTATAGCACTTTATGGCTTCATATGAATATTTCATTCATTTTAAATTAGTCCTGAAAAACTATGAAGTATAGATAAGGTACAGGTCTAATGTAATTTTTTTCTAGAGAGAACACAGAAATAAATTCACACACAATAGGCTTCCAAAAAAGAATTAAGATTCCACACTGAGGAAAGGACCATCTCTTTAATAAATGGTGCTGAGAAAACTGGGCCTATTCATGGAGAAGAATGAAAGGAGACTTTATCTCCCAATTTCCAAATCAACACAAAACGAATTAAAGACTCAAATTTAAGACCTGCAACTGTGAAATTACTAAAATAAAACAGGGTAAAATGCTGCATGATATTCCTTCTAGACAGGAATTTTATGAATTAAAAACTCAAAATCATAGGTGATTCAAGTAAAAATAAATAGATAAAGGGGACTGCACCGAACTAAAAAGCTTCTTCCCAGCAAAGGAAACAATCAACAGAGTGAAGACACAATTTAAAGAATGGAAGAAAATATTTACAAACTATGAAACTCGGGACAATATCCAGAATACATAAGGAAGTAAAAATATTCAATGTCAAAATAAATAAATAAATTTGATTGTAAGATGGGCAAAAAAGGAGCTGGGATGTGGCTCAGTGATTGAATGCTTGCCTGACAAGCATGAGGTCCCGGGTTCAATCCTCTGTGCTGAGAGAGAGAGAGAGAGAGAGAGAGAGAGAGAGAGAGAGAGAACTGGAACCAAAATATTTGAAGTAGAACAGAATTAGCATTTCAGATAAGAGTGCCGGAGTATTTAGTTGTCCAGGTAAGAAAGCTTAACATTGTGTCCCTACTTGCCATTGAATTAAAAAAACAAAAAGATTCTAGATATATTAAGGGTTTATACATGAAGGCTAAAACTTTAAAAGTTTCAAGGAAAAGTCATAGTAGAAGATTTTCAACAACCAAAAAAATTGCAAATCAACAGGAAGGGGGCCAGGAGTATATATCATTAGTAGGGTGCTTGTCCAACATGTGTGACGGCAAGAAAAAATAAAGGGGAAGAGCCGGGAAGGGATTGGACAAAACTGAGACTGTTTGAAAGCTGAGTGGCTTCGAAGGGTTAGAGGCGGGGAGAAGGATGACTAGGAATACAGAGTCATTTTTCTGACATTTGTTAGGGCAGTGAATGTACTCCGTGTGATGCTATAATGATGTGTATATGTCATCATCTATGTGTCCAAACCCATAGAATGCACCAATGCCAACCGTGAACCCATATACAAACGGTGGTCTTTAGGTGATTATGATGTACCATGTGCTTGCCAGCTATAACATATACACCATGTTGGTGGGTGATATTGATAATAAGGGAGGCTACCCACATGTAGAGTAGCGGGTATTTGACAAAATTTTTGTGTCTTCCTGTAAATTTTTTGGGGAACCTAGGGCTTCTCTTTTAAAAATATAAATGAAAAAGAGAGGGGATTGATAAATTTGACTGCATTAAAGATGAGAAATTCAGCTCAGAATTTAAACCTGAAAGTCAAACACCAAGCTATAAATCAATCTCTCTCTCTCTCCCCTTCTCTCTCTCTCGCTTTCTCTTTCTCTCTTACACACACACACACACACACAGTCTCCGAGTCAATAAAGAAAACAAATAAATAAAAAGGTCAAATTTCATGAACAAGTATTTTATTGAAGGGAAAACACAATACAAATGGCCAATGAATATGTATGTTACTAATCAAGAAAATACATTTTGAAATAACAATGATATACCACTTACGCTCATCAAATGGTCAAAAGTCATATGTACATTGACTTTTTGGCAGGACTGTAGAATGATGAGAACTCTTACTTGTTGGTAGCCAGGTAGTTTGGCATCACTATGTTAAATGATTTAGTATTACCCCCCAAAGTTAAAAGAGGGTACACACCTACTTCATTCTGAGAAGAAACTCACCTATCTTGCAACAGGACAGGTGAATAAGAATGTTCACAACAGAATTATCCTTAATAGAAGAAAACAAAGGCAAAAACAAAGAAACAAAAAAAGAGTGGCATCTACCCCCTATCTATTTACTAATAAATTTAAAAATAAATTTTAGAATAGTTCATAGCAATGAAAATTATTTAACTACCAAACACATAACAATATAAGTAAATCTTAAAAACAACGTGAAAGGCAAACTTTTTTTCAAGTTAGTATTACTTCTAATGAGTAAAGAACATTGATATGATTTAGGAAAAGAGAATCATTGGCGCTATATTTTTTTTTAAATTGGGTGATGGGTAAGTGATTGTTCTTTTTATGATTATTCTTTAAACCAGATATAAATGTATGGTCACAAATTATTTTTCAATTGAAAATAGCAATTAATGGCAGGATAAAATATCCATGGAATTCGTAATCTATTAGAGTTGTACAATGATCAGTACTTAGGAAACCAGCCAGATGGGAAATATTTGTACCTAGGGCTAGACGGAATAAAGTAATTAGGTGAGAAATTTTATCATCAATATATAGCTTTATTTCTGACATATTATACACATTCAATAAGTATTCACTGGATGAATGATAAATAAAAAAACAGGGATTGAAAACCCTTGGGCTGGGCCTTCAAAGTTACAAGCATTATTTTATTAATAATGGGAGGTAAGGCTTTAAGGACAAATGGTGGAATGCTTTGGAAATATCTTGTGGGCCTTCAGCTCTTAAAAATGCAGAATAATAAAACACTGATGAAGGGAGGGAGTCAGAAAAAATGAAAACGAGTCAATTTATTTAGTTGCCAGCATTGCAGCTCCTACACAGACATACAGCCTGATAATTTTATACACATAACAGACTAATTTTAAGAACATCCTATGGGAGAATTCAATCTTCATGAGAAAATACTTACTAACTTATTCCTAGACATATAGCCCTCTGATGTAGCATTTAGCATTTTATATGTGTAAAATTCTGTCAAATACATTGTACCAATGATAGAATTTCCACAGTCATATTCATATTTCATAATGCAGGAAAAAACCAGAAATATCTAATATATCACTTTGTCACATAACTAATTACAGAAATACTCTCCTGAACACAGTTGAGTGCTCAAAATTAAGTGACATGTGGTTCAAGATACATATGTGTGGTTTGCTTAAATCAACCTGAAGCTTTAGTGTCCGAGTGATTCATCTAACAAAAGGGGTCTGCAGCCATCTCCTGTGATTTTTGTCTCCAGGTTTTTACTGTCCTCTGCCTATCATATATTTCACCCTTCTAGAATCAGGCCCGCCTGACAGTACTCCAGACAAAGCAACATCACTATTTCTAAACTCTCAGGAACCTGATAACTAACTTCCATGTAGTTGTTGGTAAATGAGCTCATAATGAGAGAAGCTAGATGAGAGAGGCTGACAGAGGAAGAGCTGAACAATGAGGCACTGCCCAAGCAGTCCACACCAGCAAGAGCATTGACCAGGGGGCCGCAAGCTAACCAGGGAAGCAGGGAAGTTGGCACTCTGGTACCACAGGAGGGCAGATCCTGCTGCATGGCTTTATGGAATGGGCCTAAACTCTGACATCATCTTCTCTACAAGACCCAATGCCTTACTGCTCACCTGTTCAACACTTCTCAGCCGTTTAAGAAAAAGTGTCTAGAGAGTGTCGAGTGCTCTTAATAATAAATAGCTCAAAGGAAATTAAGAGATCATATTTTTTAAAAAACTACAGTAGTGCAAAATCAAATTTTAATACTAAGAAGGGGATAGAGAATGAGGTGAAAGGTGGTCCTGGCATAGTTTGCTTTCAGAATTCTCCATTCTGTCAGTGAACTATTTATGAAGTACCTGTGCAAGTTACCGTCAGGTAGTGAAGGAAACAGAGAAGCATGGGACATGATGCCTGCTAGCATTTGGAGGTTAGGAAGTAGTGGAGACTGTGGACACCACAGTTTTCTTTGGGTACATGTGTTTAGAGGAGGAGGATTTCAAAAGTGTTTATATTAAGATTATCTCTTTTTAACAAATCTTTTTTAGTTGTAGATGGACACACTACCTTATTTTGTTTACTTATTTTTATGTGATGCTGAGGATCGAACCCAGTGCCTCACACATGCTAGGCAAGCACCCTACAGCTGAGCCACAACCCTAGTCACATATTAAGATTGTCTTAAGGAGAGGTGGCAAGAAGGCAATGTGGAAAAGGGAAGTGGGCAAGCAGAGGCTCTAGAGAGCTAGTCTGGGTGTCTTCAGGAGGCTGAGTAACTGGCTGTGAAGGAGGGGTCCACTTCCTAGGTCAAATTCCAGCTCTCCTATTTGTGACCCTGGGCAAGATACATAGCTTCATTGTGCTTCAGTTTCATTGTCTAAGAAAAGATGATAGCAATGTCTTCCTTATAGAAATGCTCTAAGGATACAAAAAAAAAAAAATGTGCATGTGAAATGCTCAGTGCTATAGTGAATATATCAATTTGATAATTTATTTATTATTAATGTTATTTTTACTGAGACAGAAATTTATATTGGTTAGTGTCCTGTCCCCTTGCCCGCAAGGAAGACGCAACTCAGGAATCTTCTTTCAGCAGTTTATTCAGGCCCTTGATAGTTCTTCTTCTCCTTTCCGGATGCCCCTCCCAGCCTTAATAAAGCATCTCAAGCCCCAATGCAAAGCTGCCACGTGGAGCTTTCTCATAGGGTGGTAAGGGATTGCGTGCCAATTCTCCATATTAGGAGTTGTTTATCACAGGCCACAGTGGAAGCCGGCGCCATCTTCTAATGGCGGCCACGGTCTAATTAGAACGGCTCACCACAGGTTAGCATTAGGAAATCAAACTATAAAGTCAAGATTATTCCTTAAATGCCAGATGACAATAATTTGGTTTTATTCTGTGGGAAGCGAGGGCATTTGGGGAAAGATATCATAATTGGAGAAACTTACCCAATTCTGCAAAGAGCTGGGTCTGCTGTAAGAGTTGAATGGATAGAGCCTGGAGGCCAGGGGAAGAGAGATCAAGTGGGAAGTGATGGCTACAGCTCACGCATGAGATAATATGGTCCTGAACTCGGAAATGACTCAGTAGAGGTGAGAAGGAAGGTATAGACTGGAGATATTATGAAAAGGGGAAGGAAAGTGCAGTGTCTGTTTGAATCTAGGAAGGAAAGCCAAAGTTATGCATGCTATTTTGAGCTTTAGTGACTAAGACTAATGTAGTGCCATAATGAAAAGCAGAAAATGAGGAATAAAATAACTGATTAAGGAAAGAAGAGGGGGCATAATATGAAATTTAAGTGCAATGTACTATAGGCAGCTGGAGATGCAGAATGAGAATTCAAGAGAGAGGTCAACTGGGGTGTGTTGTCTTCTGAGTAATGGCAGAGAGCAGGTTGATGGATGACTGCTCTGCGAGCAAAAACGTCAAGGTAAGAGACTAGACTAATGTCTGAGCCTTAGGGATCGCACAGAGACTTGGTGATCTGGGCTTTGAAAGAAGAGCATTATTTTATTCTCTCTGGCCATGATGATGCTGTTATAGAACTATTAGCAAGAAAGCACACATCCATGTTTTTCTTTCACTCATTCTTTCATTCATTTGCTCATTTGTGAGCAGTTTTCAAACTTCCTGGTACTTAGAAGCTACTTAATAAACGAACGGAATCCATGGAACTGTCACATCCTACAGACGAGCTTACCTACCTCCATGTCCTGTAGTTTCTCATCACCTTTAGGGAGGGCATTGCAAAGAGATTTATCCGGCATTGTCGGAGGAGCCCATAGCACTTTGACCACACATAGTCAGTTATAGCTTTGGGGTAATCTGACACACCTTTTATAGAAACCACTTCCATTCAACATGTATCAGAAGTATTTTGACTCCTTCCCATTCCAAGTGATCGATGACCAGTTTTGAAGTGGGAGAAGGAACAGTGTCCCTAAGTACCTCATCTTGACAGCTCTCACTCAAGGACTCACCCTCCTTCACTTGGGCAGAAGTCTGTCTCTAGTGGGACAGCACTTTGCATCTTAGCAATGTCAATTAGAGGTTGAGATAACCATGGAATCACCAACTGAACACTGCTAGTTTGCTCACCACTTAAAAAAAAAAAAAAACTAATGGTTCTTAAGTGTCTAAGGCACACTGATGCAGACAGCCCCCTGTCTCCCTTCCCACCTTCCCAAACCTCCCCCATCCTTCTTCCACCATCTCCATGGCTACCTCTAAAACAAGCCGTTACAATTCCTGACGTGGCACCAGGCTGACACCTTGGGCTGGGATTTAATTTTGAGTTATGACCGCATTAGGAAAACATATGATGTGGCCGTTTGCTTACAGAAAGAGGGGGGGAAATCATAAAACCCTCTTTTTTTATGAGCTGTCGCTTGATTCGTTCCTGGAGCCCCAAGTAGCAAGCTTCTAAATCAATGTGTGCAGCTGTTTTGGCTGCTTGGAGCCCAGCAGGTGTATTGCTCAGCTCGGCTGCCATCTCCCTACACTCACATTACAAATAATAATGTCTCACACACACCAGCCATCCATCAGAGTTACTGCTGGTCCCTCAGAGCCTTCCTTCCCTCTTCCCTACAACGCTTTATCCTTCTCCTTTCTTTTCTTCTCCCCCGCCCTTTTTTCCTTCTTTAATAGTAGATGTACTCCATATACTGATTTTTCATCACACTTCTGGATGCCTTTAATTGAATAACCTTTGGCTCTTTTGGCAAGAGGACAGAGAGAGAAGGAAGAGAAAACCCACCACAGTGTTTATTTGTGTTAAAATAAAAACAATAGGAGTATTGTGACTGGTGAAATCAATTAGTCTTCCTAAGCAGTAAAGGCCCACATCTGGTGTGACTTAAGTTAATGTAAGGGAAAGGGCTGCAGAGGCCCAGAGACCTTGCATTCTCATTTCAACAGGTGACAGAGAAGGCATAAAAGGCTAATAATATACTACAAGTGCAGAGATGGTGTGATAAATACTGGGGGGGGGGAGTGCCTCAGAGTAAAATCTTTGCTGGCCTATGACAACCAACTAAATGCTCCTTCTTACGGCTGGTCATTGACTCCAGGGAACTGGGAGGCGGAGTGCCAACCTGAGACTATTCCAAAAGGTCAATAAGACCCCTTCCCAGGGAAATGCAGAGATAAGAACTAGAACTCTTGAGATTTGGTGGTGGGGCAAGTGAAGACAGATTTGACAAGTAAACCCTCCAATCAGAGTGGGTCAATTGAGAGGGCCATGGCAATGCTATGTCTGGTGATTAGTGCATAGTGGAGGCTTCTGCATGATTCCAACATATGACCTGGACCTTGACCTTTTAGTAAGCTGCTAAACTTTGCAAATAAAAATGCAGGACACCCAATTAAATTTTAATTTCAACTCAAGAAGTAATTTTATATATAAGTATGTCCTATGCAACATTTGCACATACTTATACTAAAAAGTTGTTTACCTAAAATTTCAATTTTATTGGATTTCCTATACATCATCTGGTAATTATACCTTCTAGAAACTTGATTTTTTTTTTTTTTACATTTGATACCCTCCCCAGTGTTTTCCATGTTGTGTTATGGGTCAAATAAGAACTGGCCCTAAGAAAAGCATGTCTTCTTTATCTGCAAAGCCAGTGCTTAATGCTCATCATATAATTTAGTATCTTTTAGGTAAACATTCATGGGACACACCCTTAAAAATTATTTTTTTTAAAATAAGCGTCATTCTCATCTTTAGATGTAGAAAATATTCTTTCATCAAAAATATTCTTTTTTGCCTTTATTCCCAAGGAGCCTGGAGCTTAAACTACTGCTCCAGTCAAGAAATTGTTTTGGCATTGGTCCATTTTTCATGAAGCCTCAGAGCTCCATGAAAAAAGCAGGTCGTGGTAGTCCTCTATCAGAAAATTAATTATAATTAATAAGGGATCTGGGAATGTTGCAGGAAAAAAAATACCTGTTTAGCTTTTCTCCACCCAGACTTAACTTGTTTGATTACAGAACAACATTTTCAAGAAATGCCCATTTACACCCAGAACTAATTCACTGAGTAACAGAAGTTGCCAACTGCCAGCTTATAGATTTTATATATTTATTCTCCTCCTCAGTCTACATACACCTTCTATTTAAATGTTAATTGTCTTATTCTACAGGTGTTTCCTTTCAAGGCATCTCAAGTCTTTTTGGAAAGTTTGGGACAGATCAGTCATGAGCAAATAAGTAAATAAAGAAAGGTGCTTGGTATAGATCACATATACAGTACACAAAATACTTGTTAAAGACCTGTAACTCAGAATATTCAGAGAATCGTGGTCATTAAGATGACTTCTTTCCTTTTTTTCTGTAACACTGCTCACATATGTGAGGGAGCTGCTCCCTGAAAACAATCTGCCCCTTTCTTTCTGCTTTGGCGCCTGCCCCCATCATAATCCTCACCTGGGTGGGGAGCTCTTGCGGCTGCTCCCTGTAGCCAGTCTCTGCCAGGTGTTAACTTCCACCCCAGAGATAGCTAAGCTTAGCAGAAGTCCAACACTTGAGAGTACATTACATAGGTATAGTTAGGGACTCTTTAGGAAGAAAGGGGGTGGGGGGCCACGTGACTTATTATTCTAAAAGTCTCAATTATTAACTTAGCCCTTAGGCGAGACCCCTTGGTACCTAGCAATCACTCCAGCACAATATAAATCTATGTGTCATAGAGAAATCTCATTCCAAGGGGAAAGACCCCCTTATTTATTCCAAAGCTAATGGCAGGTACCAGAAACCTGGAACAACAGGACAGTCCATGGGTATTTTTATTTTTATTATTTTCTTAAACCAATTTCCAACAGCTGGCTGCCAGTTGCCCCTAGACGTGGACACATAAAAGCAAAGCCTCCAGCGCTGTGCCAGCCAGGATCAGGGAAGAAACGCAGCCCTCGTAAATCAAGGCTGCACTGTTGTACAGCTTTCACACAATGAAGTGCATGTGTATGGGATAAAGGGGACGAGCCGTGGCCAGAGAAAAAAAGAGCACACTCCTCCCCCTGGAGACAAGCCAGCACCAGTACGGATGAAGCTTTTGTCCTGCTTTCAGTTTATACACAGGTCAAATCATCCACCCAAGACCACACAGACTCCTATGGGCAAAGCTTCCCAGAACACTGGCCTAGTTCTTTGCTTGTTTGTTTGTTGTTGGTTTAGTTTTTGTTTCTTAACGAAGAGGCTGGTCCCAGTTGTGCTTCAGGAAGAGTGGACTCTCAAGGTTGGGGAACGGAGATAAGCAGAGCATGCTTCATTACTGACCTGTTGGACTGCAGTCCACTAGAAAGAGTGAGGTCGACTTGGGCTTGGCTTCTAGAAAGCAGAAGGAAGGTCTTTTCTCAGAGAAGGAGAACAGGATTAAAATGAGAAAAGGAGAAGAAAACATGAAAAAATATGTTAA
>NW_026000077.1:6515438-6523281 GCF_001458135.2 Marmota marmota marmota
CCATCCCCCCTCCCGCCTCCCCCCACCCCCTGTCTCCAAATTGCTGAATTTCCATTCATGGCAGAGAAATAACTTTTCAGTGACTGAAACACATGTGACATTCACAGGAGATCACAAGCTAAGTAGTAAGTATCAAAATGAAGTCAGAGAGTTCAAGAGTCTAGGAAAAATACCACCTGATTTCACAAATGGAGTTCCAAAATGACTTTTAATCAATGTGACTGCATTATAGTTAGAAGAAGAGTAGATACTGGTTCTCCGTCCAAGTTGCTGGCAGAAAATAACTATAAATGTGGCAGTAGGATACCATCCATTGGCGGAAAATTCAGAATTCTTTAGCATAAATGTGTGTCCCACTTCCCAATTGTGAGATAGGGTTGGACAGAAAAAAAAAATGTAGCCTGGAAGCTAAAAGGGCCTAAAAACTAGCACAGGGGAGGAAATAGTAGTGAGTTCCGTCTAGTCTGCAATGTGGTCATTCATTCATGTGCCCAGGGTCAATTCTATGCCTGAAAATGCATCAGGAAGCCATCAGGTTGGATGCAAATCTCAAAGCCCACATTCCAGCCACCCTGCAACCCTATTCTAGTACGGATACACATGAGTGGAAGATGTTACCCCACAGACGCTCAGAGAGGACAGGTGGAAGAGGGCATTGCCTGCTAAATAGAGATTAGAAATCACATAAATAATATTAATTACATAATTGTATTGCTCCAATATATTCGCAGTTTTCTGGGTTATTCGGGATGAGCCTTGATAATTCCATTTTGCAGCTGGGAAAGCAGATATTCTGAAGGTTAAAGAACCAGTCTAAGCCCTTGCAATCTCTAAGAGATGGGATGCAGCCTGATGTGTCACCATCAAATACCACCTTCCCAAAGAGGCTTGACTTCCTTACCTGTCTAAGAAGTGTTAGGAGTTGGGAGGAGAACTGTGGTCACCAGAGACTGGGGATCATAGTGGGGAGAAGGGGATGTGGCAAGGCACATCAATGGGCATAGAGTTGCAGTTAGATACCAGCAAGAAGTGCTGGTGAGACCCATGCTAACAAATTATGTTCTGTTTATTTCAAAAAAGCTAAAAAAAAAAGGGGGGGATTTTGAAGGTTTTTGCCATAAAGTAATTATAAATGTTTAAAGTGATAGATATGTTTAATCTAATAAACCTCATACAATGTATACATATATCAAAACACTACATGGGGGCTGAGGATGTGGCTCAAGCGGTAGCGCGCTCGCCTGGCATGCGTGCGGCCCGGGTTCGATCCTCAGCACCATATACAAACAAAGATGTTGTGTCCGCTGAAAAATAAAAAATAAATATTAAAAATTCAAAAAAAAAACACTACATGGTATTATATTATTATATAAAATTTTAAGCTTTATGTATCAATTAAAATAAATTTAATATAAAAATTGATTTAATAAAGAAATAAAAGAAAATTCTACCTTATCAGCAAAGGGCAGAACATAAAAGTCATGCCTGGCATGGGATAAAATTTAATTATAAGTAGTGAATTTTATAATAGAGTAAAAGTAACATCATAAAATTCACTGATGCCAGTGTAAAACATTTCCCAGTGTTATAATTTTTAAAGAGGCAGTATCAAAAAAAAAAACTTTTTGAATACACAGCTTGATAACATTGACAACCCAAGATACTTTACACTTACATAAGGTCTAGAAAAAGCATTTAAAGTGAACACAATTTATTTTATTCTACTTAAAACCAGGGTAAATTATCTATTTTTATGTTTAATAAAAACACATTTATGTATCTTCCAATCTGTAAAATATGGATTACAGTGCATGTTGCTGTTCTTACAGGCCAGTTAAGTGGAAGAGATTCTGGGTGGGGTTTTGAGATCTGTAGACAGTATGAGAAAGCTTTGCTTTTTTGCATTACTATTAATGTTATTAAATGCATTTGATTATCAGAGTTGCTAACTTACCATTATGCTCTATCTAGCCTCATTTCTTAAATCCCCACTACAAATTTTTTTTGTGAACCAGGAAGAAAAATTACTGAACCAAGGTCCCTGTGGGACTGGTTGCACCAGAGTTATCTCTACTAAGTGTGCTAACAAGACACCATCCTATTGTAGAGGCAACAGGGAGCCTCGCATGGGGTTGCCCCTCTCTCTTTTTTCTTCGGCTAGTAATATTTTATTATTAAGTTAGAAATTAATAATAAAATGTAAATGAAAATTTACATGCTTAGAAATTAAAAATTAAGTTACAGATAAGTGCTGGAAAAGTAAATAGAAAACAATCAAAACAAAAATATGAGTTGTTTGAACTGAATGCTTATTCTATACAGAAAAACTCAGATGCAGCCAAAACTTTGCTAAGAATGAAACTTATGCCCTAATAAAACAGAGGCTAAGAAACATGTTCCCCATATCCACCTTTATAAAATTAGGAAAAAAAGTAAATCAAACAAAAAAGCAAGAGATAATAATGATAAGAAATTAAAGAAATAGAAATATTTTTACCAAAAGTGTTTTCTTTATTTTTTTTTAGAGAGAGAGAGAGAGAGAAAATTTTTTAATATTTATTTTTTAGTTTTCGGTGGACACAACATCTTTATTTTATTTTTATGTGGTGCTGAGGATCGAACCCAGCGCCCCGCGCATGCCAGGTGAGTGCGTTACCACTTGAGCCACATCCCCAGCCCTAAAAGTGTTTTCTTTTTTAACAATAAAACATACTCCTAAAATTAAGTTAAATTGAAACTCCTGGAAACACTGGTGAGGAATAAAAAGACAGAAAGTAAAGATTAGCAATAAGTCCTATGGACATCACAATGTAACAAGAGAATATTATGAGGAAGTTTATGGCAATAGATTTAAAAACATTAATGCAATAGGCATTTTTTGAGGGACAAAATTGACCTAAACATTCAAGAAAACTAAGGGCTCTCTATATATTAAAATAATTGAATCTATAATTTAAAACCTAAGTACAGCCTGGAGAGGCCTGGCCCACAGCATAGAGTGGAGCACCATGGAGTGGAACACCGTGTCCATGGGGAGGGGAACACCATGGAACACCAACATGCAGCTCCACGCAAACCACCTCCATTTTGGAAGGTTGCAGCCACTGCCATAGCCCTCCCCATGTGGTAATCTCCACAGTGGGACATAGGACAAGGCTAAGAGGTGGCTGCCCAGTAAAGCACTTCACAATATACTGCAGCATCACTGAATAAGCCAACCAACACCATTTCACAGCCCATTCTTTTAGCCCCATCTCTGAAAGCAGTTGCCTCTATCTTGGGACACTGACACTGCCACCTTCATTTTGGGTTACCTCCACTACCACCTCCACTGCTGCTTCCACTATCTTTAGCTGGGGCAGCTTCCACCTTGGGACACTGGGGCCTAAAGCCCAACATCAAGATACCTGCAGGCTTGATGCTACTACCACCACCAATTGGGGACATGGCTGCTTCCATCTAGGGACAACAACCAGGACCTGGCAAACTGTCACCACGGTCCCTGTGGGACTGGTTGCACCAGAGTTATCTCTAGTAGGTGTGCTAATAGACACCATCCTATTGTAGAATTAACAGGGAGCCTCGCATGGGGTTGCCTCTCTCTCTTTTTTCTCCTGTCAACAGCCAACTTCTTTTGATCACCTTTTCACTACTCCTATATTATAATACCTCTATATTCTCACATCCTACCTCATAAACATCACAGCCTACCCTCACCACCTGTCCACCATTAGAAACTGTAAACACTTATGCAAACCTATTGGCTATATGGTAGGAGATAACTGAACACCACATTTCTGTTTATAGCAACAAAACTGTAAATATCAAAATAGAATCTAATTGGCTTATGGTTACATTCTGGTTTCATTGGGTGTTGTAAACATTGATATTCCCCTTAAAGGTGAGGTATTGGTAACCTGGAGGGACACTACAAGATTATAGGGTAGAAGCTGCAATACATCAGATCTGCACTGCAAGAGAGGAAAACACATAGACAACATAAAAAAATCAAGAGAGGAAAGTGCCCCAAACAAACAAAGATACTACAATAATAGAATCCATTGACAGTGAAGTACATGAAATGTCAGAGAAGGAGTTCAGAATGTACATAATTAAAATGATCTGTGAATTAAAGAATGACGTAAATGAGCAAATACAGGCAAAAATCGATCATTCCAGCAAAGAGATAAGATAGCAAATACAGGTAGCAAAAGATTACTTTAAGAAAGAGATGGAGATTCTGGAACAAACAAACAAACAAACAGAAATCCTTGAAATGAAGAAAACAACAAACCAAATAAAAAACTCAATAGAAAGCATCACCAACAAACTAGGTCATTTGGAAGACAGAACCTCAGACAATGAAGACATATAAAATTTTAAAAATAAAGTTAACCATACAGTGTGGATGATAAGAAACCATAAACTGAACATCCAAGAATTATAGGATAACATCAAAAGACCAAATCTAAGATTACTTGGAATGGAGGAAGTCACAGAGATTCAAACAAAAGAAATGGACAATCTCTTTAATGAAATAATATCAGAAAATTTTCAAAACATAAAGAATGAATTGGAAAATCAAATACAAGGGGCTTACAGGACACCAAATGTACAAAATTACAGAAATCTACACCAAGGCACATTATAATGAAAATGCCTAGCATACAGAATAAGGATAGAATTTTAAAGGCTGCAAGAGACAGGAATAAGATTACATATAGGGGGAGACCAATTCGGATCTCAGCAGATTTTTTAACCCACACACTAAAAGTCAGAAGATCCTGGAACAACATATACCAAGCTCTGAAAGAAAATGTTTGCCAACCCAGAATCTTATATCCAGAAAAATTAAGCTTCAGATTTGGTGATGAAATTAAAATCTTCCATGATAAACAACAACAACAAAAAGATTAAAAATAAAGAATTTACAGCAAGAAAGCCTGCATTAGAGAAGATTCCTGGCAAAATATTCCACAAGGAGGAAACAAAAAACAGCAATGAAAATCAGCAAAGGGAGGAACCACATTAAAGAAAAGGCCAATCAAAGGAGAAGCCAAGTCAAGTTTAAAATAAAAAATAAACCCAAATGATTAGGAATGAAAACTATGTCTCAAAAATAACCCTGAATGTCAATGGCCTAAATTCATCAATTAAAAGACATAGACTGGCAGATTGGATTAAAAACAATAACAACAATATGCTTCCTGCAAGAGACTCATCTCACAGAAAAAGACACAAACTAAAGATGAAAGAATGGGAAAAAAGGTATCACTCATATGCACCACTTAAACAAGCAGATATTTCCATCCTCATATCAGATAAAGTGGACTTCAAACCAAAGTTGGTAAAAAGGGATAAAGAAGGTCATTTCATACTACTTAAGGAAATCATACATCAACAAGAC
This sequence comes from Marmota marmota marmota, assembly GCF_001458135.2. Classification (NCBI taxonomy): domain Eukaryota; kingdom Metazoa; phylum Chordata; class Mammalia; order Rodentia; family Sciuridae; genus Marmota; species Marmota marmota. The sequence continues at coordinate 6,520,846 of NW_026000077.1, forward strand.
ATAACAATCATAAATATCTATGCTGAACAATGAGGCATATATGTATGTCAAACCTTCTCAACTTCAAGAATCCAATACACCATAACACAATAATACTGGGTGAATTTAACATACCTCTTTCACCATTGGATAGATCTCTCAAACAAAAACTAAGCAAAGAAAGTATAGAACTCAATAAACCAATCAATAATTTAGACTTAACAGACATATACAGAATATTTCATCCATCAATGAGCAAATACACTTCCTTCTCAGCAGGAAATGGATCCTTCTCCAAATAGAACATATTTTATGCTACAAAGCAAGTTTTAGAAAATACAAAAAAGTAGAGATACTACCCGGCATTCTATCAGATCATAATGGAATGAAATTATAAATCAATGATAAAATAAAAAATAGAAGCTATTCCAACACATGGAGACTAAATAATACACTATTGAATGATGCATGGATAATGGAAGATATCAAGGGGGAGATCAAAAAATTTTTAGATGTAAATGAGAACTCCAATACAACATTTCAACATCTCTTGGACACTATGGAGGCAGTACTAATTAATTAATTCATTGAATTAAGCTCATTCATAAAAAGAAGAGAAAGTCAACAAATAAATGACCTGACATTACATCTCAAAGCTCTAGAAAAAGAAGAACAAACCAACACCAAAAGAAGCAGAAGACAGGAAATAATTAAAATCAGGGTTAAAATCAATGAAATTGAAAAAAAAAAACAATTCAAAAAATTGATAAAACAAAAAACTGGTTCTTTGAAAAAGTAAATAAAATTGACAAAACCTTAGCCACCATAATGAAAAGTCAGAGAGAGAAAACTCAAATTACTAAAATTTGTGATGAAAACAGAAATATCACAACAGACACTATTGAAATACAGAAGATAATTAGAAATTATTTTGAAAATTTATACTCCAGTAAAATAGAAAACCTTGAAGACATCAACAAATTTCTAGAGGCATATGATCAACTGAAACTGAACCAGGAGGATAAAACAACTTAAACAGATCACTTTCAAGCAAGGAAATAGAAAACTCCAACAAAAGCCTACCAACCAAGAAAAGCCCAAGACCAGAGGGATTCTCAGTCGAGTTCTACAAGACCTACAAAGAAGAATTAATACCAATAGTCCTCAAATTATTCCATAAAATAGAAAAGGAGGGATCCCTTCCAAACTCATTCTATGAAGCTAGTATCACTTTGATACCAAAACCAGAGACACATCAAAGAAAGAAAATTTCAGACTAATATCCCTGATGAACATAGATATAAAAATTCTCAGTAAAATTCTAGCAAATCACATAAAAATCATATTTAAAAAATAGTGCACCATGATCAAGTGGGGTTCATTCCAGGGATGCAGGTTTGTTCAACATATAGAAATCAATAAACATAATCCAGCACATCAATAGACTTAAAGATAAGAAATATATGATTATATCAATTGATTCAGAGAAAGCATTTGACAAAATACAGCACCCTTCCCTTTCATGTTCAAAACAGTAGAAAAACTAGGGATAATAGGAACATGCCTCAACATTGTAAAAGCTATCTATGCTAAACCCAAGGCCAACATCATACTAAAGGGAGAAAAATTGGAAGTTTTCCTTCTAAAAACAGGAAGAAGACAAGATGTCCTATTTCACCACTTCTATTCAACATAGTCCTTGAAACTCTAGCCAGAACAATTAGATGAAAGAATTTAAAGGGATATGAATAGGAAAAGAAGAACTTGAGATGTCACGAGGGAAGATGGCCGCTGCGTATGGGGGTTGCTGAAGTGCTGAGCGTGGTGCTCAGAACAGCGGCTTTAATAGAGATTTCGCACAGTCTGTTAGAGCTCCTTTCACCATTAATCTGTAGTGGACCACTTTGCCAAGCAGCAGGAAGAACAAAGAGATCGAAAAAGAGACGCTTGGCTCCCAGACGCTTGGCTGCTCAGAGCCGCGGGCGCTTTGCTCCCATCTGCTTCCTCTTTCGCTTCGCTCCGGGCAGAGAAGCTGAATGTGTAATCAGCAGTGGATTGTAAGTACCCGAGGCAAAGAAAGCTCAGTGCACCCCGCCTTTTTTTCTTTTTTTTTTCTTTTTTTTTTTTGAATATTTTTTATACAGGGAGAGTTTGTGGATTGGGATTGTTGGCGGGGCTGTGGTTTCTGTGCCAAAAATCCACTCCGCGGGAGCCACCATTTGCTTTCTGCTCGCTGTCTTGATGGCTCTGTATACATTGTCCGGCAGTCGCACCTAGAGGTTGGAGCTGGGCTGCGTGCTGAGCCCTGTCCTCCGAAGGCTGAACTGTAGCCTCGAGCGCCTCGGTGGCCTGTTTGCCGCTGCACCTTCGGGCAGAGCCTGCTCTGGGGTCGTTCTGCACCCCCCTGCCAGGGGACCCGTGCTCCGGAGGAGGGGGACGGAGAGCCGCGGCGGCAGC
>NW_026000077.1:6527337-6566936 GCF_001458135.2 Marmota marmota marmota
GGATAGTAGAGGATAGGAAAGGTAGCAGAATACAACAGTTACTAATAGGGCATTATGTAAAAATGTGGATGTGTAACCGATGTGATTCTGCAATCTGTATTTGGGGTAAAAATGGGAGTTCATAACCAACTTGAATCTAATGTATGAAATATGATATGTCAATAGCTTTATAATGTTTTGAACAACCAATAAAAAAAAAAAAGACGAACTCAAACTATCATTGTTTGCCAAGGACTAATTCTATACTTACAGGATCCAAAAAATTCCGCCATAAAACTTCTAGAATTAATAAGTGAATTCAGCAAAGTAGCAGGATATAAAATCAATAACCATAAATCAAATGCATTTCTATACATCAGTGATGAATCCTCTAAAAGAGAAATTAGGAGAACTACCCCCATTCACAATAATCTCAAAAAAGAAAAAAAAAGTAAAATAAAATGCTTGGGAATCAATCTAACAAAAGAGGTGAAAGACCTCTACAATGAAAACCAGAGAACACTAAAGAAAGAAATTGAAGAAGACCTTAAAAGATGGAAAGATCTCCCAGGCTCTTAGATAGGTAGAATCAATATTGTCATAATGGCCATACTACTCAAAGTGCTATACAGATTCAATGTGATAACCATTAAAATCCCAATGTCATTCCTTATAGATATAGAAAAAGCAATCATGAAATTCATTTGGAAAAATAAGAGACCCCGAATAGCCAAAGCAATCCTTAGCAAGAAGAGTGAAGCAGGAGGTATCACAATACCAGACCTTAAACTATACTATAAAGGTGTAGTAACAAAAACAGCATGGTATTGGCACCAAAATGGACATATGAACCATATGGTATAGAATAGAAGACACAGAGACAAACCCACATAATTATAGTTATCTTATATTAGACAAAGGCACCAAAAACATACATTGGAGAAAATATAACCCCTTGAACAAAGGTGCTGGAAGAAGTGGAAATATGCAGCAAAATGAAACTAAATCCCTGTCTGTCACCATGAAAAAAACTCAACTCAAAGTGGATCAAGTACCTAGGAATTAAACCAGAGCCTCTGTGCTTAATAGAGAAAAAAGTAGGCCCAAATCTTTGTCACATCAGATTAGTTCCTGACTTCCTTAACAAGGCTCTTAAAGTACAAGAAATAAAATCAAGAATTAATAAATGGGATGGATTCAAACTAAAAGCTTCTTCTCAGCAAAAGAAACGATCAATGAGGTGAAGAGAGAGCCTACATTTTGGGAGAAAATTTTTGCCACACTCAAGTCAGATAGAGCACTAATCTCCAGGATATATAAAGAACTCAAAAAACTAAACACCCAAAAAAATAAAATAAAATAAACAACCCAGTCAATAAATGGACTAAGGAGTTGAACAGATAACTTCTCAGATGAAGATACTCAATCGATCAACAAATATATGAAAAAATGTTCAACATCTCTAGTAATTAGAGAAATGCAAATCAAAACTACTCTAATATTTCATCTTATGCCAGTCAGAATGGCAATTATCAAGAATGCAAATAACAATAAATGTTGGTGAGGATGTGGGGAAAAAAGCACACTCATACATTTCTGGTGGGACTGCAAATTGGTACAACCAATATGGAAAGCAGTATAAAGATTCCTTAGAAAACTTGGAATAGAACCACCATTTGACCCAGCTATCCTACTCTTTGGTCTATACCCTAAAAACTTAAGGACTGTGTTTATAATGGTACAATTCACAATTGATAAACTGTGGATGCAACCTAGATGTCATTCAATAGATGAATAAAGATACTATGATATATATATATATATATATATATATATATATATATATATATATATATATACACATACACAATGGAATATTACTCAGCATTAAAAGACAATAAAATTATGGCATTTGCAGGTAAATGGATGGAGTTGGAGAATAACAAGTGTAACTCATCATATGAATAAAATAAAAAAGAAAATCAGGACTATAATATTTGTAGAAGNATAATAAATATTTATTATTGTATTCAGAATATATATATATATATATATATATATATATATATAGAGAGAGAGAGAGAGAGAGAGAGAGAGAGAGAGAAAGAATTATACCACATGACTGAATTAGATTTATTGCAACTATGCAAGAACTGAATATAATTTAAAAATTAGAGGTGGGAGAAGAAGGGAGGGGGCAGGGGATTAGCAAGGATGGTGGAATGTGATGGACATTATTATCCAAAGTACATGTATGAAGACACGAATTGGTGTCAACATACTTTATATACAACCAGAGATATGAAGAATTGTGCTCTATATGTGTAATAAGAATTATAATGCCTTCTGCTGTCATTTATTTTAAAAAATCAATGTCGTTTACCATATTAATCAAGAACAAAAGACACATGGTTGTCTCAATAGATACAGGAAAAAAATTGGCAAATCCTAGATTACATCATGGCTTATCACAGCAAATTTGATGGAGTCTGCAACAAGTCTCAAAAATTAGTAAGGTGAATTTACAAGATGGGAAGATACAAAAACAATATAAGAAATTATATGCCAAAAATAATCAGAAAGCAAAATTAGGGGAACAATTTCACTGATAACAAAAAAAAATTAGAAATAATTTTAACAAAAGAAAAAAGTGTGAAAGCGTTCTTCCTTCAAAAAACAACAAAGAAGACTCAGTGAATTAGAGGACTTCCAGCCACATTTCCAATTGCTCTAGGGCTTTGAATTTAAGCAGCTGTAATACTGCTTTTCAGTGAGGTGGGTGAAAAAGAAAATTTGTTAAAATTCAATACTGGACAAAGTCTCTTAGAGACTCAGAAATTTAGATATATTGAACAAAGAACAAGAAAGAGTACATTGTGGTAACAACACTGGTTCACGGCAGAGGGGAAGGAAGGCTGACACATAGAAATGCAAAGGACAAATTTGTCATGAAGAAAACCTGTGGATGAGAAAAGCAGCCTGAATTTAGCTGATCCCAAGGCTGCACAGCAAAGTAGTGTTTGAGAAGTGCTCTGTATTTCTCAACTGGCAAGCAGAAGCTGCAGTGGGAGCCATCTCAAGGAGGTCACACTGCAACTTGTTGCTATAGGAACCCTGGAGATCATGGCAAACATTACATACTCTTGTCCACTATGTGACCTAGGGTGTATCTAGCAGATGTGAGTGAATGGACACAGATTGTACCTAGGGATTTCAAGTCAGAAAAAAATGGAGGTGTGAGCATCTCACTTTCCCTTGGAGTCTGGTGGCTCACATGATCAGCTGAAGAGGATTGGGAAACTTACGAGGCAAATGTGAATGCACTCAGAAACTAAGGCGGAGAAAGCCATATTTGTGGGCAGCTGAGTAGGTGAGATCTGTGGAGGGTTGATTAACTGGTACCAAGAGTAGAATTCATGAGAGGTTCTTGATATCCTGATTCCCAGCACAGATGGCATCTTCCTGGCCACTGGGTTGTGTTTATCTAATCTCTCCAGAGCACAGAGCAGATACCACCCAACAGAGTCCCTAAGGACTGATTAGAGCTATGTCCAGATACCTTTTAGAAATCTACAACAGTCCTACCATGAAAGCACTTCTATCTGACAAAACTCCAATTGACCATACTTCCCATTCTATCCTACTTTACGCTGCCAGGAAGGTCAGCTGAAAGCTACTTCAATCAGCTTTAGTTTTAGGCCACTCCAACTGGTAGCTTAATGAGCAACACCAAAAGAGAAAGGAGATCAGCCCTGCCCCCAGCTCTTTTTTTTCCTCCTTCATTTTGTCCATAGGCCAAGAAGAAACAAAAATGGAAGGATGCACATTTGAATATAGGCAGTGAGCCATCCCTATTGACTGTTTGGACCACATGAATAGAAACATCCTTTCATTTTTTCATCAAGATCATTTTTCTTTTTTTTTTTAAGTGTTCTTGCTATACCGTTTGGTGCATAGATATATACATGTACTATTTGATTCTTTCCACCTCTTTTTTTTAGCATTTTTTGACAGGTGGGTATACTCACCACTATACTAATGAGGAGTGAGCTCTTTTTTTGTGTGTGGTACTGGGGATTGAACCCAGGGCCTCATGCATGTAAGGCAAGCACTTTGCCAGTTGAGCTATATCCCCAGCCAGCATTTTTTGAGTTATTTTTTCTTGTCTCTTAGGGTTGTGGCTTTTATTTTATTTGTTTTGTGTTTGTATCTTTGTTTCCTTTCTTTCCTCACAAATAGCCAAATTCTCTTGTTCTCTCTCCCTTTATTTTTTTTTAATTTTTCCCTCCTTTGTAATTCTCAATTGCTGTATCTCCTCCTTCTCTCTTTTCACATTTTGAACATCCTAAACTTTCTTCTACCTTCATATCACATTTTATTTCTCTTGGTGAACTATATTTGTACATCATTCTTTTTTGTACCAGGATTAAACCAAGGGGCACTGAATCACTGGGCCATATTCCCAGTCCTTTAAAATTTGTTTGAGACAGGTTCTCGCTAAGTTGCTTAGGGCTTCCTTGCTAAGCTGCTGAGGTGGACTTTGAATTTGCAATCCTCCTGCCTTAGAATCCTGAACTACTGGGATTACAGCTGTGCAGAAAAAACTATAATCACAATTATTATTAACAACCACACCCATCTATCTGTACCATTTTTTAGAACTACTTGGCTGATGTAACTCCTGCGACTATTCATGTTGTTGCAGTTATTATTACTGTGAATGTCATAGTTAACACCTGATGTCTACTATATCTAAATATATAGATTTGGCATTAGAGTGGACAGCGTTAGAGTAGACATTTACTGTCCTTGTTGACACCTTTTAATGTTTTTGCTGTTGGCAATTGCTAATCCCACCATTCCTGTTTTTGTGGTAATTAGTGTTATAGATTTCATAGTAGGCACTGGATGTTTATTTTAATTCTGTATATTGTTGGCTTTATTTTTGCTATTATTTGTTTCTCCCTGATCTGTGAAGTGCTGGGAATCCACAGACACTACAAATGTATAGGGTAGAGACTCTGCTGCTAAACTAAACTATCCAAAAGATAGCACATCTTGTTCCCCACAAATTTATCATACTTAAATGTTAGCTATACTTTAATACAAAGAATAGAAGAGAGAAAAACTAAAACTAATGATCAGGCCCCAGTTAGGAATGATTGGAGGAAGAGACTCAAATCCCATGCATGAGCATCCACTACTACAGCAAAAACAGATTAACACAAATGCTGTGGAGACCATTCCTATGAGTGTTCTATCTAAATCAATGATACTTTGGCAAAAAAAAAAAAAAAGACTTTGCCCTAAAAAGACCCACATATAAGAGTGGAAGATAAATTCATCCCCAAAGATAAATGAAACCAAACAGGAGTATATAAAAAATATGAAAAACAAGGCAACACAATTCCTCCTGAAGCTCAGAATTCACCATCAAATAACTCCAAAGATAAGAAAGTGGATGAAACCTACCAGATAAAGAATTCAAAAGAATGATTATGAAAGTGATCAATGAATTCCAAGAGAATACAAAAAACAAAAATAAATGAATTAAAGAAGTCAGTACCTGATATGAATGAGAAATTGAAAAAGAACCAAGTAGAAATTTTTGAAATGAAAGACAATAAAATGTTCAATTGAGAATCTCTCTAATAGAGTAGACCATACTGAAGATAGAATCTTACAGCTGGAAATGGCTGGCCTGAAATGTTTGGATGGTGTTAAGGAAATGAAAATAAGTAACCAGGACCAGAATATACAGAACTCTGAGACAACATGAAGAGACCAAAATAAAGAATCATTGGGATTGTAAGGATTGTGAGAGTCAGGCTAACAGTATTCACGATGACTAAGTTAGCATTACAGAAAATACTTAGAGATACTTCACAAAGAAGAAATTAAAAACAAACTCCAGAGCTCACTTGAAGAGTAGCTAAGCAAATGAGGAACAGGACCAAATTAAACATTATAAAAAAAGTCAAAATGACATGAATTAATAAACATCTGTCTATAATAACATTGAATGTAAATAGTCTCAACTCTCTAGTTAAAAGATATAGGCTAGAATAAGGAATTAAAAAACAAAACCCAACTTATGTTGTTAGTAAGTGACTCACTTTATAGGCAAAGACATTCACAGGCTGAAAATAAAAGGATAGAAATTGATATATCAGGTAAATGGTACTTACAAAATTAATCAGAGATTAATCAGAATACACAACGAATGTCACTTTATACAGGTAAAGGGGAAAATCCAACAAGAATTTATAAATACTGTATGTAATTCTTCTCACAATGTTGGTGCAGTTAATTACATAAAGAGACATTGCTCAAATTTAAGCCTCAGATAAACCCCAGTACAATAATTCCAGTACAATAATTCTGTAGTATTATTGTTCACCACACCTCTCTCACCAACATATAGGTCATACATGCATAAATTCAGTAAAAACGCTTTGGAGATGAAAAATATTTAAATCAAATAGACTTAACAAACATTTGTAGAATATTCCATCCAATAAGAGCTAAATACAGTTTCTTCTCATCTGCTGATGGAACCCTCTCTAAAATAGACAACACTTTAGGTGAAAAAGCAACTTTGGCAAATACAAGCAAATTGATATAATTCCTTGCATCCCATTTAATCATGATGGAATGAAATTAGAAATCAACCAAAACATATGAAGACTTCATATAAAACATGAAGAATATGTTTTGAATGATGAAAGGTGATGAAAGAAACCAGGAGAGAAATTTAACAATTCTTAGACTCACACAAGAATAATGATACAACATACCAGAACTTCTGGGACACCATGAAGGCTTTTCTGAGAGGAAAGTTTATAGTTATGAGTGCCTACATAAGAAAAATCAGAAATATCAAAAATAAAGAATGTAACAATGCATCTCAAGGCCCTTGAAGAACAAAAATAAACTAATTTCAAAATCAGTAGAAAGAAATAATTGAGATCAGAACTAAAATCAATAAAATGGAGAATTTTTAAGAATGAAAAGAATCAATGAAAGAGTTGTTTCTTTGAACAGATAAACAAGATTTTTAAGCCCTTAGCCAGATTAACCAAAAGAGAGAAGACACAAATTCACAAAATTAGACATGAAAAAGCAGAAATCGCCACTGACATAACAAAAATTCAGAGGATCATTAGGGACTATTTCAAAAATTTATTATCCAATAAATTGAAAACCTAGAAGAACCGGACACATTTCTAGGAACCTACAATCTGCCAAAATTGAATCAAGAGGATATAGAAAAACCAAAACAGAACAATAACTTGCAATGAGATAGAAGTGATAAAAAGTCTTCCAACAAAGAAAAGCTCAGGATAAATATGAATTCTTAGCTGAATTCTACCAGAGCTTTAAAGAAGTAATGTTGATGCTCCTCAAATTGTCCCACGAAAGAGATGGAAAACTTCCAGATTTATTATATGAAACCAATATCACTCACATACTAAAACCAGATAAGGACACATCAAGGAAAGAAAACTACGGACCTATGTGCCTGATGAAATTAGATGTAATAATCCTTAATAAAACATAACCAAATCATACTCAACAACATATTAAGAAAATTGTACATCTTGACTAATTTGATTATAATCCAGAAATGTAAGAATGGTTTAATATATGCAAATCAATAATGTAATTCATTGCTTAAACAGAATTAAGGACAAAAGTCATATAAGCATTTCAATAGATTCAGAGAAAGTCTGAAAATTCAGTACCTATTTATGGTAAAATCACTAAAGAAACTAAGGATAGAAGAAACCTACATCTACATTATAAAGGTAATATACGACAAACACAGAGTCAGTATTGTAGCGAATAGGGAAAAACTGAAAATATTTTCCTTAAAACCCAGAACAATTAAGGAAGTCCGTTTTCAATATTCCTATTCAATATAGTAGTAGAAATTTCAGCAAGGAGAAGAGAAAAATTTAGGCAGGAGAAGGGAAAAAATGGGATAAACAAAAGGAAGAAAGAAGTCAAATTATCTCTATTTGCAGATGGTACAATCCTATGCTTAGAAGATCTGAAAAGCCCCACCAAAAGACATCTAATAAGCAAATTCAACAAAGTAACAAGTTATAAAATTGACATACAAAAATCAATGGCTTTCTTATATCCCAATATCACGAAAACAATCCCATTCACAATAATCTAAAAAAAAAAAATAGCTACGAACAAAATCTAACCAAGTGAGTGAAAGATCTCTACAATGTAAACTACAGAACATGGAAGAAAGAAGTTGAAAGGCACAAGAAGATGGAAAGACCTCCCATATTTATGGATAGACAGAATTAATATTGTTAAAATGACCATACTATCAAGAGCAATATACAAATCCAATGCAAACCCCATCAAAATATCAATGACATTTTTTACAGAACTAGGAAAAAAGGTCCTAAAATTCATTTGGAAGAGTAAAAAGGCCAGAGTAGCCAAAGCAATTCTAAGACCAAAAGGTGGTGCTGAAGTCATCACAATACCTGGCTTTGAATTATACTACAGAGCAACAGTAACAAAAATTACAGAGTATGGGCATAAAAATAGACACATGGGTCAATGTAATATAATAAAAGACACAGAGACAAATTCACACATGCACAGTCACCTGATCTTTGACAAAAGTTGCCAAAAACAATAGCCTCTTTAGTAAGAAGACTGGCTATTCATGTGTACAAGAATGAGAGTAGACCCTCATCTCTCACCCTGCACATAAGTCAGAAAAATGAATCAAAGATCTCAGAATTAGACCAGAAACTCTGCAACTTCTAAATAAATATGTAGTGACAACACTCCAACATCTGGACACAAACAATGACTTTCTCACTAGGACCCTTAAAGGCCAAGAAATAATGTCAAGATTTAATATGTGGGATGGCATCAAATTAAAAAGCTTTTGCACAGCATAGGAAACGAGCATTTTAAGAGAGAACCTACAGAATGGAAGAAAGTTTTGCTAGCTACACTTCTGGATAGAGGGTTAATATCTAGAATACATGAAGAATTCAGGAACACTACAAAATCTAATAACCTAATTAATAAATGGGCAAATGAACTAGACAGACACTTCTCAAAAGAAGAAATACAAATGGCCAACAAATATATTTTAAAAAATGTTCAGCATCATTAACAATTAGTGAAATGCAAATCAAAACAACTCTGAGATATTATCTCATCCCAGTCATCAATAATAAAGACAATAATAAATGCTGGAGATGATTGTAAATTAGTACCACTATGTAAATCAGTATAGAGGTTCCTCAAAAGACTAGGAATGGAACCACCACTTAAGCCAACTATACCACTCTTCAGTACTTTACACAAAAAAATTAAAGACATCATGCTATAGCAATACATCCATCCACACATTTATAGCAACACAATTCACAAGATTGGGTAAAGAAAATGTGACATGTTTACACAATGAAGATTTATTTGGCCACAAAGAAGAATGAAATTATGTCATTTTCAGGAAAATGGATGGAATTTTAGAACATTATGTTAAGCAAATTAAGCCAAACTCAGAAAGACATGGGTCCCATGTTTTCTCTCACATGTGGAAGTTAGAGAGAAAAAAGAAAAGAAAGTTGGGGGAATCTAATGAAAATTGAAGGGAGATTAGTAGAGAACAGGAAAGACAAAGGAAAACTATGGGGGGGGAGTGATATTGGCCAAATTATATTGCCATATTCTGTGCATGTATGCATATGTAACAATAAATCCCATCATGATGTGTAACTAGAATATACCAATAAAAATGTGAAAGAAACAAATCAAACAAAAGAAATGAGAGTTATACAAAAATTACAAATCATTGCTGAGAGAAATTAAAACCCAAACAAATGTAAAATATTCCATATTCATCATTTGGAAGAATCGATTTTGTTAAAATATTAACTTTTCCTTAATTTACTCCATAGTTTCAATGTTATTTAATCATAAATACAAGGAGTTTTCATTGTAGAAAAGGATATACTGATCTGAAAATTTATGTGGAAATGGTAAGGACTGAGAATAACAAAATCACTGTTGGTAGGATTGCAAATTAGTACCACTATGGAAATCTTCTTGAAAAAGTAGACTAGAGTTTGAGAACTTACTCTCCTTTCAACATCTATTATAAATCTCCATAAGAAAGACAAAAGTACAGATTAAGAAAGAAAATACATCATCTTGAACCGTATGTCATATTATACACAAAATGATAGATTAATCAATGAAAAGGAATAAAGATTCTAAGAGTTGACTCATAACATCTAAGGTCAATAGATAATTTTCACAAAGTTGCCAAAGAAACTTAATAAGTAAGTTTTTTCCACTAATAGACTTCCTCAAAGAAAAACAGTTCTACCCTTTGAAACATACTGTGAAAGAGAAGATAATTCATAGGATAGGAAAAGATATTTGCAAAACACCGATTTAACCAATATACATAAAGAACTCTCAAAACTCGAGAGTTCAGGATGTGTAACCGAGGTGATTCTGCAATCTGTATTTGGGGTAAAATTGGGAGTTCATAACCAACTTGAATCTAATGTATGAAATATGATATGTCAAGAGCTTTGTAATGTTTTGAACAACCAATAAAAAAAATAAAATGAGCACAAGATCTGAATAGATAATTCACTAGCAAAAAGATATACTGGACAAACAAGCAAAAAGTGATCAACATTATTTTTCAGAAAATTCTTATTTAAACCACAATGAGACCCCACTGTCTCCTGTGTCAATGCTGGTTTGGATGCATGGTACCTGAAAGTATCATATGCTGTTGGAGGAAAGCAAAATGCTTTAACTGCATTGAAAAACATGTTGGTGATTTAATACAAAGTTAAATATGAACTACTATATAACCTATCAATCTCTAATGTATTTACCCAAAAGAAATGGAGATGTGTGTTATGGTTTGGATGTGATATATCTCCCAAAAGCTCACGTATGAGACAACGCAAGAAGGTTCAGAGAAGAAATGATTGGGTTGTGAGAGTCTTAACCCAATCAGTGAATTAATCCCTGATGGAATTAACTGAGTGGTAACTGGAGGCAGGTGGGATGTGGCTGGAGGAAGTTGTTAACTGGGGGCGTGGCTATGGGGTATATATTTTGTATCTGGAGAGCAGACACTCTCTCTGCTTCTTGATCAGCATAATGTGAGCTGCTTCCCTCTGCCACACACTGCACCATGATGTTCAGCCTCATCTTGAGCCCTGAAAAATGGACCCAGCCTTCTATGGGCTAAGACCTCTGAAACTCTGAGCCCTCGAACTCTTTCTCCTCTATAATTGTGCTGGTCAGGTCCTTTAGTCACAGCAGTGCAAAAGCTGACTGAAATAATATGTATGTATATAATAACCTGTATGTGGATGCTTAGAGTAACTCTATTAAGGATTGCCAAAAATTAGGAGGAAAATGTCAAACATTAAGTGAATAGATAAACAAACTGTTTGGTTCCATTCACACAAGGAATACTACTTGGAACTCAAGAAAATCAAGAAATAGCTTTTGCTTCAAGATTTCCTTCCTGCTCTAATTATTGGTTTTCATCCTTATAAGTAGATACAGATGGATTTGTCTTAATGATCATGTGATGGTTTGGATGTGAGACGATGCAGACAGGTTCAGAAGAGAAATTGACTGGATTATTAGGGTCTTAATTCCATCAGTGAATTAATCCTCTGATAGGGATTAACTGAGTAGTAATTGAAGTGGTAGGATGTGGCTGGAGGAGGTGGGAATTGGGACATGGTTTGGGGTTACCTGTTTGTATCTGGCAAGTGGAGACCTCTCTCTCTGCTTTCTGATCACCACGTGAGCTACTTCCCCTGCCACCTTCTTCCACCATGATGTCCTGCCTCACCTTGAGCCCTGAAGAATGGAGCCAGACTGCTATGGACTAAGACCTCTGAAACTGTGAGCCCTCAAATAAACTTTTCCTCCTCTATAGTCGTTCTGATAGAATCTTTCAGTCACAACAGTGAAATAGCTGACTAAAATAGATCACGTTTGTGGCTTCATCTTGGCCTCTTGATTGGCTCCTGTATGATTTCTTAGAAAGGGACGATTTTAATTTCTTTTTACCAGGGTTCAGACCTGTTAAGTTTCCTTTTATCCTAGCTTCTTCTAGATTGGAAGCTCACTTGCTTATAGTTGATAATTCTTCAAGTATGAAACATTCAAAACAGGAATAGTCTTTCAGTTATTTATTTTCTACTAAAATCAACAGTAAATTCAAGTGTATTCAGTTTATATATATATATATCAGTACCAGGCATGGGGTCCCACACCTGCAATCCCACCAAGTTGGGAAACTGAGGCAGAAAATCACAAATTCGAGGCCAACTTGGGAAACTTAGAGCCTGTCTCAAAGTTAAAAAGAGTAAAAAGGACTGGAGATGTTAGTTCAGTCGCAAAGCACTTGCCTAGCCTGTATGAAGCCCTGGATTAGAGGACCTGGCTTTAATCTGTAAAACAAACAAAAAAATGTGTGTGTGTGTGTGTGTGTGTGTGTGTGTGTTGCATTTAGCAATGACGATAGGGTGTGACAACCTAAAATTGACAATAAATCCAATTATCCCCCAAGATTTTCAAATGTATGACATTATTTTGCTCCAGTGATCAAAACACATCAATGGCCTACAATATCTTTCAGAGTAAAATCCAAAGTCCTTTAATATCCCAAGCTTAGTCTCTGGTTTTATCTGCTGCTATGGATTAGTTCTCTTTAACTCTCTGTACCTCTTCCTGAAACACACCAAGCACACTCCTCATTGCCCTCTTTGTCCTTGCTGACTCTATCTGAAACTCCCTGCTTCTCCAAATAGCCCAGTGTTTTGCTTTCTCATTTCCTTCAGTTCTCTATTCCCATGTTCCCTTATTCATGAGAACATCCCCGAATGGAATGTATAAAATAATACACATATCCTCAAGCTTAAAAATTTTCAGTGCCATTTATCTTGACCTGGGTAACCTTTCCTCTGTTGACTAAGATTCCACCTACCATTTCTTTACCTACCAATCAAAAATGCACCTATTTAGAATAAGTTATCATATTCCTTAAAAGCAATGATAACAAGGTGTAAATTTTGTTATTCAATGTTCTTGTCCAAAGGGAGTGGCTTAAATAGTCTTAATACACAACTCTG
This sequence comes from Marmota marmota marmota, assembly GCF_001458135.2. NCBI lineage: Eukaryota > Metazoa > Chordata > Mammalia > Rodentia > Sciuridae > Marmota > Marmota marmota. The sequence goes on from NW_026000077.1 coordinate 6,540,486, forward strand.
ATATCATCCCATTCCTATGCATCCACCTACTTAGGCAGGCATGAAGGACCACAGAGATTCCTGAGAATAGAAAAATGTAGTCACATCCTGTAGAGTTCAGAATCCAGTTTGGGGAGGTAAGATCTGTGCACATATCAAAACAAGTAACAGTAACCTAGAGAAAAATGGTGTGTCTGAGGCATGTTAATTAGTGATTGGGAAGTCAAATGAGAAAAATATCACTGAACACTGAAAAATAAAGCTTCAAAAAGGAACTGGGATTGAAGAGAAAGAATCTTCAAATGTCTGTAGGAGAATGTCTGTAGGTGGGAAGATGTGGAGGGCAGTGACAAGAATACGTGGCAAATATGAACTGGGCAAGGTATTCAGGAGATGGATTTGTATAGGGTTGCAATTAAGGCCATAGTGTCAAATTGCAGTTCTGCATGAGGCAAAAAGTCTATGTTTCAAATAGGCAGAATTGAAGGTTGCAGGTACTGAGCGTGTGTGTATCTGTTTACATCTCTGTTTTCAGTTGCTTATGAGGATGCTTAATGAAACACTTGGGGAATCATCTGATACTTGCTTATTTTTAAATTTTTTTATTTGTTCTTTTTAGATATACATGACAGTAGAGTGTATTTTGACACAATATAGATATGCATGGAGTATAACTTATTCTAATTAGATTGCAGTTTTGCATTGTACATCATCCAACACTTGCTTATTAATTCATTCTTCTCTGCTCTTCCCTAAAGAACAAAAAAAAGTGACCAAGATTTTAGTTTTACTTTCTCAAAAATTTTGGTCAGCCTGACATTCTGTCAGGGCTTCTATTATTTAATAAATAGGCATCCACTTACCTCAGCTGTTATTAACTATCTTCCAAATACGGGCAACTACATAAAATGTAGTTGCTGTGTGATTTTGTTCAGAATCCCTTCTACTATATGAAACATAATTAGGCATTCCTACTGAGTATTCCTTTTTGCTATGTATTCTGGAATAATAACTAGGGTTTATGTATTTGTTTATTTTCAGATACATTTTTTTAAATCTCCAGTGCTTTTTTATGAGTTGGAGGCATTAATGAGAGTAAAATCAACACAACCTAGCTATATATATTCTGTCTAATAGAACCCTTTCCATCCAGAGGGGAAGGTGAAAGAAAACCAAGAATTTGGCTTATTCTGTGGTTTGTGAGTTAGGAAACTAGGAAACGAAGGCTTTGTTGACATAGGAAAGGAAGGGAAGCCCCAAGCCAAGGCCTCCCTGAGGGAAATATCTTGTTGCTTCCTGGGGTCTGGCTTGCTAGAGCCGCCAAGTTGTTAACACAAGTGCTGCTGTTCATATCTGTTGGCCCATAGGAGTGTGGGGAGGGACTGGGGTGGTAGGAGATGCTTGGAAGGGGATCAGGAGTGGAGGGTGGGTCTGAGTTATCCAAGTGTTAATGCAGCTAAATACTCTACAGAGTCTTTCATAGCTCATTATGCTTCTAGTTAAGAAACTTGTCAAACAGGCAGAAGCCATGACCCACAGACTGCCCCTTCTCTGTGACAGTAGAACTGAGCGGCTGTCCTAGCAACCAGATGGGAGCAAAGAGTCTGGCATGTTGCTATAGATTGGAAGGAATTGGTACCCAAGCAGTCTCAAGTGCCTAAAGTTGATCATTTAAACTAAGTTACATTAAAGTTGCATTAGCCAAAACAGAGAAACAAAACCAAATGAGTCTCTATCTCTCCCTACACACACACACACACACACACACACACACACACGATATAATATATTATATATATGTACCAATAACTCAACTAATGGAAAATGAGCTTGGCTGTGAGAGTTGTCCCTTTGTGCTGCCTTAGAAAAATGGGGAGGGAAGAGGAGAAATAAAATATACCCCCAGGAGCCCATCTGGCATGAACATCCTGGGTAAGAGCAGTGGGCATAAAGCAAGCTCAGATTAAAGGTGTTTGGATTTAAAGAGCAAAACCATTGTGACTATGGAACACATATTGCTTTCCTGACCTATGTTCTTTCACACACAAACTAAACAAAGTAAAACTCTAAGCACTCCAAGAAAGTGAGGCCACGATTCCTGGCATGGATCCTGAGGTTTGGCCATGCCTTGGCAAGTGATAATCTCTCCATCTCCCTGTCTTGTAAGCTAGTATGTACAAAGATGGCTTCAAAAGCAAGTACATTTAGTGCATAAAATCCAAATTTTCACAACAGTTATGTTAGATGATCGTTATTTACTGTATGAAAGTATTTTTGCTTTCCTTAGCAAATTGATTAACACATTTGAACTATCACTCAACTTGCAAAGATCTGATCTGCACATATTTCAAGGATACACCAGTTACATGAAATGAGGCAAAACTGCAGATATGTTTTCCAAATGTGAGTAAATCTAATTTTGATTAGTCGAATCAGATATTAAATTTCCTTGGAGAGTTGGTTATTCGAAAGGGCCCCAAGGTGAATTCTTTTGGTAAAGCATAAACTCTTGTTGAATGGTGAAAAATTTGTGAGAAACTTGATGACAACTTCTCCTGGCCAGAAAGAAGTGCTTGTCAAGTTTCCCAAGAGCAGAGTCTAGGCACAGTTCAAACAATAGCTCCGAAAAGGCAAAGGAAAGAGCAGGTTAGGAGAGGGAGTGGGCAGACCTTCAAACAAATCTGTGTGGATTTGTAACCTTGGCTAGAAGACAGATGCATGGTTTCCAGAAACAAAATCAGACATGTGTGTATTTTTTGGATTTTTGACCTTCAGTTTTCCTCTTGTGTGTAATAGCTGCATTTTAGAAACTGAAAATGCAATATTGACTAAATCTGCAGATGGCACCACATGTGAAGACAGAATGAGACTTCAAACCTAGAGAGAAGTTGAAGGCTCCCAAAGGAGTGAGAAAGAGAGAGGAGAAGGAAGACAGACCCCTGGGGAAGAACAAGGGCAAAGGCATCACAAAGGAAAAGCAGGCTGAGGAGGGGCAGTCTGAAGAGGAAAGGGGACAGGAGAGCACAGTATTACAAGAAGACAGTGAAGAGAGACTTTCAGGGAGAGAAAGTTCAAGTAGGCTAATTGCTACAGAGATATCGAGTTAGATACAGTCTAGAAGGTGTCCTCTCGACATATAATAGGATCACAGACCAGTTTCAGTGTGGCAGGCCCATGGACATGGAAATCGTTGACACATGTCTCTCAAATATCACTTGTCCTAGAGGCTATTGGAACCCAAGGAGGCACAAGACTAGATTCCCTTGGAGAATCTGAAGATAAGATAGCATGGTTTCTGTTTAAGAGGACAGCAATGTACTCAGAGATACCTGACATAGGAGTGGCAAAAATGTTTAAATGTGGCAAATAGATACCCTTGACCTCATAATACACATAAACTTGCCTGTATGTAATTTTTTAATGAAGTTAATTTTAAACTTCTCTCAACACAGTTCTGTATCTGTCTGTTATTCCACCTCCGGTGACACTGTGAGAACTTGAGACTATTTTCAAGACCACAGTAAGTTTTAGTCTTCTCTGAGTTTCTATGTCCTTGGCCCTTGGGAGTTCCTAAATAATATTAATTATGTGATTCCTTAGTGGTTCATTTATTCACCATTCATTTATTCAACAAATATTTACTGAGAGAAATTATTATTTCTGGAACTCTGTTATGAGTACATAAACAACCAACTAAATGAAATGAAATAATAACTTCACATACATAAATAGATTTAAATGCATGCTACACAATGAATGCGAATATTTTTTTAAGAATGTAAACAAAAGAAAAATTGGATCTGATGTAGTTTGTGGGTATTGATTCCAAAGTTTTCAAGTAAGAAGAGGTGATAAAATGCCCTTAGCTTTCTCTTCTTTCATTTACTATTCTCATATATCATATTTCTCAAATCTTTAAATACAGCTCTTATTTGAAAATATTTTCCAATTTTTAAAAAAATCCCATAGAGTCCAATACCTGGAAGTTCAAAGATGAACTTTTCAAATGAACATGCCACCATGTAGTAATTAGTGGACATTGGTGAGTAGGGATAGTCTCAGACCTCTTTCCTGCGATGGTGAATGCCAGGGATGGTGTTGGTAGTTGGAATATGATGGTTCTGATGGATGGGCAGCAGCAGTTTTCCCTGGCCTCCCAGTCATGCTGAGAGAATTTCCAGACAGCACCTCCAAGAGTGTGCATATCCTGTTTCAGCCTGCAAAAGTATCACCATTAATATAAACAGAGATGACAACTAAAAGGTGATGCAAAACTGCCCAAAGTGGCTTGGGAAGTCAGGAAAGTTGATTAACTGTTATATCCTGATCTATAAATCATCAATTTCCAACTTCTTGTGTGTTTTTTATAAAATATTGGCTGTGGGCCTTTGTTATGAAAGAGCATCTCCTTTTCTACAATGACCTTGTAAATAATAATTGGTATGCTACAAAGAAAGAGTATCCTGTAATAAACCATGCAAAATATCAGGTCACAGATTTAACTGCTTTGGTACACATGTGTATGCCTCTGTGTCCTACTAAACGCTTTATTAAGATTTTCCATCTCAGAACATTCATTTGCATTAGTTTGACAATAAAGTTATTATGCATTCATAGAATCCCCCTTCTCAATTGCCTATCCTTAGGAACGATGACTACTAATTCTAATGAAAATAAAAAGGGTTTATAGATGCAGTGCATCATCAAGTTATAAAATACTTCCACATTCACTATGTTATTTGCTTTACATGATCAATGGGTAGGTTTCATTATCTGTTTTTAAAACATGAAAATTGTAAGATTCATGAGAGTAGCTTTCCCAAGATCACACAATGACAGAAATGGGTGTATATTGAAGGAACAATGCTTTTTAGTAGCTTCCTATGGTATTGTTTTATTTTGAGGACATTTTTATTGCTAAAGGTAAGAGTTATGAACTAACGTAGGATTTTATAAGATGTAAGTCTCCTGGGAATTTGCTAGAAATACAGAATATCAGGTCTCCTTCCATGCTATCTGAATCAGCATTTACATTTTTACAATATTAAAATATGATTCATAGATGCATTAAAATTTGAGAAGAAAAGTAATAGGTTATTGCATTCAATCACATATTCATTTCTTCAGCACATATTTATTAGGCACCTAAAGTAATATTTACTGAATAACTCTGATTTGACACATTTGTTAGCAAGTGCAAATTTAAAATAGGGATTTCTAAAACTTTCTACTTGCTGAATGACTTTTATTAACTTTATAGGCCAAGTCAGTTAACTACCTGGTTAAAAAAAAGAAAGAAAGAAAGAAAGAAAGAAAGAGAAAAACTCAAAAAAAAAGTTTTTCTCATTTTTACAGTGAATTAACCCTAACACGGTTGGTTAAAGAGCAGACTGCCATTCTACTCTTCCTTTCCCTTGAAGTATAGGTCTTCTTTGCCTGCTGCACAAAAGGACACTGAACAGAGGCCATACTTTATGTCCTTCAGAGCTCAACACTGGATTTACTATGGAGCAGATGTTCAAAAATAGTAAAATGAATTAATAAAATGGCTATCAGAAGATTATTTCAGGTATTGTTTGCATTCTTCCTCTATTTAAATTTTATTAATTAGTTTGCTTTCTGGGGGAAAAGATGACTGAATAGACTTTCACTTGGTTTCTACATTTAGGACACAACTAAAATATCTGTAGATAGTTGCTTTTCACTGATTATTGACACTCATTAGTTAAGAAATTATTCTTTTTTTCCTTGGACTTTGAAAAGAAAGACTTGAAAAAGGTAATTACTTACTGAAGTTTGCTTAAAGCAGGCAGAGAGTAAGGCATTACATTTGAAATGGAAGTAGATATCAGAAACCTGAGAAACAAAAGAATCATAACTGGAATACCTTCTCGAGGGGTATAACCAATTAAGGTCTGAAGCTTACTGTTCCCTGCAAAAGCAGTGTTTTGGGGAGCACCCAGAGTGTTTTTTATTTCTGTCTTTCACCATTTGTTCCTTTGTATCTTATCTTACAATCCAATCATCTATCTATTCAGAACTCATATGTCTAACTGTAGTTTTATAACCACATTCTTCTCTTCTTGCTCTAATTTGTATTAATGCCCAAACTTACATTTATTTATTCATTGTATCTTATAAAGCATAGTATGTCTTTGCTTCATTCAACTAGACTGTAACTAGATAACAGCAAAAAAGTCACATTTTAGACAATCTACTCATTCTGGAGGTCTAGAGGGTCCTATGATCATCATATTACCAACTGATCCCCAATCTATGAACAAGATGTTTAAGTTTTGAATCAACTATTCAGTGGATTATTTTGTGGCAATGTTCAGCCATAGCTGTACTGTTTCTATGGAGATCTTTCATTCAGAATACTCTGACCCTCACAGGTCGACATTCCCAATCTTGATGGACCATTAAATTTGGGTCTCCACATTAAGAACTATATAAAAACCCATTTTTCTTCACACCTCTGAAATTATAAAATCAAGTCTGCAAGATTTATTGCTAACAATATAAAAGGTTTCTATTGCCATAGGTGTTAGGTACATTAGTAGAGATGATATACATCTCTAAATAGCATTTGGTTGATGGCATTGTAAAATGTTTTACAGTGAAGAGAAGTTACTGGATGTAATAGAGACAGAATTCTGTATGAAAGACAAGAAAAGACAAGCAATGCACCTTGTTTTATTATATGTAAAATCTTTTATGAATCCAAATATGATTTTTGTCTCTGCCACTGACTTCCTGTTTAACTTAGAGAAAAAAATTATTAGGTGGAAAGGTCAACTATATTATCCAGTGTTTGTACTTGCATTCTGTTAAGTTCCAAAAGAATCTGATTGACTAAGGGATTGGAATGCCAGAAGATTAGAACATAAAAATAACAGATACTAAGGTAAAATTTTTAAAAGACTTTTAATGCATTGCCATTGCAGAACTCATTCTAATATTTGGACATTACCTCTCGCTCTGACGTATTTGGGGGAAATAAAAGCAAAGATAGAAATGCATTCATTTAATAGTCTTTTAAAATTCCCCATCCAAATTTTCTAAGAGTCTTGGGTACTTATTTATTCCCAAGGAGTCAATCTTGCTTACAAATACCAGACAGAAAAAGAACCCATGTCTGACATTTCAGTTTTCATTGCTTCTACTCCTGCCATATGGTCTGATGAGTTTTTGTCCCTGATTCTCTCTCTCTCACCTGATAGGCCACATAATATGCTAGGGACTCACAGATTATATCTATTTACCTCACATGCCTGACTTTAGACATTCTTCCCAAGTGTGTTATGCAGGGCTGGCTGGGCTAAAGAAGCTTCTAGCCTCAACCACAAGCTGGCTCTCCTCCAAAAACCTGTTAACATCAGAATCTTCCTTTTCTTCTTATGAATTTAATTTGGGAGTCCTCAATATACTTTACTTCCTTATGACTCTGAATCCATTATTCCTAATGATAGTACTCAACCTCAAATGAGTCTCTCTTCTTCTTCTTCCTGGAAGATTTTTGGTTCTGAGAAATTTACTCATTTCCGTCCCCAAATTTAGCATTTTACACCAAGGGACTTTGAAAGATCCTTTTGCTTGAGGTCCTAAAGGACCTCACTAATCATACTCTAGGATAAGTAGTGCCTAGTAGACTTAATTTCATTCTTTTTTTTTTTTTTGCATGGAAGGAGGTACTAGGGATTGACCTCAGGGGCACTCGACCAACTGAGCCACATCCCCAGCCCTATTTTGTATTTCATTTAGAGACAGTCTCACTGAGTTGCTTAGCACCTTGCTCATTTGCTGAGGCTGGCTTTGAACTCGGGATCCTCCTTCCTCAGCGTCCTGAGCCTCTGGGATTATAGGCTTGTGCCGCTGTGCCCAGCCAACATCAAGCAGTTTAACAGCAGGAAGTTATAGAGAGTAAAGTAAGCCATGAGCTAGAGGGTGAGACAGATTATTTTTGGTAGCACTGTCACAATTTAACATTGAATGAGGTGAGGAAATAAACATGTAGATTCTGAAGAAGCAAACACCACATGCAAAGCAATGGCGAGTACAAGAGGCTAATGTGTCTGGAGCAAAATGAGCATGGGGAAGTAGCAGATGAAGTCAGAGAAATAATTAAAGGTAAAAATGTAGAGTCTTGAAGGTCATGGTAAGAACCTAGGATTGAATTTTCTCAGGGATGAGAGGTATTTGTAAGACATGGAGGGGAAAACTATCACAATCTGATTTCTGTGTTATATAAGAAAAAATATTGTGGAAAAACAGAAGTGTGGAGTTTTGGACAATGAGGTTAAGAGGAGAAAAAAAGAACAATGGAATTAGTTGAGAAAATAACCCAATGACAATTTGACCGTTTGATTTAACTTAATGGAAGTTGTTGGTGACCTTGGAAAGAGCAGTTTCATTCAATTAGTAGAGACAAAAGCTTTTTGTTACCAATGCTCAGTGCTTCTTTTGTGAACTGCTTTTAAGGTTCTAGTGGAAGTCATTCATTCAGTGGGGCAATTTAAAAGTCGCACATTTACTATAATCCAAGTAATATCTTGTCACTAAAAACACAATAAATTAATGAAACATTGCTTCTTTTACTCATCACTAGGGAAACACAGACAAGCAAAATGATAAAATTGTAACCAACACCTGAGTCATTAAATGGGCTTACATATAGAAGTCTCACAAGTTTTCTTACTTTGCAATTATTGGCTATTATCCGAACCCATTCACACAAGAACTGTGTGGAGCTGGTGCGGTGTATTTTTATTTCCTGGAACAGAAGAGAAAGAAATGTAAAGAATGAAAATGGGAAAGAACTGTACTATGACAAAGACTCGAACAAATCTAGGGCTGGGTGTTTATGTCAGCATGCAACACAAGAGTCTAATAAACCACGAAAAAGGACATACTTGAGTGACCACACCATAACCTATTCAAATAAACACCCTGACTGAATTTATCTGAATGATTCATGTGTGCAGGTGTGTGTGTGTGTGTGTGTGTGTGTACTCATACCATTTAATAAGTGCAGCTGTGTTTATTCAACTATGTAACATTCCACAAAAAAACATAGAGTGCGCATGTGACTGGAGATCATTCATAGCTTCCTTTTCAGAAAAAGTATAAGTAGAAAAATTGTATAATCTATGAAAGGCAGTTCACACTAGCTTGTTATATACATAAATGCAGAGAGATACTTAAGTAAGCTTACAGCTGAAATCACTGAAACCTAAAAGTGTTCATTCCACTGAATAGTGGAATGTAGTCAATGTAGAATCACTTCTGAGGATAGTCACAAACATGATTAAAGGGATTCGGAAAAGAGGTTTACATGGAATAAAACTGGAATTATATAACATAGGGAAAAAAATTGAGTGATATAACCTACTATTTTGAAATAGACAAATGTTTATATTGTGGAAAATAATAACCCACATTTTCTGACAATAGATTAGAAGAAATACATATGGAATTAGATAAAGAAAATGTCATCTCACCTAGGAGGTTATCCAAATGCTGAATTGCATTACAAATGTGGAAACATAAATCTTGTTTCAGTTTATTGAGTATTTTTAGTCTGTGAAAAACTGTGAAGATACTAAAATTCTAGGTACTTACTACCTTTTCTTGAAACCCCCTTTTGATATCCCAGTCCTCTGGTGAAGCATGGTGGACATAGGTTCTTGTAACTGCCATGAAAGTAGAAAACCAGGACAAAAGACAGAGAACTAACCACTCCAAATGTTGGCTAGAATGTTTAGCAAGTAGAATTGTCACATATTGCTGGTGGTTGCATGAAATGGCTCAAATGATGGAATAATTATTTGGGTTATCATGAAGACAAATATGTAACTAACCTATGACCACCAGTTCTACTTTTAGACATCTATCCATGAGAAACAAAAACAAATGTCCACAAAAATACCTGTATAGGAATGTTTATATTCATAGTGTGGATAAAAGCTGGCAATAATTTAAATGAATCACTTAGCACCTCACTAAGTCCACCAGTAGGTGAATGGATAGATGGATTGTGCTTTATTCATAGAACAGAATATTACTCAACAGTAAAAAAGAATAAGCTACAGATGCATGCAACAACATGAACACATTTCAAAAACACGTCTAAGTGGAAGAGACCAGAATAGCATGAAGAAAAACAAAATAGCACATTCTGTACAATTTCATTTACATTAAATTCTACAATAGGTAAAAATCTACAATGATGAATTGATTGCCTATCAGAGGTGGGGATTAATGAGTAAGGGACGAGGAAAACTTTTTGGATGATTAAGGTTATATACAAGGAGTCTATGTTTGATAAAACTCACGAAAATGTACACCTAAACCTGCACATTTTATTTCATGTAAATTTTATTTTAATAAAAAAATGATTAAAATCATCTAGTGGTTTATCATCTCATTTAGAATTAAAATAAATTTCCTTCATGTGGTCTCTAAGGCCTCATGTGATCCAAGCTATCACTTTCTCTTAGACCCCATCCTCCTATCTGCCTCCCCTTGTGCACTCCTTTCCGACATCAAAAGCCTCTGCTTGATTCCCTGAGACTTGCTGCTGCTGCCTCAAGATCTTAGGCTGCTCATTCTCCTGCTGGTAACCCTCCTCCTCGGTGGATTTGTATAACCAGCTTCCTCATGTACTTCTCATCTGTGATCTGATGTCACCTCCTTAGAAGGGTGTTTGGTGTGCACACTCTAAAAGAGCAACACCTGTCCCCCCACCACATCATCATCATCATCATCATCATCATCATCATCATCATCACTCCTTATCCTTGCTCCTTCCAAAGCACATATCAATCTCAGGTGTTACATATTAACGTTTTAATACCTCTTCCTCTCTAGGATAAGAAATCTTGCATCAACATTATTTTGCAGTATTCACTGATGTTTTCCCTAATGCTTAGAAAAATGCATGTAGGGGGATATTCAATAAACATTTGTTATGTGACTACATAATTAAGCAGAGGTTAGACAATAGTGTCAGTGAGATGCAAATATCAGATAGAATACAAAATAGATGTTCTGATGTTCTACCTGTCTATTGTTGCATAAAAAACCTCCCCAAAACTTATGGCCGAAAACACAATCTTTGCCCACAAATCTGCAGTTTGGTAGAGTTTAACAAGAACGATCAGTTTCTGCTCCAGTCAGTCTCTCAGCTCTGAGGGCTGAACAGGGGAAAGAAAAACACACTTTCAAGATTTATCATTCATATGTTACCTAGGAGCTCAGCTGAGATGGGGCATCAGATCCTGCTCATGTAGGCCTCTCCACTGACTTCCTTGTGGCACAGGGGATGGGTTCCAAGCGCAGACATTCCTGGAGACAGGAAGTTGAAGAATCACTTCCACACTATCATATCCTGTAAGCAGTTAGACAGGTCAGATCTAGCGTGAGACAATATAAACCTACCTCTTCTTGGGATGAGACCCAAAGAATTTTAGGGTCATTTTCTAAAACTACCACACAAAAACATATTAAAGGCATGTTTTGTTACTATGGGGTTTGTAATTTCTGCAGTTTGTTTTCTTGCAGAAGTTTTCAAAAATCATGTAAGGAAAAGTTTTTGAACATTAATTAAACAAAAGCCATCATGTGATGATCTCTATCTAATAATGCCAACATTAAAATTCTGATTATATATCAGATATTGTGTTAAAGCATTTGATTTATTCTCTTTATTTTTTTTTTATTTAATAAGTGTTTTTATATCACTTACTCTACACCAGGCACTGTTCTTGATACATTAAGGATAAAACCTAATTTAATTATTGTGACAATTCCATAAATTATGTGCTATTTCTACCCCATTCTATAGACTAGAAAACCTAAGAGTGAGATTAACTTTGTACAAAGTCACATAGCCAATGAGGTTGGAGCCAGGATTTGAACCTGTAGGCTGACTGGAGAGCCTATACCCTCAGCTACTATGTCATGCTATTGCTTTTTAATCTACCTAGTAATTCTGTAAGACAGGTAGTAGTATTATTCCTATTTGGTGGAAGAAACCACTGAGACTTAGAGCAGTTTTGTCACCTTCTCCAGGTCTGTCCACACATATCTTCTCCCACTGTGCCAAGTATCTTATTGTTTCTAGTCCTCATGGCATGATTGCAAGGTAGATGTGTAGAAATAGAGAATCAAATGTTAAATCACTGGTTCTGGGTCTAATATAGCTAACAAATGTTGGAGCTGGGATGCAAATTTAGGTGTATATGGCTGCAAAACCAGGCCTCTTTACCCTTGGTTGCTCTTTTCTTCAGGGGCAGAGAAAGAGAGATGGAGAAGCTGCAACCAGAAGAGAGCCACCCCTTCCACCATGGGCCTCCTGGTTAACTCTGGGAGCACTGAAAGAAAGATCCCCAAGGGTGACAAAAAATCTACAGGGTTTTAGGAGAGGTTTTTGAATCAATTGTTAGGTCATGAATGGCAGCTCCATGTTCTCTCTCGTTGGCTGAAATAGTTTACTTTCCTTTCTAGGGCCCGGTCTGTTTTTTATTGCAGTCACAATCTTCAGCCCAGTTGATAGAGGGGGTAGGTGAAGTGATGAAAGTCCACATCTACCCAGGGACCTCTTGTGGTTTAGCCAATTAATTGTTGGCCCTTTAGGGATAGGGGAATGGAAGAAGAGTAAGGAGCAAAGGAAGAGATGAGAAAAAAGAAATCAACTAATCCCCCAAACCTGTCAGGGTTCCTCTCAACTTTTCCTATGAGGACGTCCCCCGTGGCCCATTTAGAGTCATTTACCAAACGTTTTTCAGCTTTCTTTGATTTTAACATCTGCTTTCCTCTTTCTTCCCTGCACAGTCCTATGTTTCCTGGATACATGGCCAGCAGCCTTTGATCTTGGTGCCTCCAGTTAGCCGCACACTGTAAGTTATTCCCCTCCTGAAGATAATATGGGGCAATGATGGAATCTACATCCCTTCCTTCTTCACCCTCTTTATCACGAGTCTCCCATCAAGGATGACATGAATCAGATCAGTTCTCCCATGGGGACTCACAGAGCTCACTAATTCTTTAATAGTAACAGGGGCTTTAGAGCGGGCATAGTCCTAAAGTTATCATGCAAATCCTATAAACCAACCACCCTAAAAGTCAGAAAGACCCCAAGGAAATCAGATCAGGGTAAATAACAAGTTTAGTATAAATTTCAAGTACAATTAGGCAAGGTGGGACCATTCTCTGTATTATGTGCATCATCATCATTGCTATCAGTACTTGATGTCTATCAGCTTCAAATTTACTATGATATTCATGTAAGCATGAGAAGAGCTGGAAAATACATTAAAGACAAGCAAATTTGCAGGATGCTAATTTGAATAATGAAAAGCCTAAGTAGAAGAGTCTTTCCAAAGAACACAATTGTATTCTTTCTAACAAAACTAAAACTTATGAAATTATTTCCATTATCTTTATTCCCAAGAATCTTTGTACAATTAGTAAAGGTTTACAATAAACTTTTAAATGTAATGCAACATGTCCCCAAATTATTTTCTCAAGCAATTTTCATACTTCCAGGTGACAGTTCCAACACAGCATTTATATTCAAATTGCCCTTTAATGATAAGGAAGGACAAAGTTGAATTAAATATAATATCATAGGCAAATAATCATAAATTTTGAATAATGTAGATTTTACTGTACTATTTTCTACCCTTTGGGAAACATCTAAATAATATGTAAAACATTTCTTCTAGTGAGTAGGAATGACTTCTTATACTTTTTAAATATCCCTTGTTATGAGATTCCCAAAGGAAGTCATATCTTATTACTGTTACTTCTTAGTATCAAGTGATTTTTTTTATTCTATACCTTTCCGTGGAGAGCCTACACCTCAATTACATGTTCATCATGAATTCTCTACAGCATGTTTCTGATAGATATTCTCCATCTTCTAAATGGTATGAAAGCTTACAAAACGATTCAATGTGATATCAGACTGAATTAAACAACTAGAGTTTTTTTTGCATCTCACCTTTTAATTATCTGATATTTAACCATTACTCATATTATAACCTCTCCTATATAACTGAGAATAACCCATCACTTTAGAGGTAGGCCACAGAGAAGTGAAGAAAACTGTTCCTGCCTTTACAATGACTTTTTAGTAACTAGAAACACACACACACACACACACACACAGAGTCTTATATAAAAAAGAGATAATAACATGTTCTTGGCTGAAATATTCAAAGTTTTAAAAAGACCATGGAAACAAGAAGTTTGGCTTTAGATCATGGGTTTTAAATTGCTCTGTGAGTTATAAATTGAACTATGTTCCAAGCACCAAGAAAATCCAAGGAAAAGAAGGAAATTTAGGCTGGAAGAGAAAGAAAAGGCATTCAGAAGCTATAATCTGAATATTTATGTCCTCCTAAAATGTATATGTTATAGTCCTAATCCCCAAGGCGATGGTATTAGGAGAGGAATTCTGTAGGAGTTATTGGTCGTCTTCCTGATTAGGATTAGTGCCCTTATAAGAGGGACCCCATAGAGATATCCTGGCCCTTCTACCATATAAGGACACAGCATAAAGGCAATCTCCATGAACCAGAAAGCTGACCCTCACCAGACATCAAATCTGGACTTTCCAGCCTCTAGGACTGTAAGACATAAATTTCTGGTGTTTATTAACTACCCTGTTTATGGCATTTTGTTATAGCAACCAAGATGAACTAAGATGGATTCTTAGTTGGATTTAGAGGTAGGAGAGGAAGGCTGAAGTTGGCAGAGAGAAAGAAGAGAATCTACCCTCGGCAGTGGGATTAGTGCTTGTGCAGACTTCCTTGCCAGTGGCAGGTATTTTCAGGACTCCTTTGAAGCGAAGAGCTATGCTGGTGGAACCTGGGGTAGGCTGTCCTCACCCAGTCCAGGCAGGGGTTTAACTCTGCTGACTCCATTGTGTGCTGTTGATGGTAGAGGGCGAAGGTCCCAAATGTCTGTCTTTGAGCCTCATCTCTCTTCGGGACTCCCCAGAGAGAACTGTCAGTGAGGTGTTCCGGACCATAAAAAATGATCCTCTTCCTGGGGACTAGATTATTTCACCTGGAAAAATCAAGCATCCTTTCTTCCTGCAAGCATTTGTCAGCGGGACAGGACCTCTTGCTGTCCAGGATGGCTCTGCCCTCTTCATTGCCTGGCCCCTGGAGCTCTGAGACTCAACTCTAGGGCATTCCTGCAATCTCTGTCCTTCCCCACGACATGCATTCCCAGCAGTGCCTGATCTCTTAGAGCTACAACCCATGCACACAATTCTCTCTTAGATTGTAGCTCCCTGAGACAAACATTTCTCAACTTTTCCTGACGGCCTCCAGTGAACCAATAAATCTAACAGCTGGTGTTTGCACAGCACTTACCTTCCAGGGAGCTCAGAGCAATTTCCAGTGACAGACTCTAATCCTCCCCCAACTCCTGGGAGGTAACAGGTATTAATATTATTCCCTTAAATACATAGGAGGGAGATGGAGCCAAGAAACTGGTAATGGTTTGCTGAACAGCACTCACTTGTTAGATGGCTCATTCAGTCAATTGACTTTTTTCCCCATTTATAGCCTTATCACTGGACTGTAAGGTTTTTTCACATGTCAACTTTTTTTCCCCCAAAATTTGTTTGATGCTAAAAATCACTGGGGGGTTCTTGTTAAACAAATTCTTCTGGCTTCTATCCTGGATATTGTCATTCAGTGGATCAAGAAATGGAAGCCAGAAATTTGTGTGTTTAATAGGAACACCAGGTGATTTATTCCCTCTCTTTTTGTGATATGTAACCTTCCAAGTGAATATGATCACTGGGAAAATCTGGGAAATACAATTTACTTCATTTAATACTCACAATAACTCTGGGGCTCTAATTATGACTCTTTATTTTAAAAAAAAGAAATATGTGATAACTATCAATATGGAAGGCCCCATTGGGACATCTCAATTAATTCAACTCTGCTGAGAGCCATAGCCCAGTAGGAATGATGCATGGCATTTTTGGTTGAAAGGTGACGCCAGCAAGTCATTGAGATGATAATGGTTATGTTAAGATGTGCATTCAGTTGGATATTAGACCCCTGCTGTCCCCCTTGGCCTGCTACTTTGGAGCTGCCTGCTACTTTGGAGCTGCCTGCTACTTTGGAGCTCTCCGCAGTGGGGATTCCCGAAGAGTTCCCCTTTGTTGGGGAAGTGCGGTAAGAGGGATTTCCGGAGGAGGGATTTCCGGTTGGTGTGGTGTGTCCCAGGAGAAGGCCGCACGTGCGTGGCGTTCACGGGAGTTTTGGAAATAAAGTTTGTTCCTGCTTGAGTGGCTTGTGATTTTGTGCCCAGCCAGACTGCGGCACAACTCCAGCTCTCACAGGCAAAGGGATGGCAGCTGATCAATTTCTTATATTTCCTAATCACACTTTTTCAATTAAATAATTAAAACCAAAGCAACCAATCTGGGTTTTGAATCATACACACAATTTCTGCCTGGAATTGTGCCACAGATCAGTGCAGTGAGAATGCTTCCCTAGAGATGGTTCAGAATAGACCTCTTTCCCTTTTCCGAAAACATTTGAGGCTTAAACTCATCTTCTAGCTTCCACGTGGACTCTGTCCCATCCTCATTTTATATGTACCATTTAAGATTTCAGTAAAGACTGTCTTGATGGTCAGTTTCAAGCTACCAAAGGCTTAACAATCAGTTTACAAGATTCTTTGGTCTTTAACAATCAGCTCTCAGGAAATGTTGTGAGCCAGCTCTAACACACCACTGTGCAAACTCAGCTCCAGAAAAAAAAAAAAAGTTAATTCACTTTTCCCAGATCTCCTAATGCTTCCCATCAGGGACTTTATATCCTGGAACACAAAGGCTGACTCCCTATGCCCCGGATGTGTTCCTGCTATGGTACCTCTAGGCTTTTCCTCCTCATCGCCCATTTGCCAGATGTGCTCTCCCTCTCATTTCCTTCAGGCCTCTCTCAACTACTTCCTTATCCCAAATGCTCATAACACTTGATCTATAACCATTTATGACTTTTGATCTTGTATTGGAGCTATTGTTTTACTCTCTTATCCCACCTGATGTCTGATTTGGTCCCTGTATTCTCACAGCACAGAAATGATGTCTGGATCACCCAGACATCCAAAGCCTTTTCAAAAACCATCTGCTTCCAAAGTGTCAGGTACAGTTCTAGCCTCCAGGAACCCAAACTCTGCAATTGAGGGACTGGGGACCTTAAAGTATGTTCATACAGAAACCCTGCTATCAGAGGGTTTATGGAAGTTGCCTATTAACCCAATACATTTGAAACAACTGGATGTCTACTATCAGTAGATATTTGTACTCACAACCATTGAGACAATTAGACAAGAACAGGGGTCAGCAAAATTTCTCTAAAAGACCAGACAGTAAATATTTTAGGCTTTTCAATCCATAATATCTCTGCCAAAACTACCCAAATTTTTCATTCTAGTACAAAAGAAACCATAGAGTATGCATGAACAAAATGAGCAAGGGTGTGTACCAATAAAACTTTATTTTTAATAGAGCAAGCAAGATAAGGATCACAGGTCATAATTTTCCAATCCTTGGTCTAGATGCTTGAAATCACGGACTTCCAAACTCTCATGTGAATGCATTTGTCCATTTCCATTTCAGTCAAAATTTCCTCTTTACTAGTTACATACTTTTAATTTAGTTTATCATGTTTTCTAACTAATAATACTTGGATGAATCTAGGCTTTATTAGTTACCATTCTATAATTTAGGTTTTCAAGGTAATTGCTAATGCAACCATTTGGAAAAACAGTATAAAGAGATGTTCCATGAAGCTTGCCAAAGATATTCAAATAAAGTAAAACACCCTTGTAGTGGAATATAATGCAGATATTATTGGGACACAACAGTGACTATTTGTCATGAGGGAAGATAGAGACAATATAGTTATAGTGCCCTTAAGGTTGACTATATCTCTTATGAAGTACCTGAGTTCTTTTTCTCATAAGGAACTCAACACATTCAGTGCCAACTCAGAACCAAGACTACTTGGTCTGAGGTATTAATTGTTAGATAATTTCTAGTTTATGATTCCTCAATATCTTCAGTGATATAAGGCATTTGTATGAATAAAACACTTGCCGTGAAAATGAATAATAATTGATGATGTTAGTTTTTAGGGGTCATCATCCCATTCATAGAAGCTGAAGAACTTGAAATAGTCCCTCAAAAATGAATCCTGGACTTAGGTGCCAGGGTAAATAATATGACTCTTGTCCTGGTTACACAACTGACTTTTTAAAATTCCTTTGCCTAGGAAGTTATGTAAAGTAACACAACCTAAGAGTTGCTGTTGGCCAATCAGAGGACATCTGTATTGTTTATAATAATTAATGTCATACCTAGATTTATAGCATAGGTTAAATGAAGATAATTTATGTCAAAGAGAAGATATAATACAACCAATCTATCTATTGAAGACTCAAGAAGTCAGTGGAATTTGATTTTTTAGTCAAATCTAGAAGTTTTTGATTTATTATTTGAAAGCGCCTATCCATCCCTTCTAATAACATTTTGTTGTATTTTATTTTTTGCACAATTATTCAATATGTGTTTTCTATTTACATGTTACCATGTAGCCTCCATCCCAACCAGTGATTGATGAATCACAAAAACAAAGATGATGAAAACATGCTACTTAACACTTGACTGAAATTCAGGTATCTGCAAGGAAAACACATCTTCAAAGAGAATCAACAACTGTGGTAAAAATATAAATAGTTCTTCACGTCTTTACTGAAACTTTAGTAATGGAGTTCATATTTTATCTACTAGATGTTCAAGACATTGAATATTTAAAGATGGAAGATGTCATAATAATCAAATATGAGTTTTAGGGACTAAAAAATATAGCATCCAGGTTAGTAGCTGAAGTGGCCATGATATATTCAATAACTGTATTAGAGATAGAGCTATTGAATCTATTGACTCTTATGGTAATTATTGAGTGAGAGAGGTAAGGAGATTAGAATAAAGGATGAGATTTTTGACTTGAGCGATTTATTTGGATTAATTAAGGAAGGAATAAATGGAAGAATGAATGAATAAATGAATGAATGCAAAAGTCAAGTTGCTTCCAAGGATTGCAGTGGAAGAAGTATAAGCAAGCATCAAATTATTTCAAAATTGTATTATTATATCAATATTATTATTATTATATTATTTTGAAACACACTCAGAAACTCACCTACATCCCTCTCTATATTCACACCTTTGACCCCCACCCTTATCAAGAAAGCCAGACAGTGATAAAAGTGTGTTTCCTCCATGCGTGTTCTGCTCTCCTCACCCCAGGTTTCTTGCGTGTATTTACATGGCAGTATTTTCATACCTTCTCAAGAGGTCACTCTCCAGCTCTGATGATCCTTCATCCCAGGTCTATGTACCAAAGCAATCTGTGCACTGGACTCTGTCCTTTCCTCATTTCTTCTCTAAATAGGCCTGTCTCATGAAATTTTTGGTGTCTTAGGAAGTACTCTTATTTAGGCATGGAAGGGAAGTTCTGGTATTTAATTTTTAATGATTAGAAATGGTTCCCCCCCGCCCAAAAAAAAAAAAGAAAAAAAAACTTACCCAAATTTCTCTGGGTCATGAACATTCAGGACTATTATCCTGGAGTTCTGAGGTTCTCTTATTTTTTATATATATATTTTTTATTCTTTTGGTATTAGGGATTGAACCCAGGGGTGTTTAACCACTGAGCAACATCACCTGACATTTTTGTTTTATTTAGAGACAGGGTCTCACTAAGTTGCTTAAGGCCTCACAAAGATACTGAAGCTGGCTTTGAACCCATGATCTTCCTGCCTCAGCCTCCCAAGCAACTGGGATTGCAGACATGTGCCACCACACCTGGCTTGAGGTTCTCTTATTGGGTATGCTACACTGTAACTTCTGGAGGCAGCCAACAAAGGAAGAGGCAGATATGTCACCAGGAGGTGTACTAAAAAGTTTTGATTGAGATGTATGGCATTTATCCATTATCACTGCATCTTCCCCCATCCCCACCCACTACTCAACACAAACACTGCCTTGCATTACCACCATGGCCAAACTAATAATAAAATGGCTGGCAAATAATTCTGCCTCTTAAATACCTCCACCTATTTGACAGCATCATTTCTATCCTAAAACTTATCTCTATAGTCATAATGGCAATTATCAAAAATACAAGCAATAATAAGTGTTGGTGAGGATTTGAGAAAAAAGACACACTTACACATTGCTGGTGGCATTGCATATTGGTGCAACCACTATGGAAAGCAATATGGAGATTCCTCGGAAAACTTGGAATGGAACTACCATTTGACCCAGCTATCCCACTCCTCAGTTTATACCCAAAAGACTTAAAATCAGCATATTATAGCAATACATCAATGTTCATAGCAGCTCAATTCATAATAGCTAAACTGTGGAACCAACCCAGATGCCCTTCAACAGATGAATGTATAAAGAACCTGCGGTATATATACACACATACATACACAATGGAATATTACTCAGCATTAACAGAGAATAAAATTATGGCATTTGCAGATAAATGGATGGAGCTGGAGAATATCATGCTAAGCAAAGTAAGCCAATCCCCAAAAACCAAAGGCCAAATGTTCTCTCTGATAAAGTGGATGCTGATCAATAATGGGGGGCAGGTGTGGGGAGAATGGAGGAACTTTTATTAGGCAAAGGAGAGGAGGGGAAGGGGAGGAGGCATGGGGCCAGGAACTATGGTGGAATGAGATGAACATCATTACCCTAGGTACATGTAGGACTGCACATGTGATGTGACTATACATTGTATACAACCAAAGAAACAAAAAGTTGTGTTCCATTTGTGTATAATGAATTAAAATGCATTCTGCTATCAAATATAAGAAATTAGAACAAATAAAAAGAAGAAAAAACTTAAAAGAGACACAGGTATGATACAGTAAATACGAATGACATTTATTCCTTTACTGACAGGTGCCAGTTGGTATCCATGGAAGCTCCATAATAATAACATTATCCATTGGCTGATACTATTTTTAGGTCCTTTAATGAGTAGTTTATGTGTATTCCCTAAGATATAAATGCTTCCTTTGTCTTCAGTTACAATAATGAAATATGGAAAACTTAAAAGTATATGCAACTAGTTTCAGCTAGGTTTAATATAGATTAATCTACTTGGGAATTCAGTCTTTTAATCACTGCATTATATTATTTACCCAATTGTGATAGATTTCCATCCCAATAACAAATACCTGATATTATCAACTTATATTGAGAATAGGGTTATTTTGGCTCATAGTTTGGGACATTTCAGTCCATGATCAGTTAACCTTGTTGCTTTTGGGCCTGTGGCAAAATGGCACATCATGGTAGGGGCGCATATAGAATAAAATACAGCTCACCTCATGGCCAGGAAGTGAAAGTGGGAGAGAATAGACTTGGATCCTACATGCCCTTTGAGGGGCATGCTCCCCACAACCTAAAGACCTCCACTAGGCTCCACCCCTTAAAGGCCCCACAACTTCCTGATAGTTCCACTCAGTGGAACAAATCTCCTCCTTTGGAGAACAAACTATATCAAACTATCCAAACTACAGCATCAGCATAGCACAGGAGCCATCTAAATATTTTTCCTAATTTTCAATCATCACACTGAGCCCCTTCTTGCTCACTGTCCAGTTATGGTATTTTTATTTTCATTATACTCAAACATTTGATATACATAATGATTTAAATTACAACTTACCCATTGCACTATCTCTGCTTTACCTAGACCTGAGAATAATTTAAGCTTTGTATCTTGGAACCAGACTATTTGCATTTGATTTATGGTTCTCAACTAATTGGTGTCTTTAGGCAGGATACTTGGCCTCTCTGTGTCTCAGTCTTTCCCTCTTATGAAATGCAGTTCATAGCAGGACCTACTCAAAAGGTCCACATCCACGCCCACCCAGGAGCAGAAGTTGCATGCATCTGTCGTCCGTCCTCATATGAAGTGCTTGAGGAGATGGCCTTCTGGCCTTTTGCACACCTTAAACCATACCAGAGCCCGAAGCCCCTCATCTCAGAGTCCACACTCTTTAAATATATGTCAAAGGTCCTTTCTAATTTCATAACAACATTAAAGTGTCTGTTGAGGAGAGAGTTCTACAAATAATAGTTAGCCAAAGACTTCACTCCTCTAACAGTGACTTCTGGTCCAAATAATATGAGAAATGTGTATTCCTTTTGATTGGGTTATCTGTCCTTTGATTCTTTTCCTTGGACTTTAATATTGCAACCTCCAGGTCCTATAATATGTATCAGCATGCTACTGATGGTCAGGAAATGAATAAAAGCATTGTTGGACGGATAATTTTTTCCAGAAAGGCAAAAAGGATAATAAATAAAATGGTATCTTGGGAGGAATTCTTGAATGAGAGCTGAGGATAAGTTTTCCCTTCTTGGGCCAGTAGAGCCAAACTCTGACCTGACAGTGTGGCTGGAGGGTGACTGGGGAGGAGAGAACTGGCTTTGGTTCTCCCCTGAATTGCTGTGTGGCCTCCGGCTTTAGAATGGCCTAGCATCTCAATTCCTCAGCAAGCCAATGGGGGCAGGGCCTTATCTTGTACTCTTGGGAGCTGAGACAGTGAATTAAGGTGAAGGCAGTCTTTGGGATCCTTTCATGAGAGGAGCTGAGCTAGTTGGAAGTTCAGCTGCCCAGACCAGGCATTCTTACATCATTACAAGCTCAAACTACAACCTCTACATCTTGATTCCAAGCCTGCAGCGAATATTTTTGAACACTTTAGCATCATCCACTGGGATGCTTTTGAGCTGTAGTACACTGAGGAGTTTGACTTTAAAGCTTTCACTTTGTCCCTGGCTCAACTGCGAGCACAGAATTGCATTTGGACTTGCTGTTTTATTTTCCTATGTACAGTTTAGGGCCTAGAAGTCTGAACGAGTTCTTCTGTCTTCCTTGGAGTTTAAAAAGTCTGAGAGCAAAAATAATGCCTCTCCTTGCAGGCCCTTCTTGGGCAGGATTTAACACAACAACACAGTGTTGGGGGATGAAGCATCGGGGATAATTTAAGGCAAATTATTTGGAAAAAAAAAAAACAGGCACTGTAAGTGGTGTAATTGGTTAACCTTCACATTACTCTGGCTGAGTGTATGGTGAGCCTAAAGTCCATTTTGTATATTTCAGAGATTCTTTGGCAGAATTTTTCCGAAGGTCACATGTTCCATGGGGAACCCTTTGGGGACTGAGATTCCTCTGAGAATTCACCACTCAGGGGCCTGAGTAATGCATAATTGACTTCCTTCATTGTTTTGTGTAGAGGGCAGGCAATAATTCCATCTCATCCCCTCTTGAGAGCTTAAATCCAAAATACAGAGTGCTTTCAGGGAATCCCCACACATTCTTAAACAATATATTCACCTTCCCTTCATTGGTCCTCCTGTCTAATCTGTCCTATAGTCATGATCTGTTCTTCTCCCCTCCCTCTTAGGTCAACCAGACTTAGAACTAGCTCATAGCTTCCTCGGAGTGTATCATTTGTTTATCGTAAAGTCTATTGGGCATAAAGAATTAAAAAGACTCCAGTTCTCCAACTACCATAGACAAGCAGCATGACCTCAGGCAAGACACTATTTCTAACTCCCACATCTGTAAAATAGGGATAACAATAATAATGATGACAGTTTTATTTGGAGTAGATCATAAAACAATACATGCAAAGTATCTGGAAGAAGACATTCAATACATTTGACTTTCTATTAATCAGCCACCTGAACAAACCTTAAACTTGCATAGTCACGGGATGAAGATAATTATAGCTACCCTGTTACCTTATTCGTGTTTAACTATGAGAATCAGGAGACAAGATGTGTGTTTAAAAAAAAAAAACACTTTGCAAGTTGGAAATTACTGAATAATATAAAGTGTCACTTTCGGTTGGCTGCTGCTCTGTGGGGTGGAAGATAACAGCTCAGGCCAGCTCTGTAGGGCAGAGTCAGATGTCTGCAATGTCCACTTGTTCTGGATCATTCCTCCCTCTCTCTCCCTCAGGATGGGGAGTGCTATGTTGAAAGACTCTCCTTTCTGTCTGACATGATTTCTTTCTGCTCTGCAGGCTGTTCTCCAAAATGAGTAATGACAATGCCCTGTTTTCGATGAGGCAGAACACCAACACTAAATTGTGTCATCGCCTCTCTCAGGCCGTAAAGTAGCATGTGGTGGGCCCAGCATCCCAGTTAGGGAATGGCCACCCTGGTGTGCTGGACGGATCCAGCCTGTTGAATCCATTGCTCAGATCCCTTGGCAGCCATTTAATATGATTACTTTCTCTCCTCTTCTCAGAACTGTGCTTCCTCCTGT
This sequence comes from Marmota marmota marmota, assembly GCF_001458135.2. Taxonomy (NCBI): domain Eukaryota; kingdom Metazoa; phylum Chordata; class Mammalia; order Rodentia; family Sciuridae; genus Marmota; species Marmota marmota. The sequence goes on from NW_026000077.1 coordinate 6,564,869, forward strand.
CTCCACATGAAGCATGAGTGGACTGGGAGAAGGTTGGGAAGACGAAGGGCTCAAAACAAGAGCAGAAGATAAGAAGGATAGCCACTCGCATTTATAGAGTGCTTTACATTTTATAAAGCTCTCAAACATATATTGTTAGCTAAAAATCATGCAAATTAACGTCCTAAGCCTCGGGGCTTCATTGGTGGTAATACCTACTTCCTAGGGTTGAAAGCATTGAAGAGTCATATATGTAAACAGTGTGTCTGGGACTCGTTTCTTCATTTCACAATATTTGTGGACTGTCTTCTGCTTCCTAAATGCTCAGCAGTGGGGACAGAACAGTAAATATGACACAGTCAGGCCCTTGTCCTAGAGGAACTCACACCCTAGGGACATATTATAAGCACATACACATGCTTGAAAGCTAGCAGATATTAATGTGGGAATTGAAAGGAATGATGGCTGAAAGAGAAGTTATAGAAATACAATTTATTTTAATTAGGTACTGGAAGTGGAGTGGGGAAAGGAAAAGCCAGGATTGTTCTCAAGGTTCTAGGTGGATCAAGTGAAAGGATCATGCTTCCAAAAGCAGAGATCCAGGGACCACTGAAGAAGGATGGGCTACGGTGGTATGCAGCCTCTGTATGGACTCCTGAAGATCTCTGTTTGCTGATAATTGTGTCTATTTCCTCCAAGTGAGGGCCAGAACTATTGATGGCAGAAGCGACAAGATGTCGCTTCCAGGATTGAGTTATAAGACTGAGACTCCTGGCTTGATCATTCTCTGTCTCTGTATCTCTGTCTCTGTGTGTCTCTGTCTTTTATCTCTCTCTTCCAGCCCCTCAGATTTTACACCAAGTGAAGCCAGCTGCCAGGATGTAAGTTACCTCCTGGAAACATCCACAAGGCAAAACACTGATGTTCAGCCAAACCTGAATCTCTCAATTTGCATGATCTCTCAATTTGATCTTGGGAGTAGAATTCAGATTTACCTAAGTAGCAAGCTTGCAAGTAGAACTTCCTCAGTCAAAAGATGATTGCAGCATCAGCCAGCACTTCAGTGTTGACCTCTTGAGAGACCACGAGAAAGCTCTGCCCATAGCCCTACTCATATACCTATACTTACTCAGAAAAACTGAGATAATAAATGTCCATTGTTTTCAGCCATTATAGCTTAGATTCATTTGTTATTGAAATGCCTATTATACAATAAATAACTATGCAGAGTTTTAGTTCATTTTGGAGCTTTCTGTTAGAGGCACATGAAGAACATCTAAGCATTAACTGTTAGGCAGTATGTAGGTGCATCTGGAGTTCATCTCTTCAAGAGCAGGCAAGAGAGCAGCAGCAAGAAGTCAGTGGCAAGCAGTAATGAAGGACGAGAAAGCAGAAGGCAGGGAGGTCCCTCTTAGTAGAGTGACTTTCAAGGAAAGGGAAAAACGGAAATATAGTATGAACTTCTACTCAAGAAGAGATAAAGAGTTCCAAGACAGTTATACACACACACACACACACACACACACACACATTTAAGTAGAAAGAAAGTTAATCAATTGGTGAGGAGTAAAAATATTTATATTGGGAGTAGAATTGCAATTTGGAAGGAAGGCTGAAGTTAAAGAAATATGAGAGAATACAATAAAATAAGGCTCTAGAGAGAAGAGGAAGAGATGGAGTGAAAAGACCTAGTGAAAGATGAGACCTTCCAAAGGGAGGCACACTGATCTCTGTTATGTAGCCATTTAGCAGGGTATAGTGGCTTAACACAGGGTCCACTTATTATGGTGTAGCTTCTGTGAGTCAGGAGCCACCCACATGGAGCCACCCACAGGAGCCACATGGCTTCACTGGGTCCTGCTCAGGTTTTTACAACCTGCAATCAAGGTTCACCTGGGCTGTGTTCCTTTCCAGGTGCTCTTTCAAACTCAATTATTCAGTCACTATGGTTGTAGAACTTTCAGCTCCTTGATACTACTTGCTATTCCTAGATACACAGACTCTCTTTCATAGCATGGCCACTTACTTCTTCCAGGTCAGCAGGAGAATCTCTCTAATCTGCTAAGACAGAGCCTCACAGGGAAAAAAA
>NW_026000077.1:6566961-6641512 GCF_001458135.2 Marmota marmota marmota
ATATATATAAAATCAGGAGATGATTTCCCACCAACTTTGCCATATTCAACAGGCTAAAAGCAAGTTGTAAATTTCACTACTTTCGAGGGAAAGGGAATATACAAAAACATGACTCACTGGGGGACCTCTTAGGATGTGTCCATTACAGGAGAGAAGAGTAGGGATAGAGACAGATAACTCATTCAGCATGGGCAGTTGCTGGGAAAATTTTTTTTTCCAAAGAGTACTCATGATGGCAGACAGCCCTCAGACACCCAGCTATCAAAGTTCTGGGGAGAGACTCCCCTCTTGTCCTAATGGACCCTTGTGGCATTATCTCAATTATATAGGGGCACACTTTCATAATGCCTGCGTTAAGGAATGGAACAAGCTATGAGTTTCAGAGTACACCTATTTTCCAGTATTCTTTTTAAGGATGCAAGTTTGTTACACAATGTAATCAGTGTTGGCAGTGGCTCTAGAGAGACACCAAGAAGTATGAAATAAAGACAGGAAGTCTAGGACTTAAACTGACTATGTAAGGGGTTACCAGTGTAGACTGAGGCAGCACAGTACCTGACTACAGCTCAGATTCTCATCAGTAAGATGATGAAGTACCTCACTGGTTTCCAAATTAGGCTTCTAAACCTTTAAAGTTTGACAGAGTTTGCTTAGGATTTCAGCAAATGGTGTTTTCCACTAAAGAATAAATATTTCAGTTTCCTGAAGAATCCATTGGTTCATCTATTAATCATTATCTATTCGACATCTCAGGGTTCTTGTGAAGAATTCTATGAAAATGGAGCTCAATTCCTTTAATTCTTCAAAATAAGTATGAGAATCACAAATAAATTTTTTTAAAAAAAATAAGTATGAGAATCACAAATAAAAATTAAAAAAAAAATAAGTATGAGAATCACAGAGCTAATTAACCTCCAGGTTCTAGCTCTGGCTTTCTTTGAATCCACAAGGCACAGTGTTCAATGGGGATCTAAAAGAAGGGCTTTGAGTCGGAATGTTCTTGGGGTGAATTCTGACTCCACAATTTGGGACCTGGAGCAGGATTTCCTCAAGACTCAATTTCCTTGTGGAGGTGACAATAGAATCCCCACACAGGGTAAATGTGAAGATTTATTCTGAGTGTTAGATTAACTTTTCTGAGACTTATTCTCTGTAGCTTGGTCCCTAAAATGTTCAGTATAATTCAGCTACTTACAGTTGAGTTCTTAAAGTGATTCATCCTGGCAGAGCATTGAGGGGACATATCGAGTTCCAGCCTGCCAAGTAATAAGAGATACAACTCCAAGGCCTCGATCTCATCTCTGTATCCCTCCAGGGATAGGGGCTGACACTTCAATAAAGCGCTAAATCTTGTCATCTGCCCACTGTATCGTAGAACTGCAACTGCACAGTGGGTTTCCAGGTCACTTGAGAGCAGGATTTTTTCAACCTCACACTATTAACTTCTCAGATGAGATAATTGTTTGTTATAGGGGGCTGCCCTGTGCCTTATAGGATGTTTAACAATGTCTGGCCTGTACTTACTAGATGCCTGTTGCACTTCTTTCCTGATACAATGTCTCCAGACTTTGCCAAATGTCCCCCTGGCAACATTGCCCCTGGTCCAGAATCATGACACTTAGATGAACCCCAAGTCAAAAATGCTGAGCTGATAGAATGAGGCTCTGGACAAGTACTGCCTATCATACTTGAATCCTCACCCTGATTACATCAGGGGACAGGTTGTGCTTCCACAAATCATAAGTAAAGGATTCTGCAATTAGCAGGTTAATGATCTACCAAAGATATCAGTTTATAATACTTAAAACCTATAAATCTTACCTTGAGTGGAAAAAAAAAGTCTTAGAAAAAGTCATTAAGGATCTTGAGATAGAGAGATTATCCTAAATTACCTGAACAGGACCTAAATGCAATCAATCACAGATATACTGATAATAGAATGATAGATGAGTGCTTGAGAAACAGAAAAGAAGATGCACAGACAGAGGAGAAGAAGACAATGTGACCATAGAGGAAGAGTGGAATGAGGCATCCACAAGCCAAGGAATGAAGGCAGCCACAAGAGACTGGAAGAAGAAAGAGCATTCTCCCCTAGAGCCAACGGAGAAGGCATCATGCTGCCAACACCCTGATTTTGTCCAGTAATAACTGATTGGACTACAGAATTATTATTTTAAGCCACCATATTTGCAGCGATCTGTTAGGGCAAACCATAAGAAATTCATAGAGGTCCTATCTCAGAGTGACTTTGGCCCTTGTATATTCCTGTATGCCATCACAACTCATGTCTCTGAGATTTCCATACTAAATTCTGCTACACTACCTAGTGCATGTAATGCCTGGACATTCCCCCTTGGTTTGCATGACCTATTCATAACCAAATACTCTTTTATTGCCTAATTATAACTCAAGCAATGTTCAAGGCCCACTGGGACCCAGCAGTGAAGACAATTGAACTGGTTTTATTTCAGGTGGGGATAAAAGTTGTAGGAAAGAAGGAGAAGACAAAAAGGAAGAGGTAAAACAAAATGGAAGATAAACAAAACTAAGTAAATATTAGAATGTAAGAGCATTCTAGAAGTAAATTCAGACCTGTTTACAAAAACAAAACAAAACAACAACATCCAAAAAACAATAACAACAACCAAAAAAAAAAAAAAAAAACCACTGCAAGGATGTAGGGAAAGATGCCTTTTTGGGAAATGATGCTGGTTCCTTAAGATTCCTTTTTTCCCTGTCAGAAGAGTAACTGACAAAGATTTTCTCCCTTTCTATAGGTTTCCTCTTCACGTTCTTAATTATTTCCTTTGCTGTACAAAACTTTCTAATTTGATGCTATTCCATTTACTAACTCTCTTGGTATTATTTCCTAAGCTTTGGTGGGGTAGGGGATTAATATTCAGAATGTATAAAGAACTCATATAACCCAATTAATAAATGGCAAAATGAACTAAACTGATACTTTCAAAGAAACAGAAATACAAATGGCCAAAAAAAAAAAATACATGAAAAAATTGTAACATCATCAGCAATTAGGAAAATGCAGATAAAAACAACAATGAGATTTCATCTCACTCAGGTCAGAATGGCAGCTACTGAGACACAAACAATAATAAATGCCAGAGAAGATGTGGAGAAAAATGAACACTTTTATACTGCTGGTGGGACTGTAAATTTGTACAACCCTTCTGGAAATCACTATGAATTGTCCTCAAAAGACTAAACATGCAACCACCAAATGACCCAGCTATACCACTCCTCAGTATTTATCATGAAGAAGTAAAGTCATACTACAGTGATAAATGCATAACCATGTTTATAGCAGCACAAGTCACCACATCCAAACTATGGAACCAGCCACAGATGAATGGATAAAGAAAAAGTGGTCTACATGCACAATGGAGTTTTATCCTGCCATAGAAAACAATGAAATCATGTCATTTACAGGAAAATGAATGGAACTTGAGAACATTATGTTAAGTGAAAGAAGCCAAACTCAGAAAGTCAAGTGCCAGACTGTATGTTTTCTTTCATATGTGAAAGCTAGAGAGGAGAAAGGAAAAGAAAGGTGCTGGTGGGGAGATTTCATGAAAATTGAAGGAGATCATAGAGGAAAGGGAGCATGGGGAGGTAAAAGGGGGAAAAAAAGAGGGGAAATACTGGGGAATGATATTGGCCAAATTATACTGTTACATTATGTGCATGTACAAATATGTAACAACAAATCCCACCATTATGTACAACTAGAATGTACCAATAAAATTATGCAAAAATAAAAACATTCCTTTCCCCCCATCTCACAGGGTCCCAAATCAATTCCAAATGGATTGCAGATCTGTATCCATGGGGATTCTCCCAACCATGATAGCAGATATTTGAAAAATACAATTGCATCTGTGCTGAACATATACAAACATTTTTTCTTGTCACCTTTTCCTAACCAGTACAGTCTAACTACTTATGTAGACTTTGCATTGTATTAGGTGTATTAAATAATCTAGGCATGATTTAAAGTGTATGGGAGGATGTGCATGAGTCACAAGGAAGTAGTAAGTGTCCTTGTTGTACAAGGGACCGAGTACCGTGGATTTTCGTATCCTACTGTGTTCCTGAAACCAATCCCCCATGGACATAGAGGGACAACTGTAGTCCAATTTAGACTTTGTGTGTGTGTGTGTGTGTGTGTGTGTGTGTGTGTTGGGAATTGAACCCAGCGTCTTGTGCAGGCCCCCAAACAAACAAGCAAAACCTCTGTCTTCTATGTGAAAGATGAATTGATGATGTATTTGCCTCTGACTTTATGCTGAAAGGGTTAAGTTCATTCTTCCCAGCAGGAGGCAGTGTGATAATCTTTTTTTTTTTTTTTTTTTTTTNACAAATCTTTACTCCTCACACTTCAGATAGAGCCCTAATATCCAGAGTATACAAAGAACTCAAAAAATTAGACAATAAAATAACAAACAACCCAATCAACAAATGGGCCAAGGACCTGAACAGACACTTCTCAGAGGAGGACATGCAGTCAATCAACAAGTACATGAAAAAATGCTCAACATCTCTAGCTGTCAGAGAAATGCAAATCAAAACCACCCTAAGATACCATCTCACTCCAGTAAGATTGGCAGCCATTAGGAAGTCAAACAACAACAAGTGCTGGCGAGGATGTGGGGAAAAGGGTACACTTGTACATTGCTGGTGGGACTGCAGATTGGTGCAGCCAATTTGGAAAGCAGTATGGAGATTTCTTGGAAAGCTGGGAATGGAGCCACCATTTGACCCAGCCATTCCCCTTCTTGGTCTATTCCCTAAAGACCTAAAAAGAGCATGCTACAGGGACACTGCTACATCGATGTTCATAGCAGTGTGATAATCTTGCAAAAACTTCCCAGTCTCATTTCTCACCACCTCCTCTGAGGCCTCTTGGCTGAGAATCCGCTTTATCTATGTGTATGGGACCGTGGGAGGGAAGGGTCATCTCCCTTAGACTGCTTCTGAGGAGGCTATTAAAAAGACAGCTTTACAGGACGTTTATAGTGTTCCTGATCCTAGAGGGCAGGCCTGCAGGGTCTGGCAGGGGAGAGGGTTTGCGTGTGTTCTGGAAGAAGCTGCTGTCTTCAGATCCAGATGGCCCATGATGTCACTGGAAAAAAACCCTGAAACATGCTACAAGAAAAGAACTTTTTATGACTTCCTGTGTAATGTTCCCATGCACTGGGACTTGAGGTGGGGGAAAAGGAATTGAAAGGCTCTCCTGCTTCCCACAGCCTGTCCATCTGTCACATTGGGCTGTAGGGAAAGGAAGGGCCACAAGAATGAGAGGGATGAGGTGGGAGGATAGAAAACAGAGAAAAGACAAACGGAACTGGGACACACTTTAAGGACTCTTCTGCTAGACTGTGTTGGAGATCAGTGTCCCTATCTTCTGTATCTCTGCCTCAGAATCTAAAGCAAGGTCTGTTGCCTATAAATGTTCAACAAATATTAAAAGTGGAGTTCCTCATTGGAGCTACATCATTAAAGACCATAGCAGCAAGAATCAGGAGAAAGAAACCAAATATGTTTGGGGTGTTTTACATTTTTTTGTTGTTGTTGCTTTGTATGAGAAGAAAACTGAAACTCAGAAACTAAATCATGTGCCCCAGATGAGGAGCAAGCACAGGCTGTGTTCAAGCCCATATCTGATTGATTCCAAATCAATTTCCACTAGTATAAAACAACTCCTCCAATAAAATTCCCCATTTTCTCCAGCCCAAACACAAAGCAGGGGAGGAAAAAGTAGGCCATGATTGGGAAGTAGTTATCTGAGAATCACTAATTCAGTACTCATTACAAACAGAATCTGCTATAACAGCGTTATCAGTGCTTTTAGGAAAATTTACTGTTGGGCTTTTTCATAACTTTGTAGCTATTTCCGATGAATTGAAAGCAAGTTCTAAAGATCCTAAGTTACTCAAATGGTTTATATAGTAAAAAAAAAAAAAGATGGCTTACAGGGAGAACCATTTCTCTACTTAGATTAAAGAAAATCTATGTCAACTTTGGTTCTTTAGCTGATAAAAATAGAAAAGGTGGGGAAATGAATAATAAGAACTGGGAAATGTGAGCGAGTGGCTCTCTCAATATTTCATAGTCAAATTTATTCTCTCAGTACTGAAATTACCAGTACAAGTGCCTGTGGGTAAGAGTTGGAGCAAGGTTGAAGTATATAGCTTGCCAATCCAAGATTATAAGATTTTGCAGCTGAATGTTGCTCAGAGACTTGAGTTTAGGACCCTATACTAATATTTCATCAATTTATTTCACCTTATGTCCAAGACAACCTGGACCACAAGGTAAATAAACTTGCCGTATTTCTCAGCAGGTTAATGTCAGAAGTAGCCCAGAGTGAAGTTTTGGGTCCTCCAGTTAAGACATCTTGCCACTACATCGAGAGAACACAAGTCCCCAGATGCTAGCCCTTATCCCTGCAACTCTGCTCTGGAAATATCAAAGCAATCGTTAGAGCTGGTCTGGAAACTGTGATAAACAAAATTTCTGCTTGTACTCAGCTAACAAGTCAAGACTTCCCCAACATTTTTCCAGGTGGAATCAAGAAGTGTAAAAGGTTTTGAGGGCTGTTTTCTTCCTCCAGGCAAGCAGAGGACCACCAGGATGAAAGAAGAAATTCCAACAAACTTTTCTTCAGTCAGTAGCATGCCACCTAGATACATTTTTGTGTGTGTGTGATTAGATTTCGTGTGATAGAACTCTTTGATGATGTGATATCAGAATTCTTTGTAAAGAGGAAGCTCTATTTGGAAAAATGTCTTGCTCTGTGCTTGAAATTCAAAGTAAGCTGTTGAGGGACTATGTATTTCTCGGGTCAAAATTTTCTAGAAAAGGATACTATTACTCTGAATTGAATAAGAATCTTGAATTTATTTCTTAAAAGAGTGAGGTAGAAGGTGAACAAAAAAAAAAGCAGGAACAAAATAGTGGTCACATGGAATAATAACCAAGAAAAACACACACAAGGTTTTCATGGATAAATTGAAGCTGATTTTAAAATTTAAATGAAAATATAAATGATCTAGAATATCCCATAAAATTTTAATAGTCTAAAGAAGAAAAAGCTTGAAATCTTATATCAGATCTTATATTAGTGTATTTCAAGAATTTCTATAACTCTGCAGTCATCAACACAGACCGGAACTGTCAAAATGATAGGCACACAGATCAATAAAGGACAAGGTCAAGCCCTGCAAAACAAAAAACAACAACAACAACAAAAAAAACAATCTGCCAACCTACATCACTAAATTCAGCAAAGTTACCCCTCAAATGCTGGCACCAGGCCCATCTGCAAACAGAATCTGGCAGCAGACCTGTCCAGAATCTCTGATTGGGATGACTTGTTATGGTTTGGATCTTAAATGTCTTCCCCAAAATCATGTGTTGTAGGCTTGGTCCCTAGCCTGTAGAATTATGGGAGGTGGTGAAACTTTCAGGAGGTAGACCCTAATAGAAAGAATTTAGCTTATTGGGAGTGTGCACTTGATTGAGACCCTGCCCCTCCTCTCCCCCCGACCCTCTTTGCTAATTGGCCACCTAGATGAGAGCAGTTTTGTTCCACCACAACATGCCCCTTGCCATATTATTCTACCTTACAGCAAGCCAAAAGCCATGGGCTTAAGTGCCCATGGTCTGAACCTCTTAAACTGTGAGCCAAAATAGATCTTTATTTCTTAAAAGTTGATTATCTCAGGTATTTTGTCACAGCAATGGAAAGCTCTTCTAGTGAGATTCTTTCTCATGCTCTCTTGACTGTGTGATCTTGCCCCCACTTCTTGATGTAGGATTCCTTGAAGTATCTTTTGTAACTCTGATTCAGTGGTCATGAATTCCTTTATTTTATGCTCATTTTGCAAAGTCTTTAGTTCTGTGTTTTTTTAAACATAAATAAAAACGTTATTATATCTGTTATAGTGTCTGCAATAGTAATGCTCACATACACTTGTTTGCTGAATCATCAGTAGTTCTTTTTCTATTTTGAAGGATAACTTTGATGGATATAGTAATCTAAGGTGGCAGTAATTTATTCATTGATTTATTTTTAGGGCACCACATATGTTGTTCCATACCCTCCTGGCTTTTAGTGTTTCTGCTAAGAAATCTGCTTTTATTCTGATGGGTTTGGCTTTGTTTGGCGCGTCTCTTCTGCAGCTTTTAATATTCTTTCTTTGTTTTCTACTTTTAGCAGTTTAACTGTAATGTGTCATGGAGAAGTTCTTTTTTGGTGCTGTCTATTTGGAGTTCTAAAGTCCTCTTATAATGGATGTCTATGTCTTTTCCAAGACTTGGGAAATTTTCTGCTATTATTTCACTGAATGGGTTAATTATGTCTTTAATCTATGATTTATTTCCCTTGTCTATTCCTATTATACCCATTGTTGGTCTTTTAATCTTTTCCCATAGATCTTTTATGTTCTGTTATTCTTATTTTTTTATTCATTGCTAATTGAATGTGATAGTTCAACAAACTTAATTTCAAGCCCTGATATTCTCTCTTCTACTTTATGTTGTCTTTTGACAAAGATTTCCACTAAGGATTTTTATTTGACTTCTTGAATGTTTCATTTGTTTGGTTCTTTTTCATAATCCCTAGCTCTTATTGAATTGCTCTTCATATATTGCATTGGCTTCCTTAATTAATTCAGTTATTTATTTCATCCTGGAATGCATTGATCAATTTAAAATTGCTCTTTTTTAATATTTTTGTTCAGCATTTCATACACTTCAATGTCAGTTACCAGAGAGTTATTAACTTTTGAAGGAGTCATATCTTTTTTTCATATTTTGTTTGTGATTTTATGTTGAGATGTATTCATCTTCTGAGAAGGAAATCCATTCCAATTTTATTGGGGGGGGGGTCTTCTTAGGGAGCAGAATTCTCTTGATCATGGGTCCTGGGTTGTCAGTTTATTGTGTAGTGTTGAGTTTATTGATTACATACTATGTCAGATCCTTAGGGGTCTGTTTCCTCTGTAGATCTTGAGAGAGTGAAGTCCGTCTAGTAAGTCTGTCAGGAGTGTAGTGTATACCCAGTGGTGTTTTGGGGTTCACCCCTGTGATTACTCCTCCAGTCTTGTAAACAATGTGTTATCTGCCAGAGTATAGAATTCGCATATGCTGAGTTTGCTGTGCATCTTGGTGTTGCACATCTGTGCATGTAGTGTATACAACAGTTGCATTATTTCTCTTCGTTGTTCTTGGAGAGGGGTGAATGACCATGAGCAGGATTTAAGGTGCCACCTACCCATGACTACTTAGGGCATGTTATCTGCCAAGATTTGAGTGGGACTAGGTAGTCACTAAATTGAGATGCAAATTATCTCAAATGGCTTGTGGGTTTAGTTCAGAAGCAAAGCACCTATCCAACCTGATGTTGTCAAAGCATCTTTTACTTGATGTTGTCTTTTGACAAAGATTTCCACTAAGGAGTTTTATTTGACTTATTGAATGTTTCATTTATTTGGTTCTTTTTCATAATCCCTAGCTCTTATTGCATTTGAGGTGCCAGGTTGGATCACCAGCTCCACTCACAAGGAAGAAAATGAGCAACAGTAATATTCACAACATAAAAACAAACAAGATATTGAAATACAGTAATAATTTAAAACAGCAACTACCGTGCCAATAATAGTAGAACAAAATGGGGAGAAACATTATAGAATACTAGAAAGTCAAAATTTAAATTTTTAAAGTAATAAAAAGGGGAAATGGAAATGTATAAGACAGGAAAAAAAACTCCTATTTAAGTATAGTAAAAAGAAAAAGAAAAATAACAAAATGAAAATACCAAAAGAATGAACAAAGGAAAAGGAGGCAAAAAAGTGAAAACTTCCTTCTAGTTGGAGTTTGGGGGCTGAAACAGTGGCTGTGTGTGCACACTCTCTCTGGAAGCCCTTATCAGAGCACCCAGGGGTGTGGTCAATGTTGGGGCTGTAGCCAACCAAGCTTCCTTGTTATGTGGCCATGCCAGGAGGGGATACATTCAACCCCACAGGTTTTGTTCTGTGTATCTTGGGGTGTGACAAATGTTCAAACCACAGTGTATACCCAAGATTCCTCAGGGTGTGTGAGGGGAGTAGTCAAACCAGCCATCGAGAGGTAGGAGCTGCAATGAATTATTTGCTACACTTGGTCTTGGAGTTATCAGACCTAGCTCTCTCATACCACCCCTTATGACTGGTCTTTCTCCTTGTCACAGAGGGTGGATCCGATTCTTCCACTCTGCATCTCAGCCCATGCTCCCCAATGCTCAGTCCACTCCCTGGAATCATTCACGTCCATCACTCCCTCAACCATGATTATCTTATGTGGCCACCTTCCACTCTATCAATGCAGCAGGGTATCCACAGAGATCCTGAACTATGATTTTTTTGAGTTCTCTGTTCCCCAGAACAATTAGTCCCTAAAAAATAGTACTTCTCTCAAAAATAGGTCACTCTAAGAGTTTGATGAGCAATATGTTGAATTTCTTCTTTAACACTGTTTTGCTATGCATTAAGAGGCACTCTCAGGCCAAACCCCTGAACTTGATTTAAAGTTTGTATGAAAAACAGATCTCTCCTGCAGTTATAACTACCATTCTGCAGTTATTATCTGGGTTGACTGTTTACCTATGTCTATAGTGTCTGGCTCCCCTCCCCTCACCACAGAACTGAGCAGTTTCAACTTGCTTTGTGTTTTTCTTTGTGTTCTTGCATTGCCTTTCTGATTCTCACACAGTTTAGATTTCCCATCACTTTTTAAGTTGGTTTTCAAAGTGTTTCCTCACTTTCTCACCTCAAAATATAGTTCCTACTTTGTTGCCCTGACTCTTCTCACTCAGAGTTCTACAAAGGGAACTTGTATTCTGCCATCTTGCTTCATTCCAATCCCCTGGAGTTTTTAACACTCAAGAGTTTTCTACCTGATCCTCCTGCAGTTTGTCAATTTTAGTTCAGGTTTCCCTACCCTAGCACTGGTTCCCTCGTAAGTTTCTATATTGATAAGTGTGTTTCTCCATGTCTTCCTGACTGTCTGATTTTGTCCAGAATTCAGTTTGCCTTACTTCTCAGACAGATCTAATAAAGTTGTTGTTTCCATTCATTACGTTTTTTACTTCTTGCAGAATGGAATGCCAGTTTCTAAGTTCTTTGCATCTTGCATTACTTTTGTGTTACTTGAACATCTTCTTGCCTCTTCTGGAATGGTTATTTTCATGTATCAAAGTGTGTGATACTAAATGGAAAGCAGTTTTTAGGTCTCTGTTTTACAGACTTTAAGTATACAATCTCCATCATATATATATATGATCTGTTAAATTCCAAAATTGCAGAACAAGTCTTATCAGTGTTCCCTTGGGACAGGTTGCGCAATGCCAGCTTCCCAGAAGTGGCTTTTGTTTTCCTGAGCTATAGTGTTCAAAACAATTACAGACCACCTTTAAATCTGGTGTGTATGACCTTCTACCATGGTAAAGTTATTGTCTATGTTAATTTCCATCAACTAAATTATCCCACCTGGTTTCAGTATAAAATGGGGTTTGTTCTTTAATGATTTTTATATATGGAAAACTGAGAAAAATAAAGATCAGGAGTGTAGTGTAGTGCTATGGTTCGGATCTCAAGTGACCCTCAGAGGCTCACGTATTAGAGACTTGGTCCTCGACTTGATATTATTTGGTGGTAGAGCCTTTAAGAAGTGAGGTTTCATAGGAAGCTCTTAGGTCATTGAGGTTATGCTCTCAAAGTGTATCGTGGGACCTTGGTCTCTTCTTCTCATTCTCTTTTGCTTCCCATAAATAAGGTGAACCATTTTGTAAATGCCATGATGTGTTGCCTTACTGCCAGCCCAAAGCAACAGGGTCAACCAATCACAACCTAAAACCTCTAAAACTATGAGCTAAAATAAACTTTTTCTCATTATAAGTTGGTTATCTCAGATATTTGTTATCATCACAGAAGCCTGACTAGCACAGTTGGCAAACCCTATATTGAACTTTAGGTCATGCACATAGCTTATCAAGTCAACTATGTGTACACCTTTGGGAAATAGCATCTAAAAAGTGGAAGCCTAGAGACATTATAGCAACTCTTTTGCACCTACCTACAAACAAATGGTAACAGACTTATGAAAACCCAGACTCACACCAGTTTTCAAGTATAAGGAAGAAAACACAGTGGTTTGCAAAAATAAAACTATAATATGATTGGATCCCGGAGGGATATAACTGTACTCCTTTCAATATTGGGTAATCCTACATAGATAGGACTCTAAAGTTTTCAGGTCTTGGTTTCATATCCCTGTAGTAAGAAATTGACTAGATGATCTTAAATGAGTCTTTATGTTCTATTTGCAAAATGAAGAATGCTAGCCATATGAAACAATATCAAGAGCATAAGAGTAAGAACAGCACTGCATTGGGTTAAGGAAAACTGGAGATAGCATTTCAAATGGGTAAGGTCAAAGTGTAGTTCTAGAGAAAAGCCACAGGTCAGAGCTAAAGGAGAAGTACTCACTCCTAAATGTAAAATCTTACTATTACACTGCATTAAAAACAAAACATGACGTATAGAGTATTGATGAATATGATGTATAGAGTATTAATGAATGAGAAAGTTGGGAAGACATTTGGAAGCAGATTGTAAAAAGGAAGTATTGGTTCAAGACATACATGAGCCATGACAGAGAACTAGATGGCAAGAGCCCTTGCTAGTTGGAAATGTGACAGCTGGTTCAGGAGGATGGGAAGGATTGGTCCCCAACTGGTCTCTCCAATGAATAAAAGTAGATGTGCATGGTAAGACTTAGTAAAAATATTTCAGGATGATACGTAATTTTAAAAGTGTCTGGCCACAATCCTCACCAGCATCTTGGTATGTCATCTCCACAGATGTTCATTCATTGATCTTATACCAGGTCAAGACCACTGGGCTGACTTCTCTCACCTTCTTTTTTGTGTACTTTCTGTTACTCATATTATCCTTCTGCCCCACATGTTAATTAGTTTTTAAGTTTTATTTTTCAGGTTTTCTTTATAGGGTTCGTTTTATTAATTGGATTTCTGTTGGTAGCCTGTGGATTTTATTAATTTAGGAATAGTTTTTTCACTGTGTAAAAAACACCTGGTAAAGTTGGAATTAGTGAGCTTTTTTTTTTTTTTAATTTTATAGACTTGCCTTTAGGCAAAAATGGGCCAGGTTGTTTTGCTGCAAAGGTAAATTTGGCTTATGATTGAAAAATTAAAACAGCTACTCTAACAGCTTGCTGGTAGCTACTGGAAATGTAAATACGTTCACCAAAGGGTTCTTTCTTTTCTCTTACCATACCTGCTGGTTCATTTCAAAGAGGTTCTTTTAAAAGTCACACCAATGATAATTACATTTGCTTTCTCCAAGACTTTTATGAACAGAAGAATAAATGAGGCTGTCATAGGCAAACACACACATGAACACACACACACACACAATTTGAGGTCACTGAGAATCTATTATACTAACTCTCAGTTTTCTTGCCCTTGAATTTCAGACCAATGGTAAGAGAAGAAGTTGGTGTACTTTCTTAGAGGTGCTGGAAATCCTCTACATACTTATCTTCAATGATGCCTGTTCCTGCTATCTAATGCAGTGTAATCAACCACTCAAGAAAGTGTGAACCCAAAACAATCATTTTTTTTTGCTCCAAAATCCATGATTCATACAGGGCTCAGTAGAAACAGTTTTTGCTCTACTTATTATTAGCTGAACTGGTTGTTTGGGTTTGGGAATAGAATCCCTTCATGGCTGACTCTTTCCTTACACATCTGGTAGTTGATTTGGGCCGTTGTCTGGGTATCGCGTGGTATGTGAAGTACTCTGGGTTTCCACAGCAGGTTGATGTCTTTGAAGGTTGAACATCCAAAGAGGGAAAATGAGACGGAAGCAGTCTTGCCTTTTGTGCCTTGGAGTCAGATGTCATACAACATCACTTCTACCATGTGCTATTGATCAAGGCAGTTATGAAGATCTACCCAGGTTTAAGGAGAGAGAACAGAGACCTAAATATAATCTGCCACAAGACTCATATGGAAAGTTCCAAACTATAGAGGGTACTACTTCATGACTACTGTATGTAAAACATGGAGATAATTACCCTTTAGCTATAAGAAATACCCATATAATACTACAGTCAATCATTCAGTTGTTTGTCCTCAGGAGTCCAATAAGTATAGGAGAAAATAATGCATTCACTTTCCTTTTCCCAGCCTAGGAGAGCTGCTGTACTTAGAAGGAGTGCTGCCCTGTCCCATCAGGCCTTCCCTAACCCTGCACTCCTTTTCTCCATCAGAAAGGCTGATGCCCAGACCAAAGAAGAGTGCCATGATAGAGCAAGCTGCCAGCTTGTACCCTGCGTGGTGTGCCTTCTGGTATTCATAGATCCATAAGTGCAGGAGAGCATTTCAGTTCAAGGAGAGACTTTCTTCAATTTAACAAAGCAAAATAAATACTTATTCCAAATGGGGTGTGAATTGCATTATCTCCACAAATGCCCACACCAATTGTCTTCTCAGGTCTCTGGGATAGGCTGGTAAACTAAGATTCTGTGAAATTTCATGGTTCATACAAACATTCAAGGCAGCTAAAATTTCCAACAACATCCTTAATCCAAAGTAGCTCAAACTACTATTTTTTCAAATTAGTGATTCATCTTGGTCAGTGGTCTTCTCATTTGAAGGCTTCCGCAAGAGTGAACTTGGAAATCAAGATACCATTTTTCCTAAAAACAAAAAACAGGCTTGCAGAATATGGTGACCAGACTCCAACTCTGTTTATGAAAGAGGCCTATACCCACTTTCTAACAATGATGGTCAACTGGGCTGAAGGTTCTAGGTTTAGGGAATTTTAATTCATTTCAGGCAAAAGGAGACTTTCTTCTTCCTTTATAAACATAAGGCTAAAATTTAGGATCATAGTAGTTCTTACAAGATAACACATTGGAAATTTTAATTGCAAATTAAACAAACATATGGGTTCATCTTTCTGTGCTTCCCCAATTCCTTAAGATGAGTCATAGCTTGGAAATTAAGGAATAGAGGTAAGAAAGAACTTAGTCCTGAATGTACTAAGAAGCATCAAGACCCAAATCCTCTATAAATAACTTCACATTTTCCTAAATTCAAATGGTATTTAGATACCTTTCCTGCCTATGGTATCCTTGATTGAAAAGGAAAATGATAATTGCTCTCTTTCTTCTCTTTTATACTCCAGACCCTATAAACCTTCACCTACTAAAGTAAATAAGGGGTGTCTTCAGTATCAAAGATGTCTAAGATTCTGCCTCCTCTACCCCTTGGTTACCAACTTTCAGGTAAGACACAAGCAATATAGCAAGAAACCTCTCTTCCCCAGAGCATACCTGAATGGGATAAACTGGCAAGTGTTTATTCATGTGACACCACAGGGTGATCTTGCCACCAGAGCCTGGAGCTCCTCTGTGGTGTCCCAGGTGAATGGGACAGTCCCAATGCCAAAACTCCTACCCTGTTTACCAAACCATTGGGACACAATCTGACAATAAAGATATCCATAGGAGAATAACTTCTGACACAACAGAAGCTATTTCGTTTATGAAATTCAATCGAATTAAAATGGATAGACAGTTATTTACCTTCTCTGGTTCCATATTTATTCAATTTACATATTTTCTGCACACATGTGAATTACGGGTAAGTGACTATATTTTTCTTACTATTCAAATATCATCTATCAGGTCCAGATATCAGTTGGAAATTGTATTTGGTTACCAGTATAATAGAACAATCTCATGTGGCTTACATAATGCAGACATTTAATTTCTCTCTTCTGAAAAATAAATTCAGAAATGAGAAGTACAAAGTGGGAAGCATGTTTCATGGGAGACTAGGGCTTCACTTCTCTCCAGGACTGATACGTTTGCTTATCTCTCTTAATAGTTTGCTTGAAGTGAAGGATAGTTTCTCATTTGTTATTTTAACCATAGCATTGAGTACATATTGGCTCCAAGTGGTGTTTGTTGAGTGAATAAGTAAATAAATGAAAGAATTTAAAAATGAGTGAAAAAACAGTGAAGAAAGAGTCTCGTGTATGTAGAATTAAATGTACAAGTACCACAAAAGATAGCAGCATTATTTATTAATGAGTACCTTACCATTGAAAGTATGTATTATGTACATCATGGGAAGAAGTGCTATTTAAATTGGTTATTGAGTGATATACAGTATTTTAATAAAAAATTAAGTTATATGTTGATGATAGTAACATAGATTAGGAGGTAAAGTACTGGCTTCCAATCCTAACTCAACCCCCATTTAGTGCATGTTATATTTTTGAAAAAGTAAGGAACATTCTCTGAGCCTATATCCTCATCTATAAAATGGAAATAGTAACACTTACCTTATAGATTTTTTAAGGTTTTCATTATTCTTTCAACTCTTTTAGATGTATGCTATCTCATTTTATTCCACGTTTGTTGTACACTGTCCTTTATAAATGTGTACATTCTTAGGAAACTGTCATAAAAAAATTTCATTTTCTTATCACCAGGTAGATTGAATGTTCCTTAAGCCCCAAGATACTGCTCAATGTCTATTAAATGTTAATTTTTTTTCCACTTGTTCATTCAGTTTATTTATTTATTTCCAGGAAATGTTCCAGTTCTTGGTAAACAAGACAGATATTGAGAAAATGTTTCTTACATTCTGCTGAATGAGGCAAACCATAAAAAGGAAATATAGCCTGAGAAGAATGCTCTGGAGGTGATAAGAGAGAGAAGACAGTCACTTTAGTCAGGCGTATTGTGGAAAAACTGCCTGAGAAGTTAATATTTGAGCTGAGATATGAAGAAACCATGACCTATCCATATAAGGAGCTGGAAAATAAATATTACAGGCAGAGAGAATAGCTGCTGCAGTGGCTAAAATCTCAAAGGTTCTATGAAGCAGAAAGAGGCCATATTAGTTAAGGTAATGCTAACACTAAAATAGTTAAACTCTAAAATCTCAATGACTTAGAGTAGGAATTTATTTTCCATTCATTTAAAACTTAATTGATGACTGAAGGTTTTTGAATTTTTTCTTTATTATGTATACTTAAAGTGTTCCATATAGTGTTTTGATATTTTGATATATATGCATAATGAACAATTAAAATCAAGCAAATTAATATACCATCATTTTATATAGTTACCTTTCTTTTTATTGTGTGCCATTTAGTCCTTACAATGATATTACAGAGTGCTATTAGCTCCATTTTGCATATGAGGAAACAGGCTCAGAAATTTTAAGTCACTTGCTCATAGTTAGTCAAATAATTTGATGCTGGAATGTCCTTCTTCATTCCTTTCCAAGGCTTTGTAGTATTCTATTGTGTACCGCATTTCCTTTGTCCACCCCTTCGTTGACTTACATGTAGTAAATTGATTCCTATTTTGGCTATTGTGAATAATGTAAAAATGAAAGTGAAAGTGCAGATATTTCTCCAAAATACTAATTTAAATTTCTTTAGAAATATAGACAGAAGTAGGACTGCTATGATAATTTTAGTTTAGATTTCTGAGAAACCTCCATACTGTTTTCAAAAATGGCAGCACTAATTTACATTCCTGCTGGCAGAAAAATCAGGTCTTTTGTGACCACATGGATGATCCTGGAAGACATTATGCTAAGTGAAATAAGCCAGACACAGAAAGACAAATGTTGCATGATCTCACTCACATGTGAAGCCTAAAAAAGTCAAATTCATGGAAGCAGGGAATAGAATGATGGTTACCAGTGGCTAAGGGCAGGGGCTAAGCGCAGGGACTTGGGAAAGGGAAGATGTTGGTCAACAGGTTCAAAGTTCCAGTTAGGCAGGAGAAATAAGTTTTAGCGATCTATTGCATAGCATAGTAACCACAGTTAACAATAATATCTTGCATATTTCAAAACTGCTAAAAGAGAATTTAAATATTCTCACCGCAAAAAAATGATAAGTAGGTGATATGATGCTTCGGTTAATTTGTTTCATTTAAACTTCCTACAAGATGGGGCTGGGGATATGGCTCAGTGGTAGAGCACTCACCTAGCATGTGCGAGGCCCTGGGTTCAATCCCCAGTACCACATAAAAATAAATAAATAAAGGTATCATGTTCAACTACAACTAAAAAGTAAATATAAAAAAATAAAAAATAAACTTCCTACAATATGTACATATATCAAAACCTCATATTGTGCTCCATAAATATACCTAATTATTATTTGTCAGTTCAAAATGAAATAAGTAAGTAAATAAATAAAAACAATAATCTGGGACGAAGCCAGGGCTAAAATGCAGACATTGTGTTTTCATATCTCTTGCCCTGCTGTCTCAAAACAACCCATAATTCTCTCCTAAAGGTAACAAGCCCAAATAATGATTGTTTTTAAATGACCTCAGTCACCCAGCCTACCTTCCCCTGGTCCCCAGCCAGTACCACAGGTAAACTCGAAGATGTTGGAGGTATTTATGGTCCCCCATCTTTTGGGGGAGTTCACATCTTGTTTCTGAAATCCCTGCTTTGGTAACTCCTGTTAAAGCCAGTTGTAATGTACTTGTAAGATCAATTGCTCAGAGGAGAGTCTGTTCTGAATTAGAAAATTGTTGCTGCTAAGGAGCCCCCGGGGGGCTGGGGGTTGGGGGTGCTGCTGCACATGCGTTCAGCATGGCAGGCCCCGATGCTGATAATGAATGGGGGAAACGTGGCCAGTAAGGCCCACAGAAAGAAAAACACTTAAGCCTCTTGATGAAAGGCCATATGAGAAGGTAAGTGTTATAATTCAACTGAAAATAAAAGCCAGCGGCAGGTTATCCTTCCTTCCAGGCAGACAGTTTACAGCCCTGCTTTCCTGCAGTGACAGTGGCAGTGATGGATTATCTGGGAAGGTGAAGCAGCTGAGCTGATCTACCCCCTCCTTCTTCACTCCCCAATTCCCTCCAGGCTACAAGGTTTCAGGGCAACTTTAATCCCTCTTAGCCTCCACTCTCCCACAGATCCCAAGACAAGTCCCAAGAGTTACCAGGCCTGGAGAGCATCCTCCCAAGCTGTTTCCTGAAACCCAAGCCTGAAAGACAGGAGCTGGCCCTCGGGTGCTTGCCAGAAGCCTCTCATTCATTACCCTGCTAGGAAGGATTGTTTGAGGAGTCTGGATTGTTTGAGGAGACTGGCCGGGAGGGAGCATTGGTTGTTCCAGAGTGGCTCATTCCAGATATGTCTGGAATGAGTGGTTCATTTTGGGAGGCCCTCAGTGAGCCTTACTGGAAAACATGATGACTAGGATTAATTGGAATGGGAAGAAGCAGGGTGTCCTCCGTCTGAGTAACTTTTAATGAAGACAGTTTTGCATTCTGTTCTTCCTGCCCCTATCCTGGTTTGCATCCTGATCAGCTTGAGTTGCCAGCCCTTTCCAAGCCATTTTATTTCTATTAGACACTCTTTGGATCCCCCAAATCTTCCAGCATCTATAGGTATGTTCTAGTTTTAGAATTCCAGGTCTTATGGAGAAAAAAAAAAATTGTTGAATAAGTAAGCTATCCTGGAGTCTCTCAAGTCTTGCTATTCAGTTTAACCCAGAATTTCTAGACTTAAGGTAAAACAGATATAATGAGAACAACAGACAAAATTGATCTGTCCTTTTCTATTCCTTGCTTGAACCTGTTGAGGATCTTATATTCAACACATGATGTAATTAGAGATAGTGGGAAATGGCGGAGGGTGCAATCCCCTAGGACCTAATCCATATAGGACAGATCTAAGTTACAGATGATGAACCCGTGTCAAGAGAAGATAATTCTCCATCAACAACTGCTCCATCTTTTCATCTCAGTCGTGTATTCTTTGTAAGAAATCCCTTTCAGACTAATCCATGAAAACTTAACATTATCTATGATATCAATCATATCTAACCTGGAATAACAAATCATATCCACACAATTGTAACTGCGATGTACTCAAAGTCTTAATCTTGAAGGTTTTCGAGTGGAACAAAACTTGATTCAAATTATACCATTTATAACTGGGGTCCTAAGCAATTATGCAATATTTTTTCAGCCATATATGTGATAACCCCTGGCAAACAACTTGAGGGATTAAGTGAGATATATAAATCTGCCAATCATGAAATATCAATGCCCATTTTCAAAGCCAATTTGAATTAAACTAGCAAGGGAGTTGAGATTTTCCTTTCTTCTATAATTACCTATTGCACATTTCCCAGGAAGTCCAAAATGGGGATGGTTGTTTTCCTTCCTAGTTACATTAGAAACATGATCTATTATATTTGAACGATAGGAGATGCTTTCCAAAGAACATGCATATGTACTTTGTATCACAGTTAGTTGAGCTCCTTATACATTCTAGATATTAACCATCTGTCAGAAGAGTAGCTAGCAAAGATTTTTCTCACATTCTATGGGCTCTTTCTTCACATTAACTAATTGTTTCATTTGCTGTGCAGAAGCTTCTGTTATTTGATGCTGTCTCACTTATCAACTATTGGCATCTAAAGATTAGGCATGTAACCACCATATGACCCAGCTATACCACTTCACAGTATTTACTCTGAAGAATTAAATGCATCTTAGTATGGTGATACATGTATACCCATGCTTACAGCAGCACAACTCTCAATAATCAAACTATAGAACAAATCTAAGTGTCCATCAATGGAGGAAAGGATAAAGAAAAAGTAGTAGATATAAATAATGGAGTTTTATTCAACCATAAAGAAAAATCAAATAATGGCATTTGCAGGAAAATAGATGGGACTAGAGACCATCATGTTAAGCAAAATATGTCAAACTCAGAAGGTTAAGGGTTATATGTACACAGAAGCTAGAGAGGAAAAAGGAAAAAAAAAAGGGTCAAGGATGGATCTCCTAAAAAATCAAAGGGAGATCATTAAAGATACCAGAGGGTGGGAGAGAGGAAGGGAGGGGGAGGGAAAGGCTGGGGAGTGATATTGGCCAAATTATATTATTACATTGTATACATGTACAAATATGCAACAACAAATCCTATAAATATGAACAACTTTAATGCACCAATAAAAATGAAGAAAGAGAAAAATGAGTGAGACTCACCAATGCCCCACTACTTCAGCATGGAATGAAGTTTGAGCAAGGCCTTTCAGGAAGAGTCAAGATAAGTATGAAAAATGCATTCACAGGAAGTGTCAAAGTCAGAGTCTATCAACTAACGGCCTGTGCTTTATCAGCACCCAAGAAACCTTTTAAAATTCTGATACCTGGGTCCCAGCCCCAGACATTCTGCTTTAATTGGGCTTAGACAGGGTCAGGCATAGGAGTTTGTAAAGTTTATCTTAGGGATTCTAATGAGTCAAATGATACAGAATGAGTGACTCTCTCAGGACAAACAAATATTTGTAAGAATTAGTTTAGGAGTTCAAGTTTTGTATCTTGGATTTTCTGTAAGTCTTCCTAAACAAAAAATGTATGATATGTTTTAGAAATGTTGTGTCCTGGAAATGCGGCATCTAATTTCAGGAATTAGTTTGGCTGATTCCTGCTTCATCATGTTCTTGTCTTGTAAATGTATTGGGATGAGGGCATGTTGTCACACTGACCAGCTGTTAGGTTTTAGCAAGTTCTATGTTTCAGTTTCTTCTTCTGTTATATGGAGGAAATGGGCTAATTCCGAGCCCTTCAAGTTGGGTTCCACATGGGACTCCATGGAAGGGCCCAGTGTTCTAACTTGAGGACCAAGTGCCAGCTTCAACCAGAGAAGCTCCATTTCTATTTTTTCTTTCTTTCTTTATTTTTATTAGTGCATTACAATTGTACATTATTGTGGTATTTATTATACAATACCTATACTATCTTGTGCATGTGGCCTCTAATAATAATTCATTTCAAAAAGGAACAAGATGGCAGGAAAAAAACAGAGTAGGCAGCTCCAAACACCTACTCTGCACTATTCTCAATAACCAAAAAGTGGAAATTGCCTGAATTTCTATCCATAGATAAATAAATTCTGGTATATACGTACAATAGAATAATAATTCATCCATAATAAGGAATGAAGTACTGATACTGAAATATACTATCTCTATGTGAATAAACCTCCTAAATATTATGCTAAGTAAAATAAGCCAGATACCAACGGCCACATGTTTGATGATTCCATTATGACACACCTAGGCTAGAGAAACCACAGAGATAGAATATAGATTGGTGGTTGATAGGGGCTGGGTGGTGGAGAAATGGGGGGAGTGCTTAATAGGGATGGGGTTTTTACTTAGGAGTGATGGAAATGTTTTGAAACTAGTAGAAGTGCTGTCTGAACAATACTGTAGATGCCACTGGAGTGATCACTTTAAAATGGCTAATCTTTTTCTCTTTCTTTCTTTCTTTCTTTCTTTCTTTCTTTCTTTCTTTCTTTTTTTTTTTTTGAGACAGAATCTCACTAAATTGCTATAGCTAGTTTTGAACTTGTGATTCTCCTATCTCAGCCCCCAAAGAAGCTGAAATTACAGGCGTATGCCACTGTGCCTGACTAAAATGGCTAATCTTATGGTAATGATTGTTTAGAAGACTGAGAACTACTGGGCTAGATGAAGTTAAGGTCCATCTCAGCACTATAATTGCACAACTATGATTTTATGAACTAAATATAGAGTTAAAAACGTGACAAATGCCCAGGAGAACATAAAAAGAAATTCTCTGAGAGTCCACAAAAAGAGTTAGGGACTAAAGGAAAACTGAAGAAGCAGACATTTGAGACAGGTTCTGAAGCACAGGGAAAGCTTTTAATGTGAAGATATGTCAGGGACAGGAACTTATCAGGAACAGGAGGTGGGCGGGTCTGTGGAGGGGATGGGAATCTAAGGTCAGAAACATGGGTCAAAGCTATACCAGAGAAGACCTTTAATGGCAGGGTAAAAGAATTTAAGCTTCATTTGGATTAAACTAGGTAGTTTTAAAAAATTTTTGGAGTGAACGAACCATATAATTAGAATTTCACCTTACTATGGTGGCATCAAAGTATAAGGAGAAACTGTGGAGGAGCAGCAGATGGTGCAGTTAACTTCACGGACTCTGAAAGCCAGACTGCCTAAACATAATCCCCCCACTCTGCCACACTCTAACCAGGAGAACTTGGGCAAGTTACTTATCATCTGAATTTCTCAATCTCATCATCTCATCATCTATAAAATAAAAACGAGAGCCATCTGATAGGAGTGAAAGAATGAAATAATTAATGTAAGGAAAATTCTTAGGATAAGGCATAAA
Source organism: Marmota marmota marmota (assembly GCF_001458135.2). Lineage (NCBI taxonomy): Eukaryota > Metazoa > Chordata > Mammalia > Rodentia > Sciuridae > Marmota > Marmota marmota. Next base: position 6,590,269 of record NW_026000077.1, read on the forward strand.
GCAGGGTATATACTCAATAAATATTAGCTATTCTTTACTGAGGGATGAAGAAAAATGTGTGTCCAAGAAGCAACGGAGTTAGAGGAAGTCAAGCCTGCTGGATTGCTATTTTGTGCTGTAAGGGAAGAAGTGCTTTGTACAAGTTTTATGTCACACTACACTAGAAAGATTGCGATTTTTGTGTGTGCAAAGCTTATCAAGAGTAAATGTTAGACAAAAATGCTTAAAAATTTTGAAGGAACATGGGATGGAGATCATTAACTAAGAATGGGGAAGAGAATAATAATAATATCATGATGGTAACCTTTGAAAATGCTCTCAGGTCACCTGAGGTATCTTCACTACAGAGATTCCTAAGGAGTATAAGCAGTGACTGGCTACAAGAAAGTCATTATTTTGGAATATTTGTGTAGGTACAGAACTTTAGAGGAAAACCACACAAGGTGGAGCAAGGTATGGCAAGAAGAGATTGCATTTGTCAGCACACCTGTTTTATCAACAAGAGTGCACCAAGGTTTGAGTACAAAGGGACAGAGCTAAGGCTGAAGTCAACTTCTGAATTCAGAAAGGAACCAATACCCAATGCCACGTTAAGGGTGGTGCCAATTGCTCATATTTGTGTGGGGGTGGCGGGATGGGGTGTTGAGGGGCACTGGATTGAATCCAGAACCTCATATATGGAAAGCAAGTGCTCCACCACTCAGCTACACCCCTAGACCTTTTCATTTTACAGGGTCTAAGTGGCCCAAGGTGACCTCAAACATGTGATCCTCCTGCCTCAGGCTCCTGAGTTACTGGGATTAGTTTAATGCCACTATGCCCAGGGTCAGTTAGTAATATTGACAGCAGACACTTCTTCAATAAATTCAAAACAATAACTCATGGCCTTTGTATGAGTCAGTCAGAGAATTTATTGTACACAATTTGCATTACAAATGATGACAGTTTCCAGCTAGATCGTGATGAAAAAGACAAACAATCCCTGACATTTGTGAGCCTTACAGTGAGGCAGGGGAGAAAGGTTAGTGCTATGACGTCTTCAAAGTCAATGTGTTCAAAACTGAATTCCAGAGCACCCCTCTGGGATTATTCTAGGTTTCCTTTTGGAATAACTTCTATAAACTAATATTCATCATTAATCATGTTTTCTTATTACTCCCTGCAACCAACCCACCACCCACATATTGTCCATTTGGCTTTTAAAAATCTTTTAAATGCACCCAGTTACTTTCATCCCCATGGTCCCAGCCTGGTTCTAGGTACCATCACTTTGGAGCACAGTCCCATCTTCCTAACTGATATCCCACATCCACTCTCCTTTTTCCAATTCACTTTTGACTTAAGGGAGCATAAATTCCTTCCTCTGGCATACAGGTCATTTCATAATCTGCTTATTGCCTGCATCTCCCTACTTGTCATTTTTCTGCCTTTTTGGTCACTTCATTTCCTCGAACTTGACATGTGCCCTCCTGTGTCACATCTCTGATGTTTGTCCCTTAGTCACCTCCATTCCTAGACTCTCAGCTTGAGCCTCACTTCCTTGGAGAAAATTTTCCTTGTTCATTGTTCAGATCATATATCCCTGTTCAGTTTGCGCTATACATCCTGTTTTTAATGTATTAATATGATTAGTAATTGTAGATTTATTCATTTGATTACTTAATTAAATTCTATCTCCCCTATCTACTGAGCTTCATGAGGGCAGAACTGTATCTGGTTTTGCTTATATATTTTTTTTTTCTCCAGCACAGTGCCTAGCCACATATTTGTTAAATTATTGAATGAAGGGATGCATTACCAATAAACCATTACATGTGCTACGTACCCTCACGATGATCAGAGCCATCAGGGGAGGCTTTCATGTGGTTATGATGTTCCAACAGTTATTAAGAGGATGAATAAGAATTAGCGAGGTGGAGAGAACAGAGAAGCACACTGCAGACAGAGGGCACAGCACTGAGATGAAAGAGAGCATGAGACAGTCATGGATTCAGACACACTGAGCGTGGCCAGCCCTCAGTGGAAGCGAAGTCATGGACAGGGACCAGAGAGCCTTGTTCAGCATTTGTTTCCATTATGCTTGGTTTCTTTCCTTCTTTGAAACTGGCAGATAATCATGGTATATATTTTTTGGCATACAACACGATGTTTTGATGCATGTATACCTTGTGAAATAACTGAGTCAACCCAATGAACATATAGGAGACTTTATTCCTGTAGGCAGTGAAAACCACTACAGTTTTTACAAGTTAAATGCCACAGTTGATATTTTAAAAGACTTGAAAAAAAATTAATCAAGTTTAATTGAAAAGAATGAAAGGGAAAGAGTGGAGACTCTGGAGGCCATCCCTGTGGTTGGATGAGAGACTGGGGATCTGGATGAAGGTAGTTAGAGATGAAAAGAAGTAGATGGAAGAAAATATAGAAAGTAGGAGAATGACTTGTGAGAGTACTCATGATGGAATGAGGAAAGGAGGAGAGTGAAAGAAACAAACTTCTCTAAACTGACTGTAACAGTTATCATTTGGAGGTTCAGAGAGAGCGCCAAGGGATGGCTTTCAAGGCTCCTGGACCTTGCACTGTAATGTCTTTGACCCTAAATGGCAACCTAATCGAGGCAAAACTGTGCAACATACAATGCAGACACATCCTCATGATAATCCTGACGGTAATTCCTTTCAGCCCCCAAGTTTCTCTTTTATAAACTTGACCCTAAGAGGCCATCATTTGTGGTACTACAAGTTTTACGCCGATGTTTTAAAATATCATTTAGTGAGCATTTTTGTATTTTATTTCATTTATTGATCACAATTTTACTGTTTCCCCAGTATTTCCATATGGAAAAGTGAACTATGATAAAAAAAACAAAATGCTGCCCCCCAAAATAGAGTTAGGAATGGCTGAGCTGGAGTTCAAACCCAGATGGGTCTGATTGCAGGGTCCAGATTTCTCGTCGTTCCCTCCGCCATGTGGTAAACTGAGCAGACCCTCCGGAAAGTGGTTTGGAGCCGGACCTTAGCACTAATATGGCATTAGCATTTTTCTTTGCATTTATTCCCAGACATCCTTTCTGCTTGGCTTATCTTGACACTGTATTTCCTATAGTGTAGGAAATGTTGTGGAATATGGGAGCTTTCAGATGTGGACTTGATTGAAATGGGTGAAGTTTGTTTTCTTTTATGTTCTATTTCTCTCTCTCATGCCTTCATAAGCTAGTGGATCCAGATGGCTGAAATCACCAATTAAAAACAAAGAGAACACTAGGAAAGCAGTAGAGAGAGATACCAAGTGGCAATTAGGGATGAGACAGCTGAAATGGCTTCATGATGGTAAAGATTCTTTCATTCCAAAAGAATGTGTGTGCAAAATAGAGTCTTTTTCTTCTTCTTCTGAACTTGTAAAGACAATTTAGCATTAATCAATTGCCACCAGAATTCTTTATTTCTATAAGAAAGTGTGTGCCGGATATTTCCACAATAATCAGTGTGTGCCATTTGAATTCCAGATTGCATAATGTAAAAAAGTTTAAAAAAAGACAAGCCAGAGCCTTCCCTTAGATTTCTGAGCTCTCCAGACTTGCTGTTAGGCATTCTGTGTGGCTATCCCAGAGATCATTGCTTGGAAAACAGGTTTTCAGTGCCTGCCAGCTTCACTCCAAAGAAACAGAGAGAGAGAGGAAGGCTTAGCACCTTAGAAACATTTGATTACCCAATTTCTTATTCGGTAGTGCACACATCAGTTCAACTTCTGATTAGAAACTGAGGTGAGAGAAGCAAGAGAGTAGCAGTGAGGGAGACAGGAAGACAAGAGAAAGGGTATAATAAGGAGGTCAGGAGCAAGAAGGGGGATGGCGAAAGGAAGGAGTCAGGAAGGAGGAGAAGGGAGAGGGAGAAAGGGGAAAGAAGGCCCTACCCTGGGGCAAGCAAGGTAAAGAATTATAGGTCATTTTTTAAAAAAATGTAGTTCTATTATTTTCAGATACTTAACTATTGCAAATTAGGTTAAATAATTACTTCTATTCACTAGAGTCACTCGTAGCAAATTTAGGGGGCAGCCCTAAAGTGAACTGTAATTAGTTTTCCACTTGTTTGTATCTAATAGAGAACCTTGAATATGTTTAAAAACAGGTTTACTCAAATTTATAAAATCAATTTGTTTGGGAAATTTTCTGGCTTTTCTTCCATAGATGAACTCAGATAAACTTCAGCTAAGCCGCTCTTCAAATTATCACAAATTCCAACTAATAAAATCCAAATGATTGAGGTCTGGCTGTGTTCTCCATTCGCAAAATGAATTCAGTTCCCCCTGCGGTTTCATGTTGAGTGAAGCTGAAACAAGACTTTGAAGAGTGGTAGAAAATGAATATGGTCTGTACTTCCTTTCAGCCTGTTCTACGGCTAATCTTGTGCTTCCCCCGTTTCCATATCGCTTCACCAGGATCTGGCTGCCAGGTGCCACTCCACACTCCCAAGACCAAATCGCCCGCCGTTTCAATTTATTGGTCAATGTAGTTGATCTATCTGCCTCCTAGGCTGGCTTTTTCCATGGCTCCACATAATAGGCACATCACCCTATTAACATCTAGATTTCTCAGAGTTGCCATCTTTTTTGGGGGGAGGGGGTCACCTAAACAACAAATTTATTTCTCACAGTTCTGGAGGTAGGAAGCTCAAAAGCAAGTGCTAGCAGGTATTAACCATAACCTAGGACTATAGCTATGTTTAACCATTGTGTGGTAAGGGCTCACCCACTGGTTTGTCAGGACCAGCTTCTCATTGTAGCCTCACATAGTAGAAAAAGAGGGAGAGAAAGAGAGAGAAAGAAAGTTAGTCAGAATCAATCCATCTCATGTCTCTTCTTCAAATGTCACTAATCCTATTCATGAAGGCCCTATCCTCATGACCTAAAGACCCCAGTTCCTTAGACTATAACATCAGGGGCTAGGAATTCAGCATATAAACATTTGATCCATTGCATACATACACTTATATACAAGTTTCTAATAATCCTTTCTCATTCTTTTTTCTTTCTATAGCATCATGTTCTTGTTTCATTAATATAATATCTAGTTCCATTTTCAAAAAGTGTGTGGTTGTCTCTTGCCCTTGGCCATTTCCCCGCTTTGTTCTTTTTATTTCAGTTTTTATTTGTTTTAATTAGTTACACATGACAGTACAATGATCTTGACAAAGCATACATTTGAATCAAATGGGGTATAATTTCTCATTATTCTGAGTATACGGGTTGCAGAATCACATTGGTCATACAGTCACCTATATACATACAGCAATAATAATGTCTATTTTATTCTGCTGTCCTTTCTATCCCGCCTACCCCTCCCCTCCCCTCCCATCACTTCTCTCTACCCAATCTAATGTGACACACTTTTTTTTTCCCCTCTCATCATCATACATGTAATCTGTATAACAATGAGGGTCTCCTTCCTTCTTCCGAGCAATTCCCCTTCTCTCTCCCTTTCCCTCCCACCTCCTTGAACTGATTCTGGTATTAACCATAACCTAGGACTATAGCTATGTTTAACTCATCCAGTTTGTGTCCTGGTCTCCGGCTGTCCATACGTTGCCCTGATCTTGGCTCCATTCATGATGCTTCTTTCACAGCTGTACGTGGTCCAAGGTGTTCCTACTGAGTCCTTGGACCAAATGCTAGAGGTAACTGGGTATCATGTAAACAGACCAATCTTCACATTCCGTCTAAACTGCTGGTTTAATGATGGTGCACAAAAGAATCACATGGGGTTTAAATCACCTCCAGAGAATCTGATTCACCAAGTCTTAGGATGGGCAGGGGTGTGTGGAAGGTGGCATGCCAGGGAATTTGCATTTAAGTCCACTAAATGATGTTGATCAGAAGGTCCTAAACCTCCTTGGAGAAGCCAGATGTGATTTTTAGAGTATTCAGCCTCACTCCCTTCACTCCAGTATCTGTGCGCTCCTAATTTTCTTCAGAGTGCCTTCCAGGTGCAGCATAAATTCGTCTAGCTTTGTTTGTTTGTTTGTTTTTTCCTAATTTCTCACATAGCTAAAAATTAGGTCTGGCTAAAGGGAGTCACACTGGAAGAGAAAGCAATTCCAATGAGAAAGACAAATCAGAGACACAGATTATTCTTACCAAGGTACCTAGTTTTATATTTTTTAATGGTAAAAAAATAATTTAATTTGAAAGTATGAAGCCAAGAAATACAAGAATTTCTTGGGAACCAGTTGCTTTTCAAATTCATGTGTCTTGAATTGAGAATATCTGAGTTATAACTGTAGTGTCAGCAAAGCTACTAGATCATTTAGCCATTGTCTTGAATCTAACATTTTACAGACCCAGACTGGCTTCTGAAATCCTACAAGTTGTCAATGATCCCATGGATGTCGTGAAGTTCTCAAAACCAATTTAATTTCAGTTTAATTTTGTTTAAACATAGCAATTTCTGCTTAAATGAAAACATCTATGATTCAGTTAAAAATATGTCTAATCTTTCCTATAAAAGTAAATAGTTGATATATACTTTCGACATATTTGTATTTGTTTAGAAATAATGTTCACTAAAATACCAACAAGTATTTTCTCAGGGTGAGTTCAAATTGTCCTTTTTTTCTACTCACAAGTTCTTTTATGAATTTTTCTAAATTTAGATGCATTAATGTACAACAATAAATATAAAGAAAAATAAAGCTCTTTATAAACAGGACCCCCTAAATTACAAAACTGAAAGTTAATAATTCCATGTGTTAATTTTCCATTTACCAGCACTCTCTTCAATTTTTTCACTTGAATATATTTTAACCATATTATTGCTTCACAGAAGCATTATAAAAAATATGTACCCAGCACAGTGAACCTTCCTTTTGTATTATTTTTTTCCTCAGTTTGCCTTCCTTAGAGTTCTTTTAGTAGGAGAGTTTATTCCTCTGAATATAACCACCACCACATCACGTTGCTTATATATAATCTGTGATTGTATTATTTTGTAAATTGCTTCCTTTCTTATTTTATAGACAATTTGCAGGAAAAAGAGAAAAATAAATCATTCATAACCACACCATCTACAAACACAGTAAAACAATAACAGACATATTTTCTGTGTGTGTGTGTTGTTGTTATTGCTGAGTGAAATTTCCTGAACATACTAGAAGAAAATATTTGATCAAGGGCCAAATATGATAAAGTAAAGCAAAAAGGGAATGGTTGATTCTTACCTATAACGATTTTAATTTTTATTCATCCATATTTCTTAAACCGTATAAAAGAGCAAATGATAAATTGGGAGAAATATTTGCAGCATGCAAAAAATATGGTCAATTTGTTAAATAAAGACTGTAAAAATCACCTAGAAAAAAGAAAATCAGGCTACCTAATAAAAATTAGGTCATTAGACTAAGTCATTAGGCTCAGTTATTAGACTAAGCTATTCTCACGATGACAACAAACTAAAATGATTTCACTACAATAAAATTCTGTTTCTTTTATTTTAATTTTATTGGGTGTTCTCAGTTATACATAACATGAGGATTCATTTGGACATGATTATGAAAGCATGGAATATAACTTGCTCTAATTCAGTCTCCAGTGCTTTCCCTTTCCCTTACCTCCTCCCTGCCCCTGTTTTCTTCCCTCTGCTCTAGTGATCTGCTATTTTAGTTCTTTTTTTTTTTTTTAAGTTAGCATCTTGTGCATATATGGTGGTGAGATTCACTATGGGATATTCATACATGTACATAGGAAAGCAAGGTCCGATTCATTCCACTGTTCTTCCTTTACCTCGTCCCTCCTCCTCCCCCAGCATTTCTCCCTTTTAAGAACAAAGGGTGTCTGGCCAGGTCTGCTTCATGTGGTCATTGTGGTTTCTTCCACCCCACCCAGCTCTCAGTTTCTTCTAGCATTGTCATCTGCATAGTCAAGCTTCCTCTGGCTCCTAGAAGTGGCAAAGGAAAGAGAAAAAAACAGAGCAAAGGATTACCATTTTACCCAGAGACTATGGAATATACTACTTCCACTGCATTTCCAGGTGTGAGCATTTGATCCCATAGCTCTAACCATCGGAACGTGTATTCTTTAATTGGGAGGTAATGCCTAGGAGAAAAGGGAGAATAGAGTCTGAGGACGCAACTAAGTCTCTGCCACAGTACCTACTCTGAAAAGGGCTCACAAAATAATATGAACATAAATATGAAAGACTAACTAAATCTAAATTAAGTCTCTAGTGCAGTGCCCTTTTTTGCTTTACCAAATTTGTAAATATTTTCAAAAGTGATAATAATCACTGATGAAATGATTATTTACAAACATTTTTTGCTGTTTTTTGTTAAAAAAGTGATTAAGTATTATTTATCTGGAAAGCAATTTGTCTATGCAGAGTAGAAAAAATTTTTAGAAGTTTTTACTTCTTCAACTCCCGCTCAAGGAATCCAGTTTTATAAAATAACCAGAGATGAAAATAGAGAAAACTAAAACAGAAATAAATCATAAACTGTAAGAGAATAAATTATTAAACAGTTTATATATAAACCATAAAGTGGAATATTGCAGTGATGTAATCCTATAAAATTGTGCAGCAAGAAAATCCTATTTTGAACCCCATAGGAAAATGTTCCCCATGCAGTATAAACAGGGGGAAAGCGAGACTCAAACTTCTGAACTGAAAATGATGTCTGCTGTGTTTAAAACAAATATATGACTGCAAGTTTAAACATCACAATATAAGGTCGGTTGTACTTTTACTGTCTTTCTTTGTTATTTCTTTTCTATAAATAACACACTCTCTATAATTAGAATGTACTTTTAATTTTATAAAACAATAAATACTTTTTAGAAACTATCAAGCAAAGCAGAAGATAAGGCTCTAGGACTGTCCCTTCTGGGTGAAGAGACAAGGCTGTGTTTAGACTTCAGAAGACCTGGAATACACACCCAGGGACATTGTATCCAGACAGGAAGTCACAGAGACTGGGAGTATAAGATCTCAATAACCTCAAAGGTTTCTGCATTATAATTTTATCTCTGGCACATAATATCTATTGAAATATCATTTTTTTTCTATCTCATTCATTAGAAACCTTTTGGTTTCACGTATCAGAAACTGTCTAAATACAACCAGTTGAAACCATAATGAAGGAACAAAGCTCTCTCATGGTGTTCAAAGTTAGGAAAGTTCCAGCATCTTGGCAAAGTGATTAAACCAGGTTCTAAAAAACTATGGAAACTTTCTCTCTCTACTTTTTAAAAGAAATCATCTTTATTTTTCTTCCTCTGTACAAATGTTTCTCTGGTTCACACCATAGATGTAGGATAGCAGCTGACAGCTCCCATATTTAATGCTGTTGTTCTAATCTCAAAGAATAATCTGCATCTCTTTTTCAGATCCAACATTGAATTCCCAGGAACAAAGCTCTCATCTACAGTGTTCAACCTCCCTCACTAAACATGGGCTCCTGGTGGCCTCTGGCTGAAGAGCACTGGCAATATGTCTGCTGAGAGGGCCTCGTAATCACGAGAATCCAAAGCACCCTAAAATCAGATTCTTAATATATCATTCCCCAATAAGAGGCAACAGGACTCACAGAAATCAGTGATTCAAAGACTTGGACAGGGAAAGTACTAGAAAAATCTGGGACACCTTGGGGTGCCAGTAAATAAAGAATTTAAATGAAAGTATTGGGCCCTTTTCATAAAAGACACAAATCTTTTTAAAAAAAATTTATTGGTGCATTATAATTATATATAATAGTAGTATCCATTGTAGCACATTCACACATGCACATAATGTAATTTGATCAATATCATTCCCCATACCTCCCGTTTACTTCCATTCTCCCTTTCCCATCTGCTTGTTCTACTTTACTGATCTCCTTTCCATTGTTATTAGTACTACTTTAACTAGTAAATTCTGATTTATTGTGATCTGCTGACACATGGACATAGCATATTTGGTAAATTTGTTCTGCAGTACTTCCTCAACAAAATATTTTTTAAAGGGGCCACTGATGAACCCTTGACCTCTGAGTCAGTTTGAACAACAATATAAATAGTAATTGATTATAACCCACCAAATAATATAAGAATCTGTTAGTACAAAGTGAGGGAATCAAGTACATAAATCAATGAGAGAGAAGGAATAGCCTTCCCTTCCATTAAAATTCTGAATAATAAATGGAGAAGAAATGATGGAAATAGAAAATGATCATTTGGCAAACATCAAATATTTTAGACAAGAATCATCGATGGAATGAAAAAATTACTTGATAAAAGTATAATGAGAAATGGAATATTCTTGTGGCTGCAGACTGTCTTCCCATGAGATAGTTATACATTGCAATAGGGAAAATTGTAAATTTAGAGTGGAGAAAATTGGTAAACACGACCTCGATCAGGTCACAAGAGTTAACATCACTACTGCTGGATAAATCTTAATCTCATGCCTCCTGATGCTACAATGAGAAAACCCAAATTCACTGCTGTGGCAATCTCAATTGTGAAGCAGTTCCTGAAGAGACCAAATTGAATAACATTCTACAGAAATAACTGGCCAGGACTCTTCAAAACTGCCAAAATCATAGAAGACAGAAATTGAGGGATTCTTCCAGGTTAAAAAAGAAATAAAAAACAATGGTAACATATGATCCTGGGCCAGAAAATAAATTGGTAAAATATGTGTAGAGTCTATAGATTAGATAATGATATTATATCATATTGTTTTCTGATTTTAATAATTATACTGAGCTTATGTAAAATGTGAACATATAGGCAATTAGGATGATGAACATTTGAGAATTGTACTTTTCTGAACATTTTTTTACAAGTCTAATATTATTTCAAAATGAAAAAAAAACAATTTAAAAAGAAAAAATATATACTACTTCTATGTTTTTATCCTTGTTTTATCTATGAATCAAATTAACAGAAAGTCAGTTAAACCTTAAATCTTCAAAAGTTTTATGCCATAAATGCTTCCTTAGTGAATAGTTATCATATGTGATAGTTGAGGGAAATTGCAATAAAATATATACTGTCAAAATTCATCCCTAGAAGACAGCAATGTTCATGTTATGTGGAACTGGGATTTTTTCCTGGGCAATTCTGCACATTAAAGTCTTTTCCTTTTATTTCTCTCTCTCTCTTTTTTTTTTTTTTTCATTTTTCCTAATTCCTTGTTACTATGACATTTTAAGTTAGGCTTTAGTTCTATTTTTCTTTCTTTCTCTTTTTCTTTCTTTTTTTTCTTTCTTTTTTCTTTAGTAAATTTGTCTCTTAGTTTTTTCTTAAATCTTAATAACCAGCACTCACAAAAATCATCCATAATTCCATGCCATTTTTAAAATTATAATTTTATTTAAATATGTAAAAATGAACCATATGCATTCTTAACATTGCCAATGTTAAAAGTAAAAATATGATGATATCTGCCATTATTTTACATTGGTTGTGCCTAAGGCTGTATCTATACAAAGTCACAGAAAAATGTAATCGGCCAGATGTTTGAATATAAGAAAAGACAAATACATGGCTATTGGAAACATCTGGTATTTGTGGGATTACTCCAATTGACTCAGACCTTTAGCTTCATCTAAACACAGTCATGTACCTCCTCTCCCTGGCCATCTAAACACATGTTCTTTCACACTGTACTATCTCTGAGGTCCAGAAACACCTTAAACATAAGTTATGCTATAGGCTGTTGACACCCCAAGATGAAGCTAGTTTTCTCTGGTTGTGAAAAGCAATGACAGAGAATGGGAGAGCAGTGTCTTGAGACTGGGCCTCTGATGACTTCATGGCTGTGACATGCTTGGTGCCTGGGAGAGTTTCTGTGCAAAGGTGCAGGATGCCTAGCTGCTGTGGTCATGCCTTCCATGAGGAGGTTCAGTGCTAGAGTCTTATCAGCCTCCACCTTAATCTCAAACACACAGCTCCTGGGAATAAAGGAACACTCTTGCTAGACAACCACAATGTTTCACCAAGCTCTGCTGCTCCTGAACCTGTCCACATAACAGTCACTTTAAACAATGGACTTTTTCGAGAGCTACACAAAGCTCCTAACATTGTACATTGCAACTATAGCATGTAACTGGGGAATAAGCTGCATGATGTTGTTAACTCTGTAACCTGCCTAATGATACAATAAATAATAATGTACTAATGATGCCAATGACCTAATGTAGCCTATTTATATAAATAAAGCTGGCAACTCGGAGGAGACACTTTGCTTCTGCACTTTGTCTCTGTTTCCTTTGGATTTCTTTACACATTTTGGTAGCATAGAGACTATGAGAGAAAAGGAAGGGGATCCAGAGAAACAGGAGGGGAGGCGATGGAGAATATTGAGGGTGAAATGATCACTATGTTAAATGCATGTACAGATATGCTTCAATAAACCTATTCTTCTGTATAATTAATATGCGCTAATTTAGAAAAAAACTTTGGGAAGGACAAATAAGAAATTTCATTTTATTTAACTTGTTGAATTTATTGTAAAAAATATTTTTAAAATATTTCTTAGTAATCTTTTTAATAACTGTAGAATATAATATTGCTAAACTAGTAATGTGAAATTTCTTTTTTCCTTTTCTTACTAATCAGCCTGGTGTTATGGCTTGAATCTAAAAGTCTCCCGCAAGTGAGCTCATGTGTTAGGCCAGGTAGCACTGTTCAGAGGTCAGAAGATTGGATTATGAGAATTGTGACCTCAAAAGTGGATTAATATGTTTGATTGGCTAATAATTCCAATGGACTACTAGGTGGTAACTGTATGCACTTGAACTTTGCTAGAGGAAGTAGATCACTGGAGGTGTAGCCTTGAAGACTATATCTTGACCCTGGCTCCTCTTTTTCTCTGTTTCTTGGCTACCATGAACTTAATAGCTGTCCTCCATCACTCTTTTCCACCATGATATTCTGCCTCACTTCAGGGCCAGAGCGATGAAGTGGGCCAACCATACACTGTGCCTCTGATACCTTGAGCCAAAATAAACTTTTTCTCTTCTAAGTTGTTCTTGTCAGGTAATTTTTTTCACAGTGATTCAAAACTGACAAATGCAACTGCCTAGATGTTTACAAACTTTCTGTTCTTGATGAAATGGATTTTGTTTCATTGTTTTATTATTTATTTATTTTTTATTTATTTCTTATATACATGACAATAGTGGAGTGCATTACATTCATAATTATCCATTCACAGCCCAATTTTTGGTAACTCTGTATATAGAGTATGTTCACGCCAAATTATGCCATTATACATGAGCTCTCTTATTTTTTTTGCATTACAATTCTTAATACACCTTTATACCACAATTTATCATATCTCTGTATATAAGGTATGTTGACACTAAATTCACATCTTCATCCAAGTATTTTGTATAATGATGACTGTCTCCTTCCACTACCCTTGCTATTCCCCTTTTCCCTCCCTTTCCCTCCCACTCCTATTCCCTATCTAGAGGTAAATCTCCACCCATGCTCTCCCTCCCTACCCAACTTTGAATCAACCCCCTTATATCAGAGAAAACATTCGGCATTTGTATTTTTGGGATTGGCTAACTTCACTTAGCATAATCTTCTCTAATGCCATTCATTTTCCTGCAAATGCCATGATCTTACTCTTTTTTAGTGCTGAGAAATCCGTATGCATATCCATATCTCTCACCATGCACAAAAGTTAACTCAAAGTGGATCAAGGATCTAGGAATTAAACCAGAGACTCTGCGTCTAATAGAAGAAAAAGTAGACCCTAATCTTCATCACGTGGGGCTAGGCCCCAACTTCCTTAATAAAACGCCTATAGCACAAGAATTAAAACCAGGAATCAACAAATGGGATTGATTCAAATTAAAAAGTTTTTTCTCAACAAAAGAAATAATCTGTGAGGTGAACAGGGAGCCTATATCCTGGGAACAAATTTTTACCCCTCACATATCAGATAGAGCTCTAATCTCATTGCTTTATTTTTTATTGATTTGCACTCTTACATTTATTATTTCTTTTCTTTTGCTTATTTTTGCACTTTTTTGCTCTGCTTTTACTAGTTTCTTATGGCAGAAATTAAAGTCTTTGATTTGGAACCTTTCATCTTTTCTAATATAGATATGTATAGCTATAATTTCTTTCTAATTACTAACTAATTGCTAATAGTTTACAAATATTGATATACTTTGTTTTCATTTTCATTCAGTTCAAAAATTTTCTAATTTTCCTTTTGTTTTTTTAACTAGTGGATTATTTTAAAATACATTTGTTTTTCAATATTTATGGATTTTTTCAGAACTCTTTCTGTTATTGATTTCTTATTTAATTCCCATTGTGGCCAGAAAACATGGTTGGTATGACTTCTACCCTCACCCTTCTGCTACCACCCTTAACTCTTTCCTACTATAGGAAACATGTGATTGCTTTTTACTTTTTACTCCTTATCATTAGTTTTGAACCAATTGACTATGAAGTGACTTTCTTTAATTTTAGTTATGTTTCTTATTCTTGGAGTTCATCGTGATTCTTGGATTTTTCTCTTTGTAATTTTTATTAAATTTGGAAAATTTGGGGCTATTATTTCTTCTAACAATCTGTTCCCAACTTTCCCTTAGAAACTCCAGGATATATATAGATATAGATATAACAATAGATGTGATATATCCATCTGTTTCTACTTAACATATTTAATCTTTCTTCTAGGTGTAGAATATATGAAACGCAGCAGTGGTAACCATTTTAATATCCTTTTCTACTAATTCAAACATCTGTATCAATTTTGATTAATTGTTTTTCCTTATTATATTTTATATTTTCTGCTTCATTGTGTTCCTGATAATATTTGTATTGAATATCAGATATGGTGAATTTGACCTTGTTTGATGCACCATCTTTCAGATTTCTATGAAACATAAAACAACTTTGTTCTGGGGCATGGTTACGTTACTTGAGAGAAGAATCATACCTTCAGATCTCATGTTTAAGACTTTTTATCAGGACTAAAATCATTTATTATTTTTTTCAGTTTTTAAAAATTGTTTTAGGTAGAAGGATAAATATAGTTCCTTTTGCTCCTTCTTTTTTTTCCCCAGAAGTAAAATTGTTCCTACAATGTTCACTAATGGGAATATTTAACAGTAACAAAATATCAAATCTTCCCAAATCAATCTATATGTAAATTAAAACTGCAACAAAATTTTAATGAAACTAGAAGTTCTGATTCTGAAATTGCTATGGAAGACTAAATGGCTACAGCTGGATCAGAATCTTCACAACTTTGTCGGCTTTACTTCCTGGTATTGCTTACATGCCCTTAGCTCTCTCTCATCCCTTCACATATTGTCTTTATCTTTTTTCCTTCTTTAACCCCCACTAAAGCGAAAGAGCAAGAATGTTGTTTTGTTCACTATCATATCCTTAGTGTTTACAGCATAAACACTAAATAATTGTTGGCTGAATGAAAAAATGCTTGACCAAGACAAATTTTTCTTCTGAAAAAGAAGATTGGGAATTTGGCTCAGCAGATAGCAAGATGCTAGAAATCAGCAGCAATTAAGACAAATTGAGTGGAAACACAAAGAGATCAATGGAGCTACAAATCCATTATGAAAGGGTGGAATTTAGTTAACAAATGTTGTTCAGACAATTGCCTTTCCTACAGGAGAAGTAAATCCCATCCAAATCCTATGTACACAAATAAATTCTGCATGTTTTAAAGATCTAAGTAGTCTAAGAATAAAGTTTTGGGGGAGTAATATATAGGAGAATATCCTTATAATCCCATGGTAAGGTAGGAATTTTTAGACATGAAACAAAAAGTCATCTTTTAAAAAGGATAAATTTGATTATGTAGAAATGTAAATCTTCTATTATACAAAGGAATGCATAAACAAATGAAAAACCATAAGACACAAGCCGAGAGATGATGTTGGAAACTTGTTTGAAAGAGTGAGGGAATTAGTATTACTCAAACAACTGGTTTGTGAAAGTTCTATCAAAGTAATAAAAAAAAAAAAAGACTAGAACAGTGGGAAAATGGCAATGGATACAAACAAACAAGAAATTCATACAGAAGGAAACCCAGATACTTAACAAACACACACAAAAATGCTCATCTTTATGCAAAATCAAAGAAATGCATAAACAACCCATTTGATTCACACCCAACTGGAAAAATCAAAGTCTGACAATATCAAATGTTGTTAAGAATGTGGCAGATATGAGCTCTCTACACTGCGGAAGGAGTATAACTTGGCACAAGAACAAATGGAAGAAAAATTTTGCAATCTCTAATCAAGTTAAAAATATCCCTCACCCCAGAATTCAACAGTTTAACATTTAGATTTATGTCTCAGAGAAACTATTGTACTTGTGCCCTGGCATGTATGTAGAGGAAAGTTTACTTGTTCAAGTAGCATTTTGAAAAAAAAAAAATTGAGTGTTGTCAGTATGGGAAATAGATAAATAAAATTTAGCACAGTGATATAATAGAGCAGACTTTCTCAAGTGCAGTTCAAGGAGAAAATTAACTTCAGCAGCCTTAGGCATCCATTATATATAATGGATTAACTACTTATGCATCTAGAATGGTACTAGTTATGTATCATTGCTGGAAGAATTTAAAAACGTCACTTACATCATTGTTTTGGGTTTTGTGGGTAAGTGGAAGAACTTTGTTTGAGAAAGGCTGCCACATGGCAATTAAATTTAATGGTTTTGAACTGTATCTACCAATATGAAAAGATCCCTTTAAATAAGTTTAAAATCCACAAGGCAATAAATACATATCATATAATAACATTCATGTAAAATTTAAAAACATAAGATAACAGTATACATTATTAGATATTATAGCTATAATAAAGTATAATATTATTGCCTAGTTTTAAAATATGTAATAAAAATATAAAAACACAAATTGGAATGATATATACTAAATTAATGAAAGGAGTACCTTGGAAATAAATAAAGAGAGAATGAGAATGAGAAATATTTCAATGTTATAAATAATATTTAGTTTCTTTCATATATAATGTATATCTGAAACAATAATGCCAAAATGGTAACATTTATTAATCCTGGATTTTGAATACATAAATGTTTGATAGTACTTCTGTATTTATTTAACTTTTCAGAACAAAAGTCAAATGATTAAAACTTTGCCTCAGTTTTTTTAAAAAGAAAGTGAGCCTGGCATGGTGGCCCAGACTTGTAATCTCAGCAGCTCTGGAGGCTGAGACAGGAGGATCACAAGTTCAAAGCCAGCCTCAGCAACTTAGCAAGGCCTTAAGCAACTCAGCGAGACTCCGTCTCAAAATAGAATGTGATAAGGGTTGGGGATGTGGCTTTATGGTTAAGAGCCCCTGGGTTCAAGTACCCAGTACCCCCCCTCCCCAAAATAAAATAAATAAATAAATAAATAGATAAAATAAAGCAAACGAGGGGAGAAGTGCTAAGGAGTGATATTGGCCAAATTATATTGTTATATGGCATCCATGTATGAATATGTAACAATAAGTCATTATGTACAACTATAACGTATGAACAAAAAAATTGTAGAAATTTTTTTAAAAAAAGAACAAAAATTTGCAATTTTCACAATTTTTCCAACTTTTCCAACAGCTCTAACTTCTGATCTGTCACCATGTCTCACAGAAGAGAAGGCCATTCTGCTGTTTTGCTTTGTCTTGTCATTTGGTATCCAAAAGCCTGGCTCTGTTGTCGTTCTCAAGCAGGAGAGGGTTGGAAACACTGGCACTGCTTTTCACAATAACAGGCTGGCTGGGAAACCTGAGCAACGAAAGAAAGAAGAAAATTAACTCTGGTCTCCAGCCAAAATAATTTGCCTACGATAAACAAAATAAACAATTTTCAGTTCCCACTCCTAGCCGATTAAGACCACCTGTTGTTAATTCTCTTCCAATAGTTGTAGTTTTTATGCCTTTGGATCCCTGTTATACCATTACTCTGTATTTAAATTCTAATCCACACAGCACTACTTGCTTCCTTGTGGCTGTCTGCTTTCAGAGTCACCACTTCTAACTCACCTCTGCCTCTCATCCCAAAATTTAGACAGGAATCTAAAACTTTGTTCTTGTTTCCCCTGATTACAGATTGCTTGTCTTGGTGCAGAGCCTTTCTCTGACTCTCCTGGAGCAACCAACCCTTTGACTTCACGGCCAATGCAGACCCGGGGAATGGAAGATGCTGGTTATTCCATCCTGGGCTTATTTGTAGCCTCCAGGTACTAGATTTCGCACAACTCCTCTGACTTTCATATCACGAGGGACCTAGCAAGCGAGAGGATGAGCTTGTATTGGCTAAGTAAAAGCCCTTTAGCCAATGTTTGCTACAGAGATGCAGGTGGATTGGGGGGGGCAAAATAAGGGAGATTAAAACATGAAGATATTAACACAGTTGCAAAGGCATTACATCCTGAGGGCTAAAGGGGCAAGGGAAAGAAATATTTGTACAGAACCTAGAGAGAGCATGAGATGTAGGAAGCCCTGGCGTTGGAAGAGCTCAGTGGCTATCACTTGTACAAGGAGCGAGCTGGAAGTAACATAATAACCAGTGTTTTCTCTTGCATCTCATCTCCTGCTCAGGACCTGCTTGGGTCAAACCCACACCTAAGTCCAAAGGATGTGGGTTGATACAGGTCTTAGGCATTAGCCACCCAAGACTTCAATGAGAATGGGGTCTGGTTTCATAGGGGAAGTAGCAAACAAACTAACCAGCACATCCCTGAAGACTTCATGTGCCCACCTTTATATAAAAATCTTCCTCCTTTCAAGGTCATGTTCTCCTATTGTGCTACCCACTGCAGCTTCTACCTGTCTCACTTTTCACTCTGGGTCCTGCCATCATCCTAGACAACTTCACGGTGTATGTGGAGGGCCTTCCCAACAGCAAAGCCTGAGAGTTAGTTTACCTCCTCAATAATAATAGCATTCATGTGTGTCCTAATTCAGCAACGCATGGCAAATTACCAACTGTGCTAACATGGAGGAAGCAGGTGTTTAGTGAGGTATGAACTCTCTCTGTTTCCCATCCCCAAACTTATACACATCCATTCTCTCCCTCCTTCCACCTGTTTCAAAACCTAGGCTCATTCTCCTGTCCAGAGCAATCTACTTGTGCTCTGTAGCCCATCCCTTTCTGTCTCCATCAGGACTTTGCTCCGTTGTTTACATTACCCTTCCTTTCTACTATTACCAGCCCCATAGAGCATATTCAAGTTCCTCTGAGAGAGAGAGAGAGAGAGAGAGAGAGAGAGAGAGAGAGAGAGAGAGAGAGAAATACTCCATAGAATAGCTTCCTCTAGTTGCTAGCAGGCTCCTCCCAACAGCCTCCACTGCCATCTCCACTTCCTCTCTTTCTCTATGGCAATCACTCTTCTAATTTATTCACTCAACTGAACCCAGTCGGGAAAATGATGATTCTCAAAATGCCAAATTTAGTAAGCACTCTTTTAGTAAGTCCTTAATCCCCATTACAAATTTATGAGGCAGGTATAGATGAGGAACACTGAGGCACTGACAGGTTGAATATAACTGGCCCCAGGTGGTGCAACTTGTACTGGCATAGCCAGGACTGATCTCAGTCTATGTCTCAAAAGCCTGAGCCCTCAACAAACATGCTGCCCCACTGTTACATGTATCCTCATTTCAATGTCCCTTGGGTAACTCTAACCCAATATATCCAAAACTCGTTTCATCATGTTTCTCTGAAAACTGACCTCTCTGAGTCTAACCAACACTGAGCAGAGTACTATTCAGAAGCTTCTTCAAATTGATATCCTTCAATTATTTGCTTATTGTTTAATTAGACTTTTTGGGGGAGAAAATGCTTTAATAAAGTTTATATAGTTATAATTGTATGATGAAGAGATTTATCATTTATCCCTTGGTGCAATATAAGATTTTGATTTGGGGGGTGGGGGTGGGTAAGTACCAGGCATTGAACTCAGGGGGACTCAACCAGTGAGCCACATCCCCAGCCCTATTTTGTATTTTATTTAAAGGCAGGGTCTCACTGATTTGCTTAGCGCCTCCCTTTTGCTGAGGCTGGCTTGGAACTCCTGCCTCAGCCTCCCAAGCCGCTGGGATTATAGGCATGTGCCACAATGCCTGGCAAGATTTTGATATTTCTAAAATTGTCTTATTTCATAGTTGTTCTATCACTTATAAACAATTGGCCTATTTATTGGTAAGAATGAAGTTTCACTTCTATGCACAACTTTACACTCTTTTCAAAACACTTCTAGAAGTTTTAATTTATGTGTCAGAAAAATATTTTGTGACGGCTTTTTGAGTGGGAATATTCTAAATAGATAATGCCAAATAAACCAAATGTTATTTGACATGAATGTTTCTGGAGCCAATAGGTCAGAGTCTCTTCACTGGTGATAGAAAATTAAAGTAAGCCATAGTTACTATGGAAATAAATTTAATTAACATGTCAATGCATGTTTTATTCATCTAGAATCTTGACAATATCGTAGGTAATTTCATCTTAATGAGCTATGCTAAATGCTTCTGAAACCACAAACCAGATCTACAAATAAAATTCCTTAGCACTTTCTTTGTAAAATTGAAACAGAGTATCAGCTATAATTAGGATGTTAAAGACAAATAAACTCACTGTTCATATATATATAAATACACACACACACACCCTGCAATATAATTTGGTTTCATATTGCTAAATTAAATGAAATGGGCCACCTAGTGAGATTATAGTAATGTCAGCAATTAGTCAAATATTATTTTGTGAGTGTGTGTGTTGTAGTTTTTGTTTTACAAAAAGAATACTTCCAATCAATCAACTTTCAGTAATGGAATCTTTAAGTTTTCTAACAGCAGAGATTTGGTATTCTATTTTATTTTTCAATTTTAAATTCAAGAAAATTTCTAACAACCTAGGAAAAACAGAAATGCATTCAATAATTTGCTTCTACTTGTCAAAGCAGACTGAAATTATTAAAAACTTTGGTCAATTTTCCCCTTCAGTTTTTCAATTCCTGTTATCTCACCAATAATTTGGAACTTTTCTAAAACAGAAAAAAAAAAAAAAACCCTGGTGGACATACTGAAATGTTTACATTTTGTCTAGTCAAATAAATGAAATAAAAATGTATGATAATCAGTCACATATTTCCATGTTCAAGGTAAACAGCACCTTACCACACTGTAGTTTTAGAATAGAAGTTGACAGTGGTGTGGGCCTTTGGTGAT
Source organism: Marmota marmota marmota (assembly GCF_001458135.2). NCBI lineage: Eukaryota > Metazoa > Chordata > Mammalia > Rodentia > Sciuridae > Marmota > Marmota marmota. The sequence continues at coordinate 6,611,475 of NW_026000077.1, forward strand.
TCTCATTTGGCTGCTCTCAGTTTGGGGACAGGACATGTAGCTACACCTAACAACCTGCATGCATGTTCCCCATCATACCTCAATAGGGAGAGGATGGCATTATTGAAGAGCTGTTTGTTCCTTCTCCAGGTGCTATTTAATTTAGCAGGATTGGGACCAATTTACATGCAAAACACCAATTTAAGTGGTTGCCTGTGGAAACCTGTGTCATTAACTGGCACCATAGTTATGAGTTATACTAATGGTATTTTAGTATCTTTTATAGATTGATGCCTGGGGCATGACTTGAGAGCCGACTCATAACCTAGCATTCCCCTCCCTTTGTAGACTGTAAAAACTATGTAACCAGTGTTTTTCAAGACAAAAATCAGGGAATCATCAAAATTCCTATCTGTTTCTCAATCTCCTTTCCATATTTAGGATATCACTCAGCTTTTGAGCTCTGTTTTCTTCGGTATGCCAACCTATGACCTTATCAGGAGCAGTTATATATCAGCCTGTACTCCCCTCTCTCTTCAATTCTCAGCCCCTTGAAGGCAGAGCTATCTTATTCTTTCCCACCAGTCTCTATAGCAATGCCTGTCACATAGCTCATGTTTTAAAATGTCCATTTAAAGAAAAAAAGAATTAACATGTACATTCTGAGATGTCACTATAGTATTTCTGAAGAAATCCTCCAGAAGATAAAGAGAGGCATAGAAGAGTATGACATAGTTATTTTAAAATAAACTTAGACTTGGAACATCAAAAATAGCCACAGCACCTCTTTTTTTTGGAGGTGGGTACTGGGATTAAACTCAGGGGCACTCAACCACTGAGCCACATTCCCAGCCCTATTTTGTACTTTAGAGAGAGGGGCTCACTGAGTTACTTAGCACCTTGCTTTTACTGAGGCTAGCTTTGAACTCGTGATCCTCCTGCTGCAGCCTCCGGAGCCACTGAGACTACAGGCATGTACCATGTGCCCAGCCATAGCACCTCTTTTTAAGATCAGGATATCAACTAAAAATGACGGATAGCCCCTTGGGGAGTTTTTGTCACTAACAACATGTAGAAAACAATTATACCCTTCCTGCACTCAGACTGAGATTATCCATAAACTGTGGTTTCTCCAACTAAGGAAGCAATCATCTCTCAACAGATGTTAATGTTTACTGTACAAAGAAGTCAGACTCTTCATATATGTGATGGAGTCTTAAAGTTAACAAACACCACGAAATAATATTTGTAACCTTAGCATGTCTTACCTATTTAGTTTGTATAATAAATTCACAGAAAATTAGAGGCAAAAATTAAACAAATTTGAGAACAAGAAATCTTGAACCCAAAATAGGGCCTCTTCTCTGCTTTTTCAGCTCTTCAGTCTCTTAACTAAACTTTAGAAGATTTCTACACTCTCATGAATTTTATATGTTCTTCCCTTCAGAGACAAGGTCTCAATTTGTATTCCAGGACTCAGAATTTTCTTGTCTCTGAAACCACATTTGATTCAAAGAAGGTGTACAGAAACTTTGATGCTTAAAATTTCTTTCTTATTATTTACTTAAATAACACTTTCTGGACTCTTGCAATTGCAATTGATAATGCAACCAATTTGATGCAAAAAAAAAAATGATGTGATTGGGTTCTACTTAAAGGAATATCGATGTAAATGTGCCCAAATGCCTATCCCTGACCATAAAAACTCCACACATGACTGCCCATCTGCTCTTTTCTCCTTCTGTGTTGAGCTTGGCTTCATGTTTAGGATAAGATGGCTTCAGAACTAATTTCTTTGTTAGAATTTCTTTGTAAGGATCTTAAAAAATGTCACCCTTTTATAGTGAAATCTATACTTTTTGAAATTAAGAAATTATATACTTTCTTAGAACTTTTCTCTTTGGTGATCATTTTTGACAATTCCATGAACATTCAAGATAGTAACAATAATTATTCAACTATGAATAATAAAAAACTATTATATCTAGGACTTTGTCTCACAACCAGAAGTCTAGAGACAGTCATTGGCATTCCAGATTGATATCGAGACCTAAAAGCTTAATTTAAAAAAAAAAAAAAGAATGTAGTCATTGGAAATGGGGTAATCATTCAGAAACCAAACTTCCTTCCATCTTATCCTAAACATGTAGCCACACTCAACAGGTATTTGAAATATTCAACAGTCATTTCTGTAATAGCATCTCTCCATTCTTATGAGATTTCTTCACTTTGGCATTAGGTCCAAGAATTGAAACTTAACATGGCTATTTCTAACTTGATCTTTTTTCTTTTTACTATTTCTTTTCCCTAATCCATTTTGTACCTAATTTATAGTCAAGTTTCTTTATCTACATACTGTTTAATCTGCCTTATACCAATTATATTGTGTGTATGTGTGTGCTCATGCACGTGCACGTGTGTTTGGGTATATGTGTGTAATTTAAGTAAGTGTCAAGGAGAAAAAGATGTGGTATCATATCTATTGTGGGCATACAATGTTGAATAGAGTATAATTTCAGTCTTTTGTGTGCTTATATTAAAACATAAAAGACATGCTATATTGTGAGTACTGTAGCAAATATTTTAATAAAACAGTGCAAGATTTGATAACACAGAGCAGCTCTTTTAGAAAACTTAGGGAAAGTAATGAAACTAACATTCAAATTGCATATTAATGAAACATTTCAAGTGTATTAAGTAAAAAATATAGCGAGACAGACAGGAAGATGTCACATTATGTTTGAACTCTGTGCTTTGCTAAAGAGTTAGGTGGGTACTATAATGTCACCCGAAACTTTTCACCACAATTGCCTCTGTCATTGAGTAATTATTTCTATGGGTGAAGTATGTAACAACGTTACAGATTCAGAATGAGAAAATCCAAGATATTCACATACAGTTTGATTATAGGAACAAAAGGGTTTAGAATAGGGAGGTTGAGACTTGTCTCATCTCTAAGGTTTGTGATTATGAGTCCATTTAATCTACCCTCCTACCCGGTAAGATGTGTTCATCGAGCATCATGTTAAACATTTCTTCACATAGGGCTTCTGATGACACCTAGATGGCTCACTGTGTTTTAATAATCAAAGTCAAAGAGTAAGCTACCTTTCTACATGCCAGATGGAACCCCTCTCAAACTTCCAATGGTTGTAGCCTTATGCTCAGTAGTTAATATATTTTAAGGTCACAGTATTCTTTGGAAATTTAAAAAAAACTATGAACATCCCCCCAAAAATATTCATAAACAGAAAAATCGTATGTAATTTCATAAGTTTGGAAGACTAACAGAAGTTTTATTACTATTAATTTATTTAATTTTCCTAGTAATGCTATACAGAAGATAAAATACTGTTATTGCTCAAATCTTCCAAATGGGAGAATTACAGAGCAGAAGGGTTAAATAACTTGCTCAAATTCACACAGCAACTATGTAAAAAAAACAAGGATTTGAAAGTAGACAGTCTGGTTCCTGAGCCTGTGCACTCAACACTGCAATAATTACTGATGTTCATCTTGGAAAAAAGAATTCTAACTGCTTCAACTGTATTTATAATTCTTAAAATCTAGGCTCTTCATTCTTCTTTAGACAATGTTCTTTCAAAATGTGTTGCCCAGTTCCAAGACACTACAGATGTACTGGCGTAGCAACATCCTAGATGAGCTTTTTGGAGAGCCACAAAGTGATCATTCATGCAAGGGGAGAAGGTCAGGATGAAGGAAGATGCCTATGGGTCTCCCTCAGCTTCACACTGTTCAGGTTCCTAGGGACAAGGGTTAGAAAGAGTATCAGTCAGGGTAGGATATATCTGGAAGGGTATGTTAGGCAATATCCCAAGGGTTAGAAAGAGTATCAGTCAGGGTAGGATATATCTGGAAGAGTATGTTAGGCAATATCCCAAGCAAAGTCATGCATGAATTCTTTTCCTCTCGGAAGGAAACCTAGCCCAGATTCCAAGTCATCGTCCCCAAGGAAATTAAGTAGATCCTAATTAAGAACAATGCTACTAAATCCTAGCCTGAACCACAAAATAACTGTACTTGAGGACACCACACTCCTAAATGAAGAAGGGCTGTTAATTTATGCTGACACCTTTACCAGTGATTTTATTTTATTGAAAGGATTTTATAAGGGCTATTATCTTCTGGTTTATATAATCGTACACTTCCCCTACTGCAATGTGAATTGAGATTCATAGGAGTTTGAATTTACAATTCTGCACAGCTGGGAGTGCTGGGTCTCAAATTCAAGACCACAGAACACAACACCAGTAGATACATATTTGGAAAGTTAGGGGTTGGTGGGGAATTCCTGGGATGTGATCCATCAAATTGTCTGATGTGAGGTGTTTGGGAATTTGTACTACAAGTGAATCTAAACTTCAGCTAATTTGACTTAAAGGCTCCATGACCTCTCTTAAGTGGGAGACTCCCTTGCTCCAGCATATATACCCTCTATCTTTGTCTGTTGTTAATAATTTAGCCAGCGATAAGGTATGCTTAAAGATCAACTTTTTTCTGCTACAAACATGACTTCGGTCCAAGTATTTAAGCACCTGAACTCAAGTGAGGATAATAAATGTCAAAGGAATATTTATAGCTTGGTATATGGAGACTTTCCAGGTCCCTGTTCTGCAATAACACAGATCCATCTGCTAAGGGCATTAGGGTTCTGTGTTGTTGATTTTTTTCTCTCTCTCTCTTTCCCCCAAATTGATAGGTTCTGAAAAAGGAAAACGGCAATACACAAAGACCAACATTGATTGTTAACTCTTTCCTACTCAAATAATTATTTAATTAGGAGTTAATTACCAAGGGCAAAATTTCTCCATGATTCCTGTCTATTGGATGCAAGCCCAGAAGAAACTTTAGCTCAGTCTTATACAAGCCCCTGTCATCATTGTGCTGATAGATCTACCTGAGGATTTACTGTATAGTTGTCAGACCTTGGGGGCTTGGGGTTAGTCTACTCCCAGATCTATCGTTGGGATTATGATTGTTTTTACTGCTATACTATAAACATGGTTACCACTGGTACTATCGTCAGCTAGTGTATTCCTGTCCTAAGTCTGAGGAAGAGGATCTTTAAATACTCAGAAACACAGTTTTTGTGTGTTTGTGCCAGGAGTTATTTAATTCTCTTTCTATGATAAACAAAGCCAAGAAGAACCTTTCTGGCTCCTCTCCCTCTGTGTGTCTCAAGTAGAGAACTTCCTTAGTGCTGACTGAAGGTCCATTACCTGACAAATGAGAAATTCTCTACATTGTTGAGATTGACCCTAGCATACAAATCCAAACAGCTCAGTACGGTGGAATCAAAATGGTGCCTTTTCAAGGACTAACGAATACATGTTCTCCGCTTCACTAGAGCCCAGAGGATGATCTTTAACATTCTAGGCAACATGCCTCATGTCACACCATGAGCTCAATCTGAAGTATTATGTAAATTAAGTTTTATACAATTTACTTTTCCTTACACCATAGCTTCCGATATATTTTATTTCTAAATCATCAGTTGACATCAAGTTCTTTTTCATTTAAATTTTAGTTTTACAAGACCCCAAGTACTGAAGCTGAGTCATCCAAATTCTTCAGGCAGTAACAATATCAACACCAGGCACCCCTCTTGTTTCATGTATTAACTTCTGCCCTTTTCTTTCCTGTTCCATAGTCTGTTTCTTGTTCTCTCCCTGTATGCAGTTCTTCTCACATACTTCATGTTAAGCCCTTTCTGTATATACTTGGAAAATGGGAATGATTATTTGCATGCCATTTAAATTACGCTATTGGGATTACACTGTATCTCTCAGGAGTCTGACTTTTTTCACCAGAAATATGCTTTGAAGATACAATCTTGTTGTTATGCATATATCCAGTTTGTGGTTTCTGATTTCTTCTAAGTTCTCAGTTGTATGTCTCTAATGTATCCACCCATGTTAAACTTTTCTAGGGGTGGATCCTGAACTATTGTCCTGCTACCACAAACAATGCTATGAACAACAATGCTTTAAGCTCTTTAAGCTTCTATTTGTTCTCTATTCAATAATGTAGACTTTAAATAATTACCCTAAGGAAATGTGTAGAGTCTTATTGAAAATTTATCATATCACAGTTTTTCTTAATATGCATATAATTTTCCTCGATATACTTGTGGTAAATATTTGACTTACATACAGTTGACTTATATAAAAATAAAACATCTATATGAAACAGCTTTGAACATTTCTCTAGCCCAGTGGGCTTACTACTTTGCTCTTTTCCATTTAAAACATCTTAAGTTATCAACTTTCTTCTTCGAGATATATAACCCAGGCAAAAAGATATGATTGTTTGGAAGTCTTCACATTTGGCTTACATTTTCTTTTTCTTATATTGATCTCAAAGGAGAGATCTCTCTGGGTCAAATCTCTCCCTAAAGAAATTAAGTAGTGTATGAGGTTAGCTAAAATGGCAAATTCACAACAATAACTCTGTAACTCTAGGTTCAAGAACATGAAGCTAAAAAAGATTTGCAGATGTCCACATGTCTACAAGCCCAGGCTAAAAATTTATGATTGGTTCTCAGTAAAAAGTAATGTTGATTCTATTCAGTGTGTGTGCGTGTGTGTGTGTGTGTGTGTGTACCTCTTAAAGGTAACAAGAAGCCTAGGAGTAATTGTGCTGGGAGAAAGCAAGACTTAAGCCAGCCAACGTTTACTGAATATTTATTACATTTGAGGCATTCTGTGATAAGTATGGGATGGAATAAAGTGGGATGCAAAAGTTATAAAAGATTTGTCATTTTAAGGTTATACCTAGTGGGCATTACTGATATGTGGATCACTAACAGGAGAAGATAAAATTGCAGAAATCCAACAATTTGATTCAATAAATATTTATTGCTTTTCCACCAAATGTCAGGCTCTGGTTTTACAAGTTCTCATTCAATAAACAAACAATTATCTATGTGGCAGCCTTCACAATCTTTAAGAGATGAAAGCACAAGAAAATAAATGTGATTAAATGATGATGGAAGAAATGCAGATGGAGGACAGAAGTCAGTATTACCTTCCAAAAGGACAATATGAGTTTCTTCAGAACACAGCACGTGCACCGAATCTTGAAATTGTGGGTTAAAAGGAGAATTATTCCTTGTAAAGGGAGAGCAGGATCCTGGTATGAGAACCAGTCTGATGGCTAGGGAAAGGGTAAATAATTCAATAGAACCATCTGTGTTCTCCTTTTGGTGCCACTTAGCATTAGGTTATTCTTAGCATGCATCATTTTCCTCATTCATAGAAGTTTCTTCCCTATGGGGCTCATTTGAGAATCACAGGAGATAGTACATGTAAAGGGATGGATACCATACCTAAAATAAAAGTGCTTATTAAATATAGCCATCCCTCAGGATCAGAGAGAAATTTGTTCCAGGACCACTAGAAGTATCAAAATCTGTTGATGCTCAAGTCCTTATATAATGGCATAGTAAACCTATGGACATCCTTTCATATACCCTAAACATCTCTAGATTACTTATAATTCCTAATGAAATATAAATGATATGTAAATTGTTGGAATATTGCATTAGGAAATAATGACAAAAAAAAAAAAAAACATCATTACATGGCTAGTAAAGACACATTTTTTTTTCCAAACAGTTTGACTCACAGTTAGTTGAGTCTAGGGATGAGGGCTCATGTTTACTGGGAACCAGTTTTATCTGCATTTTATTATAATAACAATAAATGCTTTTGAAGTTAGTGGGGTAGGGTAAAAGGAAGAGAAAGAAATGGAATGAGAAATAAGTCTAAGAATATAGGCAGAAACTCGGTCATGCAGGACCTTACATGCATACTTTAGAGTTTAAATTTCTTCAGTAAGCTACGTGAAGTTAGGAGGGGCTTGTAGGCAAGGAAGAAACCTAATTCGATTTAGATTTCATAAAGAACAGTATGTTGGTATGGAAGGTGGATTAGAAGACTGCAGATTTAGAGGAAATGAATTACAAGACTAAGGCGACTTTCTAGGCTAACAATGAACTAAAGTGTAAACATGGGAATAAATATGGAAAGTCTTAAAGGTAAAATTCTAAGACTATGCCATCTACGCTCTTTGATTTCATGTGGGGAGTGAGAAAAAGAAGGACTCTTGGATGACTCCCATTTCTAGCCTTAGTGACTGGTTATCTGGTGGTGTCCTTCAAAACAGTAAGAGGAAAAAAATTAAAATTTGAAGACAAGGAATTCAGGAATTCAAGTTAAGTGTTAAATATTTTACTCTTGTCATCAAATAAGCAAATCAGGAAAGAGGTCTTGTTTAGAGGTAAAAAAAAAAAAAAAACTACAATAATAACAACAAAACAGAAACTTGAGGTTAAGAGCTTATAGATGGAAATTGAAGCCAGGGGAGTGGTTGATTCATATAGAAATAAACAAACAAAACACACGGAATTAGATGTCATATGGTCACTTACAGAGCCCTGATATTTAGAGACAGGTTAAAAAGTGGGGGCTGGGGGGCAGCATAAGAGATTGAAAAGGGAAAAGAAACAAAGACAAAAATGATAAAGAGATGCTGCTGGCTATTTATTACAAAGTCAGAGTAAGCAGACTGAGGAAGTCAGTAAAGGAGACAGAGGAACAAGAGCCACCATCCTGGGGCTCTGGGGGTGATGAAGGATTGCATCAGAAGAGCAAGCTAGATTGGGAAGCCAACAAGGCTGGAGTGAAGGAAAAGCAGTTTACAGAAAGGTGCTGAGATCCACTTTGTCACTAGTACTCTTGACATTGTCCAAATCAAAACAGTCACTTGTGCCAGCCTCACAAAAATAAAGTTGAGGTGGTGTAAGAAGGGTTCTTGCACACGACTGCCTGATAGTCACTATCACAAAGGCCTCTGTCAGAGCCACAACTTGACACAAAGGCCCTTGAAACCTTGTACAAGAAGAACTTCTGCAAGAACATCTGCCTGGCAACCGTCTGTGCACCCTCAGTCCAGGTCTGGACGTTTCCATGAACTTGCAGAATGATTGGCATCAGGTCCACCTTCTAGACTTATCTTGCTTCTCCACAAAGAATGCTGAGCTGCATGCACTGGCCCTAACTCTCCTCTCCTCAGCTGTGATTTCTAACTGAAGCCGTGTATCCTGTGCCCACCTAAAACTGTCTTTGCTTTTATTTCAATCTCATTTATGATTTTTGGTTCACAGTTCCTAATTTTCACACAATTGTTTTCATGAGAAAGATATTTTCTCAAATTATGGGGGGTGAAAACTTTATGAATATACTTCAGAATTATCTATCTTTTCCAGATCTTCTAAATTATCATTTGCCTTCTATATGTTTTGGTGTTGTTGGTCAGAAAAGGAATGGATTTTTCTATGTTTACTTCTTTCTCTCTCTGATTGATCTGCTTTGAGATTATTATTATATTTATACAATGTCTAATGGCTGTATATTCCTTTTATCATTTCAAAGTGACTCTTTTGAGATGAAAGTTTTATCATTTTCTAGTGACTTTCTGTATTTCTAATAATACTTTTGCCCTAAAATCTACTTTGTCTATCGAAAATATAGCTATATGGGCTTATTTCAGTTAGTATTTATCTGGAGTTTTTTTTTTTTAAATCATACTTTTACCCTCTACAATTTTTGTCTCTATAGTGAGTCTCTTAAAAATATATAGATAAATTTTGTTATTTTTGTTTTGACTGAAGATGTTGGTCATTAACATTTAATATGTTATATTTTGATTCATTTTATCAATTCATTCTATACTTTTTCCTTGAACTCTTTTTTGCTATTTTATGGTTTTATTACTCCTTTCAAGAACTTTTAATTGATATTTTCTGGCATTTCATTCTATTTTCTTCTCTTTGGGTTTAAAATTGTTTACATTTTCTATTACATTATAAGTTTTATTGAAATTTTAACATGAACTAAAGTGAAAAACTAATCAGTATACTCACTTTCTCTCCAAGCAGCAAAAACAGCATAGTCCACTCTAATTACTGCCTGCTATATTATTTGTCCTACCTTGTTTTTATTTCTTCACATTTGTTTTTTTATATGAATACTGTTTTAGTTGACACACTATGATTGCATTACATTTATTAAGTGCAAGATGACTTTTTCATTTTAAATGGACATATACTTACATTTATTTATAGGCTAGAGTACAATTCTTTGATATAGGTGCAGTGTTATCAAATTAAGGTAATTGGCATTTCCATGCCCTCAAATACTTCTTGAACTTTGGGAACTATTGGGACTTTAGGAACTATGTTGGGAACTTTGGGACTATATTTTTGTTGTTGTTATTTTGGGATATATCATAAGTTTCTGTAGACTGTAGCTATATTGTGACATAGAACAGTAGAATTGATTCCTCCTATCTAACTCTGTTTAGGTACCTCTCATCTAACCTCTTTCTATTCCCTCTTCCCCCTGTTCTTCCTGGCTTTTACTGACCACTGTCATGCTCACTTCTTCTAAGAGGTCTACTTTTTTTTAACTTCCACAAATGAATGAAGACATCATTTGTCTTTACGTGCCTCTTAGTATGATGTCCTTCTATTCACGTTACTGCAAATGACAGGATTTAAATCTCTTTATGAATGAATGATATGCTACATTTTGCATTTTTAATGAAAGATTATGGTTACATCACATTTTCTTTATCCAGTGTTCCACATCACTAATCACTAGGGAAATGCAAATCAAAACCTCAACCAAATATAATCTCATCTCAGTGAGAATGGCCATAATCAAAAAGACCAAAAAAAATATATCAAATGCTGCCAAGGATTAGAGAAAGGAGAACTACTACATACTGTTTGTGGGTCAGTATATTAATTAACTGCAATTTTAGAAGAGTTTGGAGCTTACTAAAAAACCTAAAATGGAACTATCATATGATCCAGCAATTCAATCTCTGATTTTATATCCAAAGGAAATACAATCATTATAGTAAACAGATACCTGTTCTTTTATGTTTATTACAGCACTAATTCACAGTAGCCAAGATATGGAATCAACAAAGGTGTCCATCAAAGGATGGCTATGTAAATAAAATGTGTCTCATAGTCACATTTTTACATATTTGTTATTAACTTGAACTTATTCGTGGTTAACAGCTTCTTTTATCATGGTTTATTTTCACATATCAGACCTACCTTTTGAGATCTTCTTTCTTCCTATGAAGAACAACATTTGAAATTTCCTTTGGCAGTAAACATTCTCAGCTATTTGTTATTTGAAAATGTCTTCATTTTTGCTGTCCTTGAAAAATATTTCACTGCATATATAACTCTAAGCCAACAGTTATTTTATTTCAACACTTTCTAAATATTATTCCATAGTCCCTTGGATTCCATTGCTTCTCTTGGGAAAGCAGTGGTAAGCCTGGTTGTCATTCCATTGTAAGAAATCTGTTTTTCCATCCAGTGCTTTTAAAATCACGTTTGATTTGGTGCTCTGCTGCATCACTATGATAGGTCTGGGAATGGTTGTTATAATATATCCTGTTTGGGACATGTTGTGATTTTTGAGACTAAATAGCCCCAAATGCCACCAATTTGGAAAATTAAAGATTCCAATCCATTAAATTCAATTATCTTACAGTGATTTTTTCCCTTTGATTCTTCACAATAATATTTTATAGATTTAGTAGTCTTTTATACACCTCAATAAGTAGAGTCCAGTTTAACTTTTTATGTACTGTTTTTAGCTGTTTTTTCCTAGTAAATGAAAATATAAATTGACTTTTGTATTGACCTGGCTTCCAGCAAGCCTGTCAAACTGACTTATTCTAATAACACACACATACACACACACACACAGATTTCAATTGATGTTATAAATACAGTAGTATATTTCTACAAACAACAACAGTGTGATTTCCCTCTTAAACTGTAGATGAATGCAGAAAATCATATGCCATTAGCAAATTACTGGAATCCCTTTTTCCCTCTGCAAAAACAGGGACAGACAATATTTCTTCTAGAGGCTCAAATAGCTTGACTCTAGTTCATGTATCGTACGATCAGTTAGAATGATTGCCGTTTGAATGATTGCCGTTTGCTTTTCAGACTCCTGATTTTTCTTCACAAAGAGTTCAATAGCTAATTGTACTTTGTTCAGAATTCTAAAATTTCTACAGGCTTGGGACTGTGTGAATTTCCACTTGTAATAGCTTTGCCCAGAAACTTACCAGTAAGGATTTTTACATGTATTATTCCTCTCCCATGTAACTATAAGGTTGCTATTGGCAATTCAAATATGTAGATACACATGGATCTCTGTAGACCACAAAATACTTGATCTTATTTTGTTTGTACTTTACATGCTAACATACATATTAAGTTGATTTCTGATAGGGGAGAAAAGTAATGAGATAGGAACATTCTTTGAAAAGAAATTTTTATCTTATTGAATTTTGACCATTATAAAAATCGATAAACCCTATTTTATTAGTTTTGTTTTGGTAAAGCTAAATTTGATTTGTAAAACCCCTGATTGAATACAGATCCTAGAGAGGAACATTCTAGTCTTGGAAGAAGTAAGGTGACACGCAGATTAAGGAATGCATGAGTCTACAAGCTGATATTTCCTTTAGGACAAGACACCAGGCATGTACTTGTGTGAATAAAATATCAACATTATCGAGACCTTGGTATTATCCGGAAAACTCAACCTGATAACACATCAACCTCAGGAGCTTTGCCTAAGTTTTCACTCTGCTTGAAAAATGCTTATCCCCTACTCTCCATCTGGGCAATTCCACTCTCCCTCAAGCCTTGGATTAAGTGTTGCTTCTTTAGGCCCCTTTTAAAACATGTGCTCCACTTTACATTCACCTTCTCCATGCCATCCTATTATATTTTAGGGATTTTATTACAATTTGAATTCTGTATATTCCTGTTCACTAATGACTCTCAAATTTCAATGGGCTTAGGAACCATGTTGGAAGCCCATTATAAAGTAAATCCTTGCCCCTAACCTCAGAAATTTCACATAGTAAATTCAAGTTGGGACCCCAAAATCGGCATTTTAAACAAAACTCCCTAAGTAATCCTAAGAAAGTTGGCCTGAAGAGCAGACTTTTAAATCTTCTGCCTGAGGACAACTGTTTGTGCCTACACTTCTAGCTTCCAGCAGAGTCATCAATAAAAATTAGCTGCATTATAAATATTAAGACCACTGTGGCAAGTGAGCCAGTGGACTAATGCTGCTTTGGGACAGGGCTTCCTTCAGATCCAGGGAAACCTTCACCTTCCAAATGGTTGATGAAAGAAATTTAAAAAAGAAAGATGGAAGAATTTGGAATGAGAGGGCTGATGGGAGGGAGGAAGCCCAGTGTTGGAGTCTTAGCCAGAAGTCAAAGTTGAGGAGCTGTCAGCAGCCAGTCTTTATCGTGAGGAGTCAAAGACTATATACAACCCCCACCCCCAGGGTATCCAGCTCCGAATTTCAGCTGGATAAGGGCATTATCTTTCTTTCATCGCAGGACTGCTTTCAACACATCAGGAAACACCCTGTCACTCCTTGACAGAGGCTGGCAATTTGAACTGGGGAGATAATCTGATGCCTTTAAAACTAGCTGATATTTTCATTTGTGATTCCACCTGACAGCACCCCCACCCCATACACACTTTTCTGCTTTGTACCCTGCCAGGAGGTTTGGCAGCTACATATATATTTGAAGGAAGGATTGGTGGTGAAGTGCTACAGATGAACCATAATGCCAGCATTTCTGGGATCTGATAGGGACACTCTTTGGGACAAGGATGCATAGGGAAATAGTTCTTATAGGCTTAAAAACACTGAAGTGGAAAGTCTGGTGGTGAACCAATTAAGGCTGATCCAATTAAGGCTGAATACTAGATTTTGAAAATGAACCACCAGACTTTCTATTTCTCACCAATCCCCCCATTTTCTTTTTTATACCTTTGGTTTCATTTTCATTGCATCCTTTGAGATTGTCTTCTATGCTAGACATAAACTTGTTGAGGTGGAATCACCCCTAGTAATGAGTTTTTCCCCTTTTAGCAGTTCAGACAGTCCTCCTGATCATCAGGAGAAATTGGTAAGGTCCTTTACAGCTTGGTTGAAGACTATCTCTTCTCCAGATACCCCTAATTCTAAAATCAGCCAATCACGTGGATTGTAAACCCAAACTCCTCCAATCAGAGCGAAGGGCAGCACTGTGTTAGGTTCCTGATATAAGCAGGCCGACTGCCCACCCAGCTGCCTTTGTTAACTAGGTTTTCTATTGCGTCGTTTTGCCAGAAGTAAAGATTTGTCTTGCCCAACGCACCCCACCCCAAGAAAAGAAAAGAAAAAAAAAACAAAACACTGAAATGGACTAACAGACTTGAGAGCTATGACCTAAAGTTAACCAGTGGATATTTAGATAATCAAAAGTAGACCTTGTTTGTTATTTTGGAGTGTAGAAAAATTATCTCATATCTACTATTTAACTTTGTCTTCCTAGCATACATTAAATATAGATATGGTGACTTTAAGAGAAGGTGGAAATCTGAACAAAATCAAGCTTTCAGGAAATCAGTCTCCAAAAAAATCCATCTCCATAAAGAAGAGTAAAAATAGGTCTGGAAAGAGAACCAATTATTGCATGGCAATTATAGTATGATGCCATCCTGGTGAATTCTATTTGTATCTTCACAAGAAACAAATTTTACTAACGTCCTTATCTGCTGTTCTGTCTTTTTATAAATCTGTCTTTAGATGTTCCTCTTTATAGGTTTGGCATGTAGAAACCTCTGATGAGGCAAAATATCTTTAATGGGTTCTCTTTGGGTAAAATCTCTGGCCTCTCCAATCTTTCATCTCCTTTGAGCAGTAAATCCTTCTGCTCTTTCAGACAGCTCTTGAAACCAGGTTGACATAAACAGTAATATCTGCCAAGAAGCATGGCAGCTCTGCTGAGAAAAACCCAGAGTGCCTGGGGAATACTTGGCTGCAGAGTTTTGTGGTGAGAAATGTGGCACCAGAGATCAGAGGGGATTCATGTCCCTCTGGCTTTTAGTTTGCAGTCAAGTGTGATACTGAGAGTGACCAGAGGCCAAAGCTGGAGCAAAGCTTCCCTAATCTGTGCATCTACTGGCATCTCCTCCATCTGGCAGGAAGGGTGTCCTCTTCTGTTTTCAGTTACTTCCAGTTACTTCTTCAAACAGCATTTTTATTTCTGTGCTCCCCGATTCTAATCAGACTCCTGCTAATCTTTGAAAAGCTCGGCTTATTTTCTTGACTTTATCGGAATTACTTGAGTTGGGGCCCATGCTGACATTTGGCCTCCAATCTGACTTCAATCACAATAAATATAAATTTCAGATGGTGTTGTTTCCTCTATCCTCTTCACCTCAGTATGAAATGACACTTTGACTATGAAAAACAGAGGGCTACCGGGTCCCCACATAGCCATATTTAATCAGAGTCTTTGTAGGGTAAGACCTGGTGATTTTCAGTTTGTTCAGCTTTTGTGAAAACAGGGACTTCCACTTCTGGCTTTGGAAGAATATCAGGTATCAGACTAGTTCTCCACCATAAATAGCTATAAAAAGACGGAAAACACAGGAAATAACAAATTTCAGATATTGGAAAACATTGTGATGCCTGAGGAAATAAATGAGACAAGCCTCTGATCACTCCAACTTTGTGCCCATAGACACTTTCTACATGATTTCTCAGGAAATAAATCCCAAGAACACAGTGATCTTATTGAAGTTAGGAGACACAGATAAGAATTCAGTGATGCTGAGAGAGAGGAAGTTTTCAAGGTGGCTGTTTAGAGAGGATGATGCTTTGAATTCCCTAGAAATCTTCATAGAGGGCCCCTTAAGCTTGGCCAAATATTGAACTATACAGGGAATGAGTTTTTTCTTGAAAATTCAACAATGGTTTAAGAAGGTCTGTTTGACATCATTTTTCTGCAACCTAGTAGTGATATAGTGGAAGGGCCTTCAAATTAACTATTGTACTTTTTTTCTTTTATAAATTTAATTTATTTTGTTTACATGTAGATAGATAGATATAGGTCTAGAAGAGCAAGATTAAAATAGTCAAACATAAAGAATGATGAAAGGAAAATGCTCATTGTTCTGATTTGATCCTGTATGCTATATGCACGTGTTAAAATACCAGTCTGAACCCATTAGTATGTACAATTAATGTTTGTTCATTTAAAAAAATGGAATGACTTTGCAAGCTCCTGAAGAGAATAACTATTTCTGAGTTAAATGGATATTTCAGAGACCACATAGGGCTGGGAGATGAAGCTACAACCATCCAGAAAGGAGAGATTTTGTTAAACAACTTATGCATTCATTTGCTATCACCAGAAATTCCACACCTTAGAAGCAATATTACCCTGAGTTTAATAAAGTGAGGACCAATCTAGACCACAGAACCAAACCTGAAACTCTTGAAAGGAAGATAACAATGCCCACCATACAGTGTTGACTTTTCTTAAAATATAAATAAGCCAGGAAATATGACCAATAACCAGAAGTAAAGTGAACCAAGAGAAATAGCTTCAGAACGAAAAACGTGTTGCAAATAGCTGAGGGAAACTTTAAAAGTTTCTACTTTCTTAAGCAACCTCTGAAAATAAGAATTATAAACTCAGAACAAGTACCCCAAAACACAAGAACCCCAAGACACTTGAGAATGAAAATATCAGACAGATTCCAAATGCGAGTCAACACTTGGATGAAGAAAATTTCAGGACTGAACTACACAATTTTGGGCCATTGTTGATACATAGCAAAGCATCCAGAATTCTAATAGAAAATTCACAATCATTCTGTTTGCAACAGCAAGAATAGAAAATTTGATTCAATCACAACTACTGGAAATTGACAGTGACAGAGAGAAAAATGGACAGCCACACAAAGAGAGCCCAATTGTAATGTGCCAAATTCTGTCTGCCATTCTGGCTGACCCTGAACTAGGAAAGTAATGTGTATATCAGACCCCAAACAACTCAAGATGATTAAGGAACCAAACTTGAGCTGCTAGTTAAGGTGCAGAATTTAAAATTCTGAGTCCAACTAAGTTAGTCACATGATAAAACAAAATATAAAGCACAACTTCTTAGAGAAATACATCTCAGAGTGTCCAAATATATTATTTATCAATGAAATATAGCTTGTATTTGTATAATCCAGAATTATATGTGAAGAACCAGAAAAAATGTAAATCATTGTCAAGAAAAAAATAACCAGCATGATAATAATAATGGAGAGCAACCCAGAGGTGACAAAAATACTGAAATTAGCAGAAAAAAATTATTCGCAATGTTTTTAGGGATTTAACTGAAAAATATGAAAAATGTCTCAGCAACATGTGTGACAATATATGTGTACTAAGATCCAAAAATCAGTAGAGAGAGTTAATGGGGTAGGAAAATGCAGTACAAACAATGCCTGAAAATGACCCAAGTTTGATGGAAGTCATAAATTTATAAATTCAAAAGGTTCAACAACCTTAATTGGGGTAAATACAAAGAAATTTATTCTTATGGCTGTCAAACTGATGGAATTGGAGATAAAGAGAAAATTGTTAAATCATCCAGAGAAAAGTGACTCACAACAACTAAGGGAAATTATACACACTACAGCTAACTCCTCATCAAAAACGATGAAGGATAAGCAATAGAAAAATATCCTTAAATTGCTGGAAGAGATAGACAAAAATTCCATAATCTGTCAAAATACTGAAAAAAGGTGAAATAGATAAAGACATTTTCAAATTTAAAAAGTTTAGGTTATTCATTGCCCAAACGCATGAAACATGAGAATTGCTAGTGGAAGTTTTTCAGGCTGAAAGAAAATAGAGTAAAATGTAATTCTAAAATCTATTTCAATAAGTCAAAAAGACATAGAAAAGAAGAAACTCCTGCCCCAAAAAGGAAAGGACAAAGAGATAAATAATGAAATAGCACAGCTTAAAATGACCATATCAGCAATTAAAAGGTAGAGATTGCAAGGCAGATGCCAACAATTTAAAGGCAGATAAAGAATCAAGACCTAATTATTTGCTATCTACAAAAGATGCACTATAGCCAGGCACGATGGCACACACCTATAATCCCATGGGGTCTGGAGGCTGAGGTAGGAGGATCGTGAATTCAATGCCAGCCTCAGCAAAAGCGAGGTGCTAAGCAACTCAGTGAGACCCTATCTCTAAATAAAATACAAAATAGGGCTGGGGATGTGATTCAGTGGTTGAGTGCCCCTGAGTTCAACCCCTTTTATCTCCCCCCCCAAAAAATGCACTATAAATATGAAAATATTTGTAGGATAAAAGTAGATAGAAAATCTAGGACTTCCACTTTAGCTCTGACATGTAAAAGCTTAGAAATCATCCTTCCCATGTTTACAACAAGAAAAATCGTGAAAAACTGAAGATCAACCAATTTTTTAGGGTGCATCAGAGCAAACTAACACCTTAAAATCTGGAGAGACAGGTAAGTACAGAGACATACCAAGATCTGATTACCTGAAGCAAAAGCTGCTAAACCCATAGTGTTCGATACATTTAAATAGTAATTTTGGAAAATTGCTGAAGCCAATGAGGGACAAATCTGAGAGTGCCAAACTCCTTAAACTGCTCATTTTCATGGGCTTATCTCCAGAAATCCTATTATATTCTCATAAGGAAGATCTAAGAACAATTGCCTACTGGTTCTGTCAGGTGCAGGGGGAAAGTATCATATGATATCCAGAGCATACTCTATCACAAAGGTCGACTTTCCAGGGAAAGACCTTGTCAGAGCCATATCCCAGTTAGGAGAAGAGCATTCTTCCCACTCCAGCTACCTCTAGACTTCCTGTATTACTTAGCAACAACAACAACAACACAGTCAACAGAGGTCAGGGTTTCAAGGAAATAGATTAGAACACTAGATCCAGGGAAGGAAATAGGAGGTGGCCAACAAGAAGTGGGCCAAAAATTTATATCACTGGATAAACACTTGTGAAGGTCACAGCCCCAAGACACAGGTCCACTAAAACACTGAGATTTGATGAGATTATAAAAACAATCTTCTCTCCTGCAAATTACCAATGCACCAACCGGTCTCTAGCATCATAATGGTGGATTACATGGAAAAGAGCCTCGTGACCCAGGCTCTCTCCAAGGAGGAGGAATACTTAGGGAACTGCAAAGTCAAGATTGGAGACAAAGACAGGGACACTAGAGTAAGTCAGTGCTTCTGGCACCGATAGCAACAGCAAATATTAAATGAAGCATATTAAATACAGCCCAATTCCTAGCCAGATTGCCATAAATCCTCACATTGGAGGCCTATTTTGCTTCATTCCTATTACCCAAGACAATACGTACAGTTTTCAACAAAATTTTACAAGTCATGCCAGATGTGAAAAAACAGCATGAAGAGAACAACTAGCATCAGAACTAGACTTAACCATGACACAAATGTTGGAAATATAAAATGAGGAATGTAAATATGGATAATATGCTAAGGACTCAACTGGAAAAAGTAGACAACATGGAGTAACAGAGTGGCAGTGCCAGCAGAGAAATGAAAGTGTTGTGCAAGTATGTAAATGGAAAAGTAAATGTAAGAAAGCTGATTTTACTATATTGTTATCAGATAAAGATAAACATTCAAGATAGAGTATTCCCAGAGATATTTTTTAATGCATAATGCTAAAAGGGTGAAGGGCAAAATTAACCAAAAAAATTTAAAAAAAGCAAAATAAGAAAGTAGAAAGAAATAACAGGCAGAAGTCAACAAAATAGAAAACAACATGAAAATTGACAAAAAACAAAATTTTGCTCTTTAAAATAATCAGTAGGATTGAAAACCCCTACCTAGATTGAGCAAAGAGAAAAACTGAAAGAACACAAATCACCAGTATCAGAAATAAAAGAGGGAGTATCATTACAAATTCTATACACATTGAGAATATAGGAGCGTATTATGAATATTGCATGTCAACAAATATGAAATTTAGATGAAATGAACAAATTCCTTGGAAAATAATTCAACTTACCAAGACTGACACGAGAAGTAGAAAATCAGAATATATATATTCCATATTTGTGAGATATATACATATATATGAAATGTGAACTTATTATCCAAAGCCTTCCCCCCAACACACACACACACAAAAACCTAGTCTTAACAGAAAAATTCTACATTCAAAAAAGAAGCAACACCAATTTTTCAAGACCTCTTTCAGAATATAGAAGATAAATTCCAATAGGAGGATTCCATGAAGGTTGAACAGAGATGCCCTGCATTCATCTCCCCCACAAAGGACATCAAAACCAACAGATTAGGAGCTGCACTTAAAAAGTGCAGGCTGTTGGCAGTGCAGTGCTGTCTTGAGAAAGGAACCACTATAGGAATCCATGCTGCCCTAGACAACAAAAGTCTCTCCGTATCCCCATCCCTGGAGGCTCATGAAGCTATGCCTTATACAAGAACCTATGCCTCATGAACTCAACTAGACCTGGAAGGGCAACTGTGACTGCAATACCCAAGTCAACACAGTACCTTCTACTACAGGAGACAGACAGTTAATCACAGTAAGGGGAGCTATCTCTAAGACCTGAGGGTATTAGGGCACTGGGCCCCAAGGAAGTAGGGCCCTTTCCTCAAAATTTGCCTACTTCCCAATGTTGCAAGCCACCATCAGTGCATGCTACCACTGGGCCTAGCAGCAAGCCCAATTCACTCTATACTCCCCCAATGTCACATCTGCCAACTACCATTGGTATACACAAGAGGTCCTGAAGACCTGATTCCTACTGAATCCTTCTTCCAGAAACCTACCCAACCGTGGTGCCTGAGAAAGCATCCATTGTGGTTCATTCCCTGAGGACACCCATGAAGTGGCAATATGACCCCACTTACAGTCGCATTTGCCAAAGTGAGGCCTGGAGACATGTTCCCTGTGGTGCACAATACCAGCACCACCATTGCTGTTGCTAGAAACCCCTACCAGGGGTGCTCAATCCTATTGGTCCTTGGGGCACATTCCCCATGTTCCATACCTATAGTTATATGGTTGTTATGGCCAAAGGTTCCCACAAACAACAGATCTCACTCCAGAAATACCTCTAAGGAAAGGTCCACTGCACCCCAAGCCCCCAGTGCCACCAGTCCCATTGCTAGAGTGGCCACACCCATTGATGTGTGCACCACACCTGCCTGAAACACGAGGGTCCTCACCCACATGCAGCCCTTGGAGTCAGGTTCTCCAACCATAGTATGTCACACCCCAGGATCAAAGCCATTGATTGCAGCTGAAGAAACTATAGGCAGAACACACTATTGTACACAATCGAAATACAAGGGTAAAGCTTCCCAATCCAACACTCTAGGACAGGAGACATTTTACAACAACCATCTTATACAATTAATAGAGACAACTGATCTAGCAGATGCATAAATATCAATGTAGGGATGCAAACAGTATGCAAAAACAAGGTGACATGACACCTCCAAAGGAAACCAGTCTCTAGCAATAGGCTCCAAAGGAAAGGACATTGATAAAATTCACATTAAAGAATTCCAAAGAAGGATTCTAAGAAAACTCAGATATATAAGACAATGCAGACATATTATTCAATGGAAAATTATTCAATAGGAAAACAATTCATAATATGAATGAGAAGTTCACAAAGATATTAAAATCATTAAAATGAACTAAGCAGAAATATTGGAACTGAAAAACTCGATAAGTCAAACAAAAATCACAATTGAGAGCCTCAATAACAAACATCAAATAGAAAAAAATATGTTCTGAACTTGAAGACAGATATATATATATATATATATATATATATATACACACACACACACACACACACACACACACACACACCAGTCAGACAAAGACAAAAAAAAAAAAAAAAGAAAAATGAGAAAGTCTCCAACACCTATGGAAAACCAAAAAACAAATATTTGAATTAAGAGATTCCCCAAGGGAAAGAGAAGGGGAAATGCATGCAAAAACTTATTCAATTAAGCAATAGCTGAAAATTACTGTAATCTTAAGAACATAGATGTCCAAATTTAAGAGGCCCAAAGCACCCTAAACAAATCTGACCAAAAAACATTCTCACCGTGGTATATTGTAATTAAACTATTAAAAGACCATGACAAAGAAAGCATTCTAAAAATGGCAAGAGAAAAACGTTAAGTAACAATTAAAGGAACTTCCATAAAGTCTCATGTGTTGAAGACTTGGTCCCCAGTGCAGTAATATTCAGAAGTGTGATTCTGGGGAAGTGATTGGATCACTAGGGCTCTGACCTCATCAGCAGATTACTCCATTGATAGTAAAGATGGCAGTCATTGAAAGCAGGAGAGGTGTGGTGGAAGAAGTGGATCACTAGAGGCTTGCACTGGGGAACTATACTTTGTCCTTGGCCCTTTCATTTTCTCCACTGTCATGAGCTGAACAGTTTTCCTCTGCCACACCCTTCTGCCATGATGTTTCTGCTTTGGAGCCAATCAACCATGAACTGAGACCTCTGAAACCACAAGCTAAAAATAAATCTTTCTTCCACTAAGTTGTTCTTGTCAGGTATTTTGGTCACAGCAATGGGAAGCTGACTAAAACACTCTATTAAGCTAATAGCAGATTTCTCGATAGAAATCTTATAGGCCATGAGGGAATAGAGTCACATATTTAACGTTATGAAAGGAAAAGAATCGCAAAGAAAGAATACTATAATAACTAGCAAAGCTATATTTCAGAAATGAAGGAGAGATAAAGACTTTCCAAAACAAGAAAAAAAAAAACAGGGAATTCATTAGCACCAGACAAGCTTAAAGTACTTCTAAAATCTAGATAAGAAAAATAACTACTATCATAAAAACATGTAAAAATATAAAACTCATTAGAAAGGCAGATATGGACAAGAGTAAAAAAAATAAGCCCTATTCATAGAGAAAACCCTCAACTACAAAGACAAATTTTTAAAAAAAGGAAGAAAAGAACAAATGATATTTAAATCAACCAGAAAAATATTAACGTAATGGAAGGAATGGCTCTATACATCAATAATAACCTTGAATGTAAAGAGATTAAATTCCTTAATCAAAAGACACAGACTGACTGAATGGATTTAAAAGGAACAAGACTCAACAATAAACTGTCTATAAGAAACTCACTCCACCGGTAAAAAGACACAAAAGAAAGTGAAGAGATGGAAAATTATATTCTATATGAATTAGAACCCAAAGTGGGCAAGAGTAGGTCTGCTTCTAGCAGACAAAATAAATTTTTCAATAAAAACTCTAAAACCAGACAAAGAAGACCACTATATAATGATCCAAGAATCAATTCAATAGCAAGATGCTATGTACCTATTGTCAAAGTACTCAATTTTTTTGTTTGTTTGTTTTTGTGGTGCTGGGGATTGAACCCAGGGCCTTGCGCATGCAAGGTAAGTACTCTACCAACTGAGCTATATCCCCAGCCCAAAGTACTCAATTTTATAAAGCAAAAATTAGATCTGAAAGGAGCAAGAGTCTGCAACACAATCATAGTAGAGGATTTTAACACACACACACACACATACGCACACACACACACATACAGAGTTAAACTATACTGTAGACCAAATGACTCCAACAGACATATGCAGAACATTTCATCCAACATCTATAGAATATACATTGTTCTCATTAGCACATGCAAGATTATCTAGAATAGCATATGTTAGTCCACAAAATAAGTCTTAATAAACTATAAACAATTGAAATCATGTTATGTATCTTCTCTGACCATAATGGAAATGGAAAACCAGAAATCAAAAACAAAAGAAACTTTAGATTTTATGTATCTGTATAATTTCTAAACAACATGCTATTAGATGAATAATGAGTCATTAAAGAAAGAAAAAGGGAATTTAAGATTTTTGGAGATAAATGAAATGGAAATACAACATGCTAAAATTTATGAGACCCAGCAAAAGCAGTTTGAATTCTAAAGAAGAAATTCATACCAATAAGTTCTTCTATCAAAAATGTGTGACTCTATGTTGTGAACAACCAAAGATATGAAAAACTGTGCTCTATATGTGTGTGAATTGAAATGCATTCTGCTGTCAAACGTGAGGTGCTAAGCAATTGAAAAAAGTATAAAGATTTCAAAAAACAATATAAGAATATATCTACAGGGGCTGGAAAATCAAGAAGAAACCAAATTCAAAATTAGTAGAAGAAATAAAAAAGGTTAAAATAAATGAAATAGACACTAAAAAAATAAATAGAAAGGATCAATGAAATGAATAGTTGGTGATTTAAAAGGATAAACAAAATTAACTTTTAGCTAGACTAATCAAGGAAAAAACAAAGACCCAAATAAATTAGAGATAAAAAAAGTAAACATTATGTCTGAAAAACCAAAGGAATACAAAGGATCATTAGAGACTATTAACACTACTTGCCAAAAAACTGAAAAACATAAAAGAAATATATAAATTCCTCGAGACATGTAACCTTCCAAAATGTAATGGTGAAGACATAGAAAACCTGAACAGACCAATGATGAATACTGAGATTAAATAATTAATGAAAAGTCTTTCAACAAAGAAAAGCCCAGAACCAATAAATTTACCACTAAATTCTATCAAACTTTCATAGAACTTATACCTATTCCTCTCAAGCTATTCTGAAACAGTAAATGGGAGCCAACTTCCAAACTCATCCTATGAAGTCAGCATTATTCTCATTTTAAAGCATGACAAATAATTTTTTTAAAAAAGAAAACTACCATATTTCTGATTAATACAGATGCAAAATTCTCAACAAAATATTAGCCAGTTGAATCCACAACATATCAAAAAGATTATTCACTATGATCTAGTAGTATATATCCCAAGGATGCAAATATGGTTCAATATACTCAAATCAAACAAATGTAATACAGCACATCAATAGAATGAAGGGAAAATTTCATATGATCATCTCAATAGATATGAGAAAAGCATTCAGTGAAATTCAACATCCTTTAATGATTAAAATTTTAAGTTGGGCACAGTGGTGCATGCCTGTAATACCAGCAGCTCTGGAGGCTGAGGTAGGAAAATCACGAGTTCAAAGCCAGCCTCAGCAAAAGTGAGGTGCTAAGCAACTCCATGAGACCGTGTCTTAAATAAAATAAAAATAGATCTGGGGATGTGGCTCGGTGGTCAAGTACCCCTGAGTTCAATCCGTAGTACCCCCCACCAAAAAAATGTTACCGGAACCTAATAAAGGCTATATATGAAAAATGCCAATATCATAATGAATGAGAGTTAACTGAATAAAATGAACGTATTTTTTCTACGATTTAAAACAAGACAAGAATGTCATTTCCAACATTCCTATTTAACATAGTACTGGAAGCCTCGACCAGAGAAATCAGGTACGAGGAATAAAAAATAGGCAGACAGAAAAGAGGAGGTTAAATTACCCCTGTTTTTAGAATATATAATTCTAGAAATAGAAAAACTTTGAAGACTCCATCAAAATACTATTAGAACTATTAAACTAACTTAGTAGAATTGCAGGATACAAATCCAACATACCGAGGTCAGTAGTATTTTACATATCAATAATTAACTTGCTGAGAGAATATGAAAGTAATCTCATTCACCATAGCTACAAAAATTAAAATATAATACCAAAGAACATATTTAACCAAAAAAGTGAAAGACCTCTACAATGAAAATAATAAAACACTGATGACAGAAATTGAAGAGGATATAAAAAAAATTGAAGGATAGTCCATGTTCATGAATCAGAACAATTAATATTGTTTAAATGTCTATAATGCCCAAAGATAGTTACAGATTCAATGTAATCCTCATCAAAATGCTAGTGGAATTTTTCAAAGAACTATGTAAAAGACTTCTAAAGTTCATGTGGAAGAATAAAGACTTATAATATCCAAAATAGTCTTCAGCAAAAAGAACAAAGATGGAGACATTATAGTACCTGATCTTAACACACTGGAGAGGCATAGTAACCAAGTCAGCATGTCACTGGCATTAAAACATACACCAAAGGGACATATTTTATTTCCCAGAAATAAATCCTTGTTTTTCAACCAATTGACTCTCAATAAAGGTGCCAAAAACACACACTGGAGAAAGGGCAGCCTCTTCAATCAATAGTGCCAAGGAAAGTAAATATTCATACACAGAATGAAACTTGACCCCTACTTCTCACCCCATACAAAACTCAATGCAAAATGGACCAAAGACCTAAATATAAGATCTGAAACTATGAGAATACTAAAAGAAAACATAAGGGAAACTCTTCAAGACATCAGAGTAAATAATGATTTTTTTTTTATGATATCCCAAACCACAAGCAACAAAAGCAAAAAGAGATAAATGGGATTATATCAAACTAATAGGACTTCCTCATGGGAAAGAAAAGAAAATCAACCTCATGAAAAGAAAAGCTACAGATTGGAAGAAAATATTTATAAACTACTTATCTGACAAAAGATTAATATCCAGAGTATGTAAGAAACTCAAAAATCTCCGCAACAAAATAACATGATTGAAAAATAGGTAAATGATTTGAATATATATATTTCCAAAAAAAAAAAGAAATACAAATGGTTAATAAGTATATGAAAAATAATCTACATAATTAGCCAGAAGAAAGAGGCAAGTCAAAACCACAATGAGATATCATCTTACCTTAATCAGAATGGCTATTATATAAAAGCAAAAACGAAACATGTCAGCAGAGACACAGAAAAAAAGCAAATACTTATATACTGTTGATCAGAATATAAATTAGTATGGTCATTATTGAGAATGGTATGGAAATTTTTCCCAAAAAATGAAATAGACATTACTATCGTATGTACATATATAAATGCATGACCAATGTGATTCTACAGCATGTACAATCAGAAAACTGATTTATGTATAATATATCAAAGTGCATAAATACATTCTATTGTCATGTATAACTAATTAAAACAAATTAAAAATTTTTTTAATTAAAAAATCAATCTACCATATGCTCTAGATATTCTATTTCTGGGTATATTTCCAAAGGAAATTAAACCAGGATATCAAAGAGTATATATTCCATATGTATTCCATATGGCACTAGTTATAATAGCCAAAATATAAAACCAGCCTAGTTGTCTATCAATGGATAAATGAATGAAGAAAATGTAGTGTATATATATATATATACACAATTAGATATTATTCGTCCATTAAAAATAAAATTATGTCATTTACAGCAAAGTAGATAGAAGACATTTTGCTAAGTGTAATAAAGCATAGAGAGACAAATACTGCATGTGTGCTTTTACATGTGGAGCAAAAAATCTTTCCCTGAAAGTAGAACATTAATTACTAGAGAATAAGAGGGGAAGGAGAGAGGGGAGATGGAAGACAGATAACAGATGCTAAAACACAGGTAAATAGGAGGAATAAGTTCTAGTTCTTTAAGCAGAGTAAAGTAACAGAGTTCACAATAATAACCTCTTATATATTTTATAAAGAACCAGAACAGAGGAGCTCAAAGTCCTCACACATAAAGAAATGATAAGATAAAAATGCTAATTACCCTAATATTATCAGCACATATTGTTTACACACATTTAAATATCATCTATCTCCTAAATATGTGCAATTATTATGTGTTAATTAAAAATAAAATATAACACAAAAGGAAGGATTCCAGTTGCTTTAGAAAGCTATCATGAGGGTTAATACCAAAAGTTAAGAAAGCATTTACCAAAAAAGTGAAAGAAATAACTCACATGTATATAGATATTAAAATGTTTAATGAAGCAATAAAATATCGAATCTAATAAAATTAGATTCAAAACAAAATAATATAGTATTAATAACCTTTTCTCAGAAATGCGAGACCTTAAAATCAATTAGTGTAATTGAGCATATTAAAAGTATTCTTTAAAATGGCATGATCATTTCAAGAAAGGAGCAAAAGTATTTGAAAAATTCCAATGCTCATTCATGATTTTAAAAAAACAAAACATCCCAGCAAACAAGTAATAGAAGCAAAATTCATTAACATGATGAGGAGTATCTTCAGAAATCTAAAACTAAGATCATACTTGATGATAAACTACAAAAGCTTTTCACCTATGTTTGAGAAGTCAAGAATACTCATTCTCACCACTTCTGTTCAACATGAAGTCAGAGATCATAGCTATTGCAATAAGCAAGAAAAGATAAATTAAAAAGTCACAAAAATCAGAAATGAAAAAGTAAAACTATTCACAAATGGCTTACTATTTTTTTAGTAGAAAATCTTTTAAAAAATGCAAAGCAACTAGCAAAATGTATAAGTAAGTCAAACAGGTTCACAAGATACAAGATTAAGTTATGCAAACCAATTATATTTTTATATCCCAGGAATAAACATTTAAATTATAAGTTAATACAAGATTCTTTCTAAGAGTATCAAAAATATAAAATACTAAGAAATACATTTGACAAAATATATATAATATCTTCCATAGAAAATTAAAAATATTTTTGAGAATTTAAAAAGTTAAATAAGTGGAGAAATAAAATGTGAATAAATTGTCAATTATCTATCCCCCAATTTGATTGAATTCAATGCAATTCCAATGAAAATTTCAGCACTCTTTTGTGTGAATTTTTTTTTGCGGGGGTGGGGTGGACTGGGGATTGAACACAGGGGCACTTGACCACTGAGTCACATCCCCAGCTAGATTTTGTATTTCATTTAGAAACAGGGTCTCACTGAGATGCTTAGCACCTCACTGCTGCTGAGACTGGCTTTGAACTCACAATCCTCCTGCCTCAGCTTCTGGAACCACTGGGATTACAGGTGTGAACCACTACATCCAGCTTTTGTGTAGAATTTGATAAGCTAATTTTAAATTTCATATAAGAAAGCAAACAATCTATCAAAGAACTCTTTAGAAAGAAAATAGGGTTGAGGGTTATATATTACCAATCTTCAAGACGCGACAATAGATTTTCAAGACAATATGGTGTTAGCATAAAGATAGACCAAGAAAGCCATGAAAAAAATTTAGAATCTCAGCAGTGCAGGCGTAGATATTTATGGTTGTTGACTTTTTATCAAAGTCACCTCCAAGATTCAATGAGAAAAAAAAATTAATTTCAATAAATAAAATTCAAAATATTGGATATCTGTATAGAAGAAAAAGTGAAACCTGAGGCTGAAAACATGAACAGGCCTCAATAATGTAGAATAAAAGTTGATGCTTGTATATTATACATCATTTTATTAGTTATTTATATTATATTTTATAAAATTACTGGATTTCAACCAATTGATTCTTCATAATTAAAGAAATACTGGTCAAGCTCAATGTTTCCTAAACTCTCCTTTTCAATTCACTGCATTCATATTTCAGTCACAAATAATTCTGGCAAACATCTTAAACGTCCTGTCATAAAAGCACCATTTCTTTTCAAAGTTCCTCTTAACCACTCTGTGACATTCAACTGGAAAGACAATTTCCTGATTTTCATCTATTCCACAAGTATTGTTGATTGCTCACCATTTGTCATGAAATATCTTAGACACTGGCAATATAACAAACATAACTAGATTATATCTATACGAAAGTGTCTACATCCTATTGAGATGTGACAAAAATAAATAACAAAGTAGTAAAAATATGATATATTTTTTTTATTTTTTATTTTTTTATTTTTTTTTAATTGGTTGTTCAAAACATTACAAAGCTCATGACATATCATCTTCCATACATTTGATTCAATGTGGGTATGAACTCCCATTTTTTACCCCAAATACAAGTTGCAGAATCACATCGGTACACATCCACATTTTTACATAATGCCATATTAATGACTGTTGTATTCTGCTACCTTTCCTATCCCCTACTATCCCCCCTCCCCTTCCCTCTCATCTTCCCTCTCTACCCCATCTGCTGTTGTTTCATTCTCTCCTTTGTTTTTTTTTTCCCCTTTCCCCTCACAAACTCTTATATGTAATTTTGTGTAACAATGAGGGTCTCCTTCCATTTCCATAGTTTCCCTTCTCTCTCCCTTTCTCTCCCCCCA
>NW_026000077.1:6646361-6665759 GCF_001458135.2 Marmota marmota marmota
GGGGCCGCTTGCAGAGCCGGTTGGGCGGTGGCTGCGGGATTGGACCTCTGCGCCCGCGTGGCCGGCCAAGATTCACTTGTCTGGGGCCAACTGTCACCTCTAATATAACTTACTACTTCCTGGCAGGTCTCCTTTCAGCGGAATTTTGCTAGAAGTTCCTCAGTAGGTAGAATGTAGCTGTTTTAATGGGTGTTTCTGATCCGGTTAATGTGGAGATACTGAAAGTGCTGCTTCCTTGCCGGCCGCCATGTTGGATCTCAAAATATGATATATAATATGGTTAAATATATTATGGAGAAGATAAAACAAAAGAGGCATGAAAAGTTCTGGGTAGTGCAGAGAGATACTCTTTTAAATAGAGTGTTAGCGAAAGCCCCACTGAGTTCATACTAAAAATTCTCTCTTTCTAGGCTTTCAAAATGTCTTGATTTTTCTTCCATTATTATGTTCTTTTTATTTACTTCGTACTATTCTTTCATAATTTACCTTGCTAGATCTTATTCTTCTTCTTACCCTTTAAAGGTAGTATTCCTCAGATTCTGTCTTTACTTTTATTTTCTTTTTCATTCTTTATGTTCTCCTTGGATGATCTTCCACATTGCCATGGATTCAAATATAGACATATATTTCCTAAACAAGACCACTTCTGCATGTTCTGGGTCCATTAACCACTGAACTACAGGCCATTCCACTTCAATGTCTTTAGATTCTTCAAACTGAACATACATGAAAATAATTTCAACATCTTTCCTTCTAAGTCTTCACCTATTCTCTATTGCTGTTTTCAATACTATGAATGCCTGGAAGTCATTCTAAACTCCTCTTCTTCATTTCCAAAACTGAAACTAGAGATAGGAAGAACAACTGTTTATGTAACAGCACAAGAGAAGATGAACTTGAAATGCAGTAGCAGTAGTAGGTATAAAGAGGAAGGCCCAGAATTGTGACATTATCTCAGGGTAGAACTCACAGAATTGTGATACATTGTCTCAGTTTGTGACTAGAGAATTGAGCACAAGAGAGAAAGCACAAATTGAATGTAGAAAGTAGTAAAGTTGTTTCGGAGTTGTTCTTGAGATAGTTGAGTGAACCAGCCAGTGGAGAAGCAATGTCGTTTGCTAGATGACTTTCTTTGGGTTATGCCATAAGCAGACTTTGAAACAAGAGTTCAAATATAAGTGGTTTATTTGGAGTTTTTTCTAGGAATAAGTTAATGAGAAAGGGAGCTAGGAAAGGAAAAAAAAAACCTATAAAATGTGTTTTTTCAAGCCAGTTGCCACCGGAGGAAAGAAAATGAAAGTCCAGTATCATTGGTAACTTTAAAAGACAATGTGCCCACTTGAATCAAAGTGTGAAATATGATATATCAAGAACTATGTAATGTTTTGAACAACCAACAATAAAAAATTAAAAAATAAATAAATAAAAAATAAAATAAAATTTTAAAAAAGGCAGTGTGCAATATACCATAGTGTTACCACAACCTTAGCATTAAACACTGGGGTGTTGTGCACAGAATGTCCATCACCATCATTTGAGAGTTGCTTCTGGATCCATTTGCTCTCCCATCTCTGCTCTCTTGCTTAATACAAAAACTGTCCCACAGCCAGATAGAAACCCACAGTGGGAAGGTAGTATCTGTTCACTGCTAAGTAGCCTTCAGCAAATAGGATTTGAGTGAGGCAGTGATGGCATCTGCAACCCTAAATATATGTATCTGGTATTCAGGCAAAAGTTTACCTTAAAGAAATAGATTTGGAAATTTTTAGTGTACAGCTGACCAAACTTATACTTTCAAGACCATATGTTTACTGGACTAGACAAATAAATCTCCAAATATAAAATAAGAAAAGAGAACGGAGATAAGAGTCAATTTCCTAAGTGACCCGGATGCCAGGACAATGTCTTTTAGAGGATGGAAATGTGTGTTTAAGGGACAGAATCAAAAGAAGATATGAACTCACATGGTGGTGTTCACTTTTATTTTCCTTCAAATACCTTAAGGTATGTATGAAGTAGAATCTATCATTCTCATAGGGTTTATAAATACCAATTACTGTGTAATCCATAGGAAGAATTGCTTCTCTCCTAACTATAGTCTCTAGAGAATAGGGCTGGGGTGTAACTCAGTTTTCAAGTGTAACAACCACTTGCCTAGCATGTGCAAGCCCCTGGGTTCAATACCCTACACTGAAAAAAAAAAGGAAATAAAAAGAAAAGAAAAATCAAACAGTCTCTAGAGTATAAATTCTCACATTCAAGGAAAGATTAGGTTATTGGTTTAAACTTGCTTTCATACTTATCCCTTTACATGAATTCCTTTATTGTGGTGTGACTGTATCATTCAATGTCCCAAGAAAAATAAATTGATAAGGTATACTTTCTGAGTAGGAACATGAACCAAAATATAGGAACTCAAAATTTATTTGAGCCAGCCTCAGATGTAACCCAGGTCCCAGATTCTTTGATGAAAATGTCCCATTTTAGTATAGTGATCTACCTAGAATTTTCACATCACTTTCTAATCCAGGCTATTATTATTTTTCCAGAAAAAAAATTAATATCAGCTTTCACCATGGAGCTCTCCAAGAAATCCTTGATACCACTTCACATATCCAAGTATTTCACACCAGCTTCAGACATTGTCTTAACACCAAAGCTGGCTTCTGGTCATTTCAGATACTTTATGAGTTCCACCTGTATACAAATAGTGCCTATCAAAAAAAAGTCAGCCACTACCAAGATAATGAGAGTTATATAGTTGGGAAGGAAGTTTATCTTTATCCCATTGAAGTCTTAAAATTGCTAAGCTTCAATCTTTGCAAATTATACTCCTTCCATTCAGCTTTTTTTTTTAATTTTTTAAGAAATGGTTTTCTAAGCTTAGTGTCAATTGGAAAGTATTTGTGTACCCTGGCTGTTAAAATGGAAAGTGTGAATTTATAGAAACTCTAATATGTAGAGAGATGGTGGGAAATTTAGTAGAAAGTGATGGAGGGGAAATAGATGAGAGTGGGGTGCTTATGAGTCAGAGCAAAGAAAATGAGACTCACAGAACCAGAGTCAATTATGCTCAGATTTCATAGTCTCCCTACCTTTGTGCCAAAGGCAATGTGTTAGATGCTGGGTGAAGATGCTTTAGTCTTAGCCAGGAAAAGAGAGCCTAGTAATGTGCTGCTCTGTTTAGTAATAAGTCTGGTAAGCATTTGGCCTTCCGTTAGTTTTAGTGGAACTATCAGATAACACCATACTAAGCTTAAACCTAGCTCCAAGTTTAAGTTAACTATGGTTGATTTTCATAATCACTCTTAGGGAAGATATAAATAGGAAAAAAATTTCCCCCAGATCTTATTCTCACCTTCTAAAAATATGATCCGTCGATCTAGGAGAGGTAGAAATGGGAACATTAAGTAACGTTCTGGTCTTCTCCTGGGATTCAAGTTGAGGGATAAAAATCATAAACAATTACCTACTGAAGAATATCTTAAAGTTTTATTTTCCTTCTTGTCCTAATTTTCTTTTTAGAAAAATATTAGATCTTTTTAAGCGTTGGGAAAGAGAGACAGGTAATTAGAGTTACAGGGAATTGCTTGAGATATAAGCCAACTGGCTCAAATTGACCTGTTTGTGACTGGAAAATGAGTTTGGCTCCCTCGTGTTTTGAGTACTTTTATAGACTTCATTTGGATTTTTTTTTTTTGATCCACATGACTTCATAGGCTTCAGAAAGTCAGTACTGCTGGAAAAGACATAACCTTATTTATTGCTACCACTTTCACAGAAGCAAATTTTTCTTCCTTTTGTCAACCACCCTACTCCATGTGCAGGCTTTCCTCTGCATCTCCATTGTTATCCCACCCCACCTCCAGAACCACCTGCTAGCCAATTCTGTGAGCTCAACTCTAGGTTCTCACACGGAGATCCTGCCAGGAGCATTGCCAAGTCTGGAATAATCAGAGCTGCCTAGGGGAGCTACTCCACTGGGGTTGCTGCTTTTCTAAAAATCAAAGTGTACAATGAAATATGATGAGAGGTAAGAAATAATATCCTGGAGTCCCAAAACACATACCAGTACCATTACACAACACTTGTTGATGAAGCCCCTTTCAACCAATTATGGGATGGAGCCAAGATAGGAGATATTGGAGGGAGCAAGCAGAGACCAAATACTGGTAGTTTTATTTAAAGCCACAAAACAATCTACCATAGCAACAGTTAGTACAACCATTGAATGTATCCCTCAATCCAAACAGGTTTTTTTCCTGCCTACTGTTATATCAAATAATAGTATGTTTATATGAAAATCACTGAAGAAAATAAGGATAGAAGAAAACTACCTCAAAATTGTAAAGGCTCTATACAACAAACCCAAAGCCAACATCACAGTGAATGAGAAAAAAAATCGAAGGCACTTCTTTAATATCTGGAATAAGACAAGGGTGTCCAGCCTTACCATTCCTATTCAATGTAGTATTAGAAATTCTAGCCAGAGAAATAGACAGGAGAATGAAATAAAAGGGATAAAAATATAAGAGGAAGGAATCAAATTATCCCTGTTTGCAGATAATATGATCCTATTCTTAGAAGACAACAAAAGCTATACCCAAATACTGCTAGAGCTAATGAACAAAGTCACCAAGGTAGCAGGTTACAAAATCAACATACAAAAATCAATAACTTTCCTATATACCAACAATTAATCTGCTGAGAAAAAATTCAGAAAAACAATTGCATTCACAATAATCTCAAAAAATAAATTAAATAACTACAAATAAATCTAACAAAGGTGAAAGACCTCTGTATAAAAACTATAGAATCTGAAGAAAGAAATTGAAGAAGACACAAGAATATAGAAAGATGTCCCATGTTCATGGATAGACATAATTAATACTGCTAAAATGGCCATACTACCAAAAGCAATATACAGATTTCAATGTAATCTCTAGCAAAATACTAATGACATTCTTCACAGATCTATAAAAAAGCAGTCCAAATGTCTTCTCTGATATAAGGGGGGGGGGTGTGACTCAAAATGGGGTAGGGAGGAAGAGTATGAGAAAAAGATTACCTCTAGATAGGGAAGAGAGGTAGGAGGGAATGAGAGGGAGAAGGGGAATTGCATGGAAAATGGAAGGAGACCCTCATCGTTATACAGAATACATATATGACGATGTGAGGAATAAAAAAAAAAGTGTGTCACATTAGATTGGGTAGAGAGAAGTGATGGGAGGGGAGGGGAGGTGAAGGGGGGAATGGAAGGGCAGCAGAATAAAATAGAGATTATTATTGCTGCGTGTATATACATGACTGCATGACCAATGTGATTCTGCAACCTGTACACTCAGAATAATGAGAAATTGTATCCCATCTGATTCAAATGTATGATATGTCAAGATTATTGTGCTGTCATGTGTAACTAATTAAAACAAATAAAAAATTATTTTTTAAAAAAAGCTGTACCCTCTGAACCTGGCTGCAGCCAAATAAAACTGTTTCTTGCTTAAAAAAAAAGTCCTAAAATTCATTTGGAAGAAATAAAATCCCAGCATAGTCAAAGCAATTCTAAACCAAAAAAGCAATGCTGGAGGCATCACAATACCTGACTTCAAATTATATTACAGAGCTATAATGACAAAAACTGCATGGTAGTTTTAGACCATTGATACAGAACAAAAGACACAAAAACAAACCTAAACAAATACAGTCACTGGATACTTGACAAAGTTACCAAAAACATACAGTGGAGAAAAGACAGCCTGTTCAACAAATGGTTCTGAGAAAACTGATTGTCTATATGTAGAAGAATAAGAATAGACCCTTATCTCTTACCCTGCACATATGCCAACTCAAAATATATCAAAGGCCTACAAATTATACCAGAAACTATGCAACTTCTAAAAGAAAACATAGGGTCAGCAGTCCAACATAAGGGTGCAAGCAATGACTTTCTCGATGGGACCCCTAAATCACAGAAAATAATGCCAAGTATTAACAAGTGATATGGCATCAAATTTAAAAGCTTCTAATAGGAAAAAAAAGTAAGTAAGAATGTGAAGACAGAATCTACAGCCTACAGAATATGAGAAAATCTTTGCTGGCTACACTTCTGACAAAAGATTAATATCCAAAATATATCAGGAATTCAAAAAACTTGACAGTCACATGGATCAAAAAAAAATACCAATGAAGTCTATAAAAGTACTCAAAACATGAGGGAGCCAAACTGATTTTCCAGTCAGATACAGGTCAATTTGAGCCAGTTGGCTTATGTCTCAATCCAATTAATATCTTATATCTCATCCAATTAGTAAATGGGAAAATGAACTCAACAGACAATACTTGAAAGAAGAAATACAACTGATCAGCAAATATATGAAAAGTGTTCAACACTGTTAGCAATTAGGGAAATGAAAATCAAAACAACACTGAGGTTTCATCTCACTCAAGTTATAATGACAACCATCAAGAAAACAAACAATAACAAATGCTGAATAGGATGTGGAGGAAAAGGAAGACTTTTACACTGTTGATAGAAATTGAAATTAGTACAACCATTATAATAATTAGGAATATATATATATATATATATATATATATATATATATATATAATCATTGCTTCAAAAGATTAGAATGTTCAGAACCACCATATGACCCAACTAGACCATTTCTTGGTACTTACCCTGAAGAATTAAAGTTATCATATTATACCAATACATGCATACCTATGTTTATAGCAGCACAATCCACAAGAGGCAAATTAATGAACTAGCACCTGTGTATATAGATGGATGAATAGATAAAGAAAATATAGTATATTTACACAATGGAGCTTTATTCAACCATAAAGAAGAATGAAATTATGTCATTTGCAGGAAAATGCATAGAACTTGAGAACAGTATGCTAAGTGAAATAAGCCAAACTCAGAAAGTCAAAGATCATCTGTTTCACTCATATTGGAAGCTAGAGAGGAGAAAGGAAAAGAAAAGTGTGTGTGTTGGGAAGAATTTCATGAAAACTGAAGGGAAATCAGTAGAGTAGAAGAAAGGGACCAAAGAGGGAGGAGAAGAGGGAAAGGGAGAAGTTCTGGGGAATGATATTGGCCAAATTGTATTGTTCTATCATGTGCATGTACAAATATGTGACAACAAATCCCATCATTATGTACAACTATAATGCATCAATAAAGAAATATAGGGGGAAGGCTGCTAGCATCAGAGAGATGACCAGTAGGGAAGCTGGGGAAAGGAGCTAATTAGCAGACCCAAGGATCTATATCCCCTTTGGTAGGTCCTCCTATATAGTGCATAGGTTGATGACACCAGCTGTTAAAATTTTCCAAAAAATTCTCTTTTTAAACTGTCATGCTCACCAACCACCTAATTCCACACCCTTTGAAGGAAGGTAGGGGCAGGTATGAGGTAGGCGTCAGAGGCAGGGGACCACTTTGGAGAGAGATTACTGGAAATGCCAGAAATAAGAGAAGTCACACACTCAGGGTTAGAAAGGAGAGGCCCACAGGCCACAGAAAAAGAAAATTAGTCTGTAAAAAATAATAGAAGGCCCAGAAATAGAGATCATGCCCAATTATAGAACCAAAGACATGCCAATTATAGAACCAAAGACAAAGAAGTTTATATGAGGGAATTTTGATGAAGGACATGGAAAAATGTTAGTTCCGGGGCAAAAGATGTCTGAATCTGGCTTTTAAGTCCTCTTTATAGCTGGATATTAGGTAGATTTTTTTTTTTATTCTAAATGATAGGAGGAGCAAAGTTTTATTTCTTAAAAAAAAATGTACATCAAAAACTATCCTGTTATTTATTTGATTATAAGCCAAATGGAAGCAGATAATTGATTGAAAAGTACATATTCTCTTACATACTCACCAGACTTTTGACTGACTCAGATGGAATATAATATTATCTATCAGATACATGTTTTATCACTATCAAAGGGAATATAAAGTGATTCTGTTATATCAGAACTCTTGTGTTCATGATACGTCAACATTTTGACTTTCTTTTTTGTCTAAGTCTTCATTGTATAATGAAGTCAAAATTCTTGTGAACCGTCCTAGTGTTCTAATAGAATGTTATCTCTTATAATCAAGGAGAAAAAAAATAATGAACAAAATTAATCCGTTCAGTTTCTTTCTTAAAATGGGCAGCCTGGAACATTAAGGCTCTGGCTTAATGACTAAATCCAGCCATCGCTCTTCGCCTCCAAGCTTCTGGTGGAAAGACGTACGCAGGGACAGGATCCTTCAGCAGTTGCCATCTCCCTTCTTTCTACTCCAGGAGGCAAGCAGTTGAAAGGACAGAGTGGAACCTGTTTCTGATTTTTGAGGGATAGTAACTCCAGATACTTACAATATGGTACAAGGAATGTCCAGAACTATGATCATCGTAGCTATTCCACTCCAATATAAATGAAAGGAGTCAGAGAGGGAAAATAGAGAGAAAGCAGCGTCCTCATTCCCACACCTTCTTTTTGAAGCACAGAGCATAGAGGACCTCTTGTGCAGAAATGTGAAGAGGTAGGAAGACATACGCCTCCTTTTCACTTTGGTAAGTTACAATTATATTTCAGAGGAGAAATAACAACTTGCAATCTAAATACTTGTCTAGGAATGCTGAGTTATGTCTAAGCAGGGAGTTATAAAATATCTAATAAATCCTGGACTATTCACAATGAATGTTAGAAAAAAAAAAACACTAACATGAAAAGATGGGGTTGAACTGAAACAGCTTTGTAAGTACTATAAAAAAAATTTAAGAGACTTTGTTTCATTCACATTATCACAAATCATTAGAAAATACATTTCTGGTGAAATATTTATTTTAGAAAATGAGAAACTTGGGGAAAATAACAAATATTTTATCTTTATAAGATGTGGATATACTAGTTTAGATTTTATACAGTAAAAATTATCCTTGGACGTAATAGGGTAAAATGTGATTGTACACAAACCACTTTTTATCTAGGAAATGCCTGCATACTTTAATAGTCATGAAGCAAATCATTATTTGTTTTCCAGTTGATCAGATAAAAATAATCCTACCGATAAATAAGTTTCTCCTTAGGCAAGATCATGCATGAGTTACCACTGAAATGTCTCTACCCCTTCTTGTAACTTATAGAATACATTTATGAAGCTGAGTTAAAAAAGGAGCACCGTCTAAAGTATTAAAAAATTTTATGCCACACGAAGAAAATTTGCCCAAAAGGACACAAACTGGACTGTAAGAGAACCAGATGTTAATGCCATATTTTAATCTTGTAAAATAAATTTTAAATACATATTTAAGAACTGGGCCTTTTATGAGAATTCATATGAAAGCTTTGTCAACAATGAGACATTTCTCTCTAAATTCAATTCTATGCCTGCATTTATGGTTAATGAAATTGCTCCAGTGTTTTAGTCACATCCTGTTCACCTTAAGCATGGTCATTTCTCAGTGATCTAATCCCATCTCATCCATTTAAAAATTACTCATGTGCTTTCAACCTCCAAACACACATCTCCAAAACCTGATCTTTCTCTTGAACTCTGGAATTAAATGTACAAGAACCTACTCAGCATCCCTATTTTGGATGGCTAATGGGCATTTCAAATTCAATATCTCTTCTCAAACTTGTTTAACCTTCAGTCACTCCCAAACTGTTGGCAAAAACCAGGACTCATCCTTGTCTATTCTTTTTCTTTTACATCCCACTTTCAATCAGTTAGGAAATCCTTTTGGCTCCACCTCCTGAATATATCCAGGATCTGACCAGTTCTTATCACCATCAGGTCCAAGCTACCATGATCTCTTAACTGAATTATTGCAATAGCTTTTTATTTGGTTTTTCTTTGGGTCACAATGTATTATTTCTCCATTTCCCTCAGAATAAAAGCCAAGCTCCTTAACATAACCTAAAAGATTTTAAACTCTCTGGCACTTTATCATTATTCTGGGATACTGTCAAAACTATCCTTCCCTTAACTTGATCCTGTCTAATGATCAATTGGATTGATCAATTGATCAGTTGGATTCATTGATATTCTTCTAACACATCTGGCCAGGTTCCTAGCTAAAGGCTTTGGGGTAGCTCTTTTCTTTGCTTGGAATATCCCCCACTTCACCCTTTATAGCCTGTTTAGCCAATTTCCTCACTTTATTTGGTCAAATGTCATCTTTTCAATGATCATCCTATTAAAAATCTTGCCACCTAATCCTCCCCTTCTAGCACTAGTAGTCCCCCTTACCTTGTCTATTTTTCATTTATCCTTTATTTTGGGGGGTAGTCCTAATCACCTGATAATACAGTATATTGTTTGCTTTTATTGTTTATTTTATGTCCCTTTCTCTCTATAACAATGTAAGTTCCAGAAGACAAGGATGTTCCTTTGGTTCAATAATATGTCCCAAGTACCAAAGAGTTCCTGGCACAAAGGAAGTTTGTTGTGAGCATTAAAAGGACTTATTCTAGCTTAACGTTATGCTTTTTCTCCCTGTCATTATGCTTATAGTTAATAATTTATTCATCCTTTGCTTAGCAAACTTTTATTGAATATCACTACTGTTATAAAATGTGTCACATTTGGGAGATTAAAAACAATGAATAAAATGGAATCTCACCTTGGAGAGCTGCCACATTGGTGAGAGTGACACACAAACTTTCCAAAATTGTTTGAGTCTCGGTTTCTTCACTTGTAAAAGGAAAGATAATTTCCACCTCTGAAGATTGAAGTAGATAATATGTGCAATGCGTTTGGGTACCTAGAATTTAACAAACATTCAATAAATGGAATACAGATATTATTTATACCATGTATAATCTTATAAACATATGTACTGTGTGTGCATGCATGTGTGTATGTAGGGGGGTTTGTGTGAAACTTACAGGTGTGTGTGTGTGTGTGTGTGTGTGTGTGTGTGTTTGAGGCCAGCTTCTCCCTCAAAAGTCAGTACTTTGATGGGTCCAATTGCTAGTGGGTATGTGGACTGTGAGGTAAGATCTTTTCTTCAGTCTTCCATTCTAGGTGTCAAATTGGATAAACTGTCGTTTCTTTGGTTACTTATACCTCACTGGTGGACAGAAGGAGATAGGAGCACAAGTTTTGATTCTATTAGAATGTAAGATCCATGAGAGTAAAACTTCTTTGTTCCATTTAAAAATTTGGCTAGAACAAAGCTCCATAAAAATATGTCAAAAGTTGAATGAATTTGCTTCTAGGCTTAAGTTAGGTAGAGGTCCTATTTGAGAATGGGTTAAGGCCACACATCTGTCCCAGCTTTCCCACAGCTCCTGCAAGAGGAATACCCAGCACTGATCCCAC
The DNA here is from genome assembly GCF_001458135.2 of Marmota marmota marmota. Taxonomy (NCBI): domain Eukaryota; kingdom Metazoa; phylum Chordata; class Mammalia; order Rodentia; family Sciuridae; genus Marmota; species Marmota marmota. Next base: position 6,657,688 of record NW_026000077.1, read on the forward strand.
CAATACATGACAGTTATCTAGATTTTTATTTGCTCTAATTCTTGGGGATATAAAACTTTCAGAGAGAAACAATGATCAGCAGAGAAGCTCTTAGCAACCTTGACTTTTAGATTTATACCATGAGCTGCATCCTTACAATAAAATATAAAATTTAGGTGAGAGACAAAAAGAAGACCCACCCAAATAAATGGAGATATGCCATGGTTTTGGATGCAAAATTACAATATTCTAAAGATGTCACTTCTCAGATAAATCTATGAAGTCAATGGCACTCTAATAAAAATATAAATACAATTTTATTTGTAGAGAAACAAAGGTAAGTCTTGATAAATATAATAAACTAGATATTTAATTCAAACAAATTTACTGAAACAAATTTGAAAAGATATCTAGAAAAAAATCAAAGTTAATTAAACTAGTGGGAACTTGTGATCTCAGGTATCAAAATGGACTTTAAATTATAAAAATTAAAACTGTGACACAGTATTGAAATAAATCAGTGAGATCAATTACAAAATGTGGAAAAAGATAAAATTCATAGAAAGTAATGATAAAAATGATATTGGAAGATTTTTTCCAAGTTCATTTGCAGAAAAACAATATGACTTTATTCTTTTATGCTGTATACAAAAATAAATCCAGATTGAATAAATAATACAAGTATAAACAAAATTATGAAAATATTAGAAAGTAAGAGCATACTTTACTGGAATTGAAGTAAAGAAACTGGAAGTGAAGCTGGCCTTCCTAGAACGACACCACATAATTCCACTTCTCATCTAGAAGTCTGAACTTGCTCCTGAAAAGTGAACCCATGTCCATTTTTGCTTTCTTCTGATTTATTTTTCACCAAAATTATTATCTGAAATGTAAATATGATGTCTCCTCACTAGCCACCCCAATTAGAGTATTTTATCATCTCTGCATTACTCTGAAGAAAAAGACCACAGGGTTAACATCATGAGGGATGTAGAAGGTTCAGGAAAGGTTAAGATATGGAGCATTAAGTTCAATTCACCAGTTTCATCTTCATGGTTTTGCTGAGTCTGGGCCCTGCAGTTCAATCACATTTGGCCCTTTGAATCACATTGGCACAGCAGGAGACTCCAAACACACATTCAAACACCAATGTGGTAAAAATAAATAAATAAAAGTCTTCAAAGTATTCTATGGTGACTCTTCAACATTCTGACAGAAAAAAAAAAAATTAGATGGCAGAAAGACAGCTGTGAGATCCTGGGTTGCAAGGCCTAATTTCCAGCATATTATATGGTCAACCAAAAAATTCTCTTTCCAATAACAAAATCTAATCATTTCCATTGCCTGTGTGCTGTTTTTCTATTGCATCATCTGTGTGGGAACATAGTGACCCACAGGAAAGTTCCCGACACATCCTGACTTTACCCAGGTGATGAAGCTAAAGTGCAATAACAAAAATAAATAATGCGAGCTTCAAAAAAATTCTTCATAACAATTTCTCAATTTCTGGCAGAAGCTAAAGCAAAGCACTCAAAAAATTATTCAGATAGCCAATGCTCTACTTCTACTTCCATGCTACCTAAGAGCCTCTGTAAGGGTCTCTCAGTATATACTTTTATTGTTAAATTTTAAAACATTTTTGTTAATAGTTTTTTAAGAGCCTCAAGATAGTGCTTGTCAAATGTGCAAGATTTTGAGTTTGATCCCCAGCACCACAAAAATATAATAATAATAACAATAATGAAATAAACATATACTGCCATCTAGTAAAACACCAAAATGAGGTACTGAGACTAAGCAAAGGCAAGTGCCATACCCCCAAGATCCTACAGTTAGAGACAGAGCTGAGATACAAATCTGGACAGCTTGACTCAGAGCCAGAGCTCTGCCTCTGTATTTGGCTCAGATAATTATATGTACTTCAATAAACTTTATAATAATGCAGATGCAAGACTCAATTTTTTTCTAATCAGTTTAAGAAATGAGGTTATACTTGTAAATATTTAACATGCATTGCCTCTAAGACACTTTCTTAAATGCTCAACATCTCCAGGAATTAGGGAAATGCAAATAATGAAAAGCACACTAAGATTTAATATCATCCCACTCAAAATACAAATAATAATAAATTCTGGTAAGGATGTGGGGGAAAAGGTACACTCCCATGTGGTTGGTAGAAGGGGAAGGTCAGAGCGGGAACCCTGGACTGAAACAAGTAAATTAAATTCATGCATTTATAAGTTTGTCAAAATGACCCCCAACTATTATGCATAACTATAATGTACTAATAAAATTTAAAAAATAATGCCAGTTTGATCTAACAAAATTTTACCCTGGAAAAATTATAAATCATTCAAAGTTTAGTCTAGTGAACTTCAGATCATAAGCCATGCCGATTTAACCAAATTTGCACTTAAAAATCTTTTTTTAATCTGGATAGTTAGAGTGAATTTAGTATTCAAATTAAATACCTTTGAAATTATGTATTTCTAATGAAATGTCATCAGTGTCATAATTGTTTATTTATTTGTCTGGATATCCCTATGTGGTTGAATCCCTTGAAGGAAGAGACCATGTTTGACGCTTCAGGAAGCCACAGCATCTAGCACATGTAAGGATTCATTTAATAATGTAAAGAATGAATAAGCAAGTGATTTAATTGAAATATTATTTGTGCCACATGACCATAAAATTTCAATCTAAATAATTAGTAATTTCATAAATTATCTAAATAATAAAAATATACCAAGTTCCATCCCTTTCTTATTCAGAATTCAAATAATTGTCTCTAAGTTAATGGCATTCTTCACACCCTATTTTTAGGAGAAAGATATTTTTAGGATAATTTTTAATACCTTCTATATCAGCAGCCACAGTGTATGAGGTTAAAAAACAATGAAACCTAAGATACCAAGATAATCATAGCAGTGCTGAACAATTATTGAGTGTTTTCAACATATAAATTGCTAAGCATATGCCAATTTATCTGAGTTACAATTACAAAAGGTAAGAGTTAACGATACTACCATTTACAAATGAAGAAAGTTAAATGCTAGATGAAGTTAGAATTTGCTCAGAATTCAAATGGTTATGAACTGTTTATAGAGTTGCTTTGAACATTAATTTATTACAATTTTGGAAAAAGAAAATACATTAATATTTTAGAAACATTTATCATATCAAGTTACAAATTAACCAGAAAAATCCTGCTAACCAGAAAAATAATATTCCTAAAAAATAAACAGCACACTTTTTAAAAATCCTATCCATGAATATTCTTTCTGTTTGTGTAATTTTCCACCATATGAGTTTCAGTGGCAGCCACAGTGCTTTCCACTATACAGTCTGAAAAAGCCAAATAGTTGATATTCCAGCCTCTGCTGTGGTATGGATGTAACATGTAACTAGAACTGAGTGACCACATCCCTTGCCTCAGACTTTGGATATAGGTACTGGTGCCCCAAAGAAGTAGGACTGGTCATGATCCCACCTGCCAGTCCAGGTGACTGATGGCTCCATGGTGATAACAGAAAGGTGAGTTGCAAGCCCTGGTGTTTGGTGTTCCCCAGAGGCCTGGGAGGCGGGGGGGAACCCACAAGCAGTTCTGTTCCATGGCTTTGGCTTTCTGACCTCCATCATTCTTGCCCACTTACCAGCTCTATTTATTTGGCTTTCTAGGGATTCTATAAAAACCAAATCATTTTCAATAAATTATGTTTTCTGTTTAAATCAGCTAGAGTACATTTATATAGGCTTGCAGTTATGAACCCCAACTGACAGACATATACATGCCTCCTCAATAACTACGTAGTACAGGCCTGGTTTTGTCTGTCAGGTGGGTTTTTTTCCCCACACTAAATGGGGCTACAGTCTATTCACAATCACAGATGGAAAAATTTAGGAGCCAATGCATAGATTAACTAACTTATTTATTGCTGTCATGATCACAATATTTTGCAAATAACTTTACATTATGGTCTAAAAATTATATTTCCTGTTTCCTCTCAAACTTTTTTCACTTTTCAATCACCAGTTTTGATCCAGTGTGCAAGACATTCAACATAGACGACTGGTTCCCAGATGAGGATGACCATCAAATTCCCTGTATAACTTTTGTAAGAATGTGAAGTTCCTTTTCCATCTATAGCTCTATTAAATTAAAATGTCCAGAAGTGGGAACACACACTCCACTGATGATTCTAAATTATTCTAAATAATTCTGCTTATTTGTTCTACTTGAATTTTTCATTCACATGTTTTTGAGAGATTACTAGCCAAGAATATAGGAATGACAGAAAGGTTTGTGTGTTCACAATGTCAGACTTTAACATAAAGAGCCTCTTTAAGGATATAAGCAAGTTTAACAGAGAACATTTTAGATGTCACGAAAAAAGTGGTATAAATTCCTTAAATACAAATACTATGTTTAAAAACTTTGCCTTACATCCAGATGTGATTAAAAATAAATTTTTAATACTTTTGGCTTTCCATATTTTAAATTGGATGTTAATTTATTTTTATTGTTTATTTATTCTAATTTATTATACATGATGGCAGAATGCAATTCATTTCATATAACACACATAGAGCACAATTTTTCAAGTCACTGATTGTACAAAAAGTATTTTCACACCATTCGTGTCTTCATACGTGTACTTAGGGAAATGATGTCTAACTCATGCACCATCATTTCTACCCCTTTCCCCCCCTCCTTTACCCTCCCTCCCCTTTGCCCTATTTAAAGTTTCTCCATTCCTCCCATGCTCCCCAAGCTCCATTGCCATTATGAGTCAGCATCCTCATATCCAAGAAAACATTTGGCCTTTGGTTTTTTTCGGATTGGTTTTCTTCACTTAGCATTATATTCTCCAACTTCATCTATTTGTCTACAAATCCCATGATTTGATTCTCTTTTATTACTGAGTAATGTTCCATTGTGTATATATACCACATTTTCCCTATTCATTCATCTACTGAAGGGCATCTAGGTTGGTTCCGTAATTTAGCTATTGTGAATTCTGCTGCTATAAACATTGATATGGCTGTGTCCCTGTAGTATGCTGTTTTTAAGTCCTTTGGGTATAAGCCAAGGAGAGGGATAGCTGGGTCAAATGATGGTCCCATTCCAAGTTTTCCAAGGAATCTCCATACCGCTTTCCAGATTGGATGCACCAATTTGCAGTTCCACCAGCAATGTATGAGTTGCGCTTTTTTCCCCACATCCTTGCCAGCACTTATTGTCGTTTGTATTCTTGATAGCTCCCATTCTGACTGGAGTGACGAAATTTAAGAGTAATTTTGATTTGTATTTCTCTAATTGCTAGAGATGTTGAACATTTTTTCATATATTTGTTTATTGGTTGTATATCTCTTCTGAGAAGTATCTGTTCAGTTCCTTCACCCACTTATTGATTAGGTTATTTGGGTTTTTTTTTTTTGGGGCGGGGGGAGGGGGTTGGTGTTAAGGTTTTTGAGTGCTTTATATATCCTAGAGATTACTGTCCTATCTGATGTGCTTGTGGTAAAGATTTTCTCCCATTCTGTAGGCTCTCTATTTACCTCACTGATTGTTTCTTTTACTGAGAAGAAACTTTTTAGTTTGAATCCATCCCATTTATTGATTCTTAGATTGCATATTTTAATTCTTGCACTATAGGAGTCTTATTAAGAAAGTTGGGGCCTAATCCAACATGATGGAGATTTGGGCCTACATTTTATTCCATTAAGAGATGTGTCACTGGTCTAATTCCTAGGTCCTTTATCCACTTGTTGAGTTTTGTGCGTGGTGAGAGATAGGAGTTTAATTTCATTTTGTTGCATGTGAATTTCCAGTTTTCCCAAGCACCATTTGTTGAAGAGGTTATCTTTTCTCCAATGTATGTTTTTGGAACCTTTGTCTAATATGAGTATTTATATATAAAAATTTATATTTTTATATAAATATATAAAAAAAACTGCAGTTATGTGGGCTAGATTCTGTGTCCTCTATTCTGTACCATTAGTCTACAAGTCTATTTAGTACCAATACCATGCTATTTTTGTTACTATTGCTCTGTAGAATAGTTCAAGGTCTGGAATAGTACTGCCACCAGCTTCATTGTTCTTGCTAAGGATTGCTTTGGCTATTCTGGGTCTCTTATTTTTCCAGATGAATTTCATGATTGCTTTTTCTATATCTATGAGGAATGTCATTGTGTTTTGATTGGGATTGCATTAAATCTGTATAGTGCTTTTGATAGTATGGTCATTTTGACAATATTAATTCTGCCTATTCAAGAACAAGGTATATCTTTCCATCTTCTAAGGTCTTCTTTAATTTTTTCTTTAGCATTCATTGTAGAGGTCTTTCACCTCTTTCATTAAGTTGATTCCCAAGGCTTTTTTTGTTTTGTTTTGTTTTTTTAGTTTCTCTTCCAGAGGATTTGTCACTGATGTACAGGAATGTCTTTGATTTATGGGTATTGATTTTATATCCAGCTACTTTGCTGAATTCATTTATTAGTTCTAGGAGATTTCTGGTAGAATGTTTTGATTCTTCTAGGTATAGAATCTGATCATCTATAAATAGTGTTAATTTGAGTTCTTTTTTTCCTATCCATATTCCTTTAATTTCTTTTGTCTGATTACTCTGGCTAGAGTTTCAAGAACTATATTAAATAAAAGTGGAGACAGAGGGCATTCCTGACTTGTTGCAGTTTTTAGAGGAAATGCTTTCAATTTTTCTCCATTTAGAATGATGTTGACCTGGGACTTAGTATAGATAGCCTTTACAATGTTGAGGTATGTTCCTATTATACCTAGTTTTTCTAGTGTTTTGAACATGAAGGGGTGTTGTATTTTATCAAATGCTTTCTCAGCATCCATTGAGATGATCATATGACTTTTATCTTTGAGTCTATTGATGTGATGAATTACATTTATTGATTTTCATATGTTGAAACAACCTTGCATCCCTGGGATGAACCCCACTATCTCTTTGATATGTTTTTGTATTTGATTTGCCAGAATTTTATTGAGAATTTTTGCATCTATATTCATTAGAGATATTGGTCTGCAGTTTTCTTTCTTTGATGTATCTTTGTCTAGTTCGGGAATCAGGGTGATATTGGCCTCATAGAAGGTGTTTGGAAGTGTTCCCTCTTTTTCTATTTCATGAAATAGTTTGAGAAATTTGGTATTAGTTGTTCTTTAAATGTCTTGTAGAACTCAGTTGTGTATCCATCTTGTCCTAGGATTTTCTTGGTTGGTAGGATGCCATCAAGAGTCTGATCTCATAGTAAAAGATGCCCACAGACCGAAGGTGAAAGGTAGGGATAAAATATACCATTCCCATGGTCCATGTAAGCAAGCAAGGTTTTTATCATCGTATCAAGTAAAGTAGACTTCAATCCAAAGTCAATCAAAAGGGATAAAGACGGACATTTCACACTGCTTAAGGAAACTATACATCAACAAGACATAACAGTGAATCACTCCTGCAAGGTAGGCGGGCCTGCGACCCACCGGAAGAAGAGGAGCAGCGGCCTGCTGAGAGGCAGAGCCGCCCCCCACCCCCGGCGCCTGCCAGGTAGGCAGAACTGTGACCACCGACAGAAAAGGCCCAGTGGCCCGCGGAGGGGCAGAGCTTCCAATCACTCCTGCAAGGTAGGCGGGCCTGCGACCCACCGGCAGAAGAGGAGCAGCGGCCAGCTGAGAGGCAGAGCCGCCCCTTCTCCCCGCGCCTGCAAGGTAGACGGAACTGTGGCCACCATCAGAACAGGCCAGACCTGCAACCGACAGACAGAACAGGCCCAGTGGCCTGAGGAAGGGTAGAGCCGCCCCGCCCCCCGCGCCTGCAAGGTAGGCGGACCTGCGACCCACTGGCAGAACAGCCCCAGAGGCCTGCAGAGGGGCAGTGCCGCTGCCCGCGCCTGCAAAGTAGGCAGAACTGCGGCCACCGACAGAACAAGCCTAGCGGCCCGCAGAGGGACAGAGCCGCCGCCCGCGCCTGCAAGGTAGGCGGACCTGCTACCGACCGGCAGAGCAGGCCCAGCGGCCTGCCGGCATGGTAGGCACATTGCCCCAATTGGAGAAGGGGCAGAGCCGCCGCCCGC
>NW_026000077.1:6666842-6685350 GCF_001458135.2 Marmota marmota marmota
ATACAAGAGGAAGTGAGGGGAAAGGGAAAAATAATACAAGGGGGACAAATGAATGTCAGTAGAGGGGGCAGAGAGAGAAGAGGGGAGGGGAGGGGAGGGGAGGGGGGATAGTAGAGGATAGGAAAGGCAGCAGAATACAACAGACACTAGTATGGCAACATGTAAATCAATGGATGTGTAACTGATGTGATTCTGCAATCTGTATTTGCGGTAAAAATGGGAGTTCATAACCCACTTGAATCAAAGTGTGAAATATGATATGTCAAGAACTACGTAATGTTTTGAACAGCCAACAATAAAAAATTTAAAAAAAAAAAAGACATAACAGTTATAAATATATATGCCCCATACAATGGAGCATCGACATTCATTGATCAAACTCTTCTCAAGGTCAAGAGTCAAATAGATTACATCACAATAATTCTGAGTGACTTTAACACACCTCTTTCATCACTAGATATATCTTCCAAAGAAAAGCTAAACGAAGTAACTACAGAACTCAATAATATAATCAGTAACTCAGACTTAACTGACTTATATAGAATATATTATCCACCAGAGTGAATACACTTTCTTCTCAGCAGCACATGGATCCTTCTCTAAAATAGACCATATGTTATGCCACAAAGCAAATCTTGGTAAATATAAAAAAAATCATCCTATCAGACCATGATGAAATGAAATTGTAAATCAATGATAAAATAAAAAATAAAAGATACTCCAACACCTGCAGACTAAATAGTATGCTCTTGAATGAACAATGGGTTGCAAAAGATATCAAGAAGAAGATTAAAAAATTCTTAGAGGTAAATGAGAATACAGATACAACATATCGAGATCTTTGGGATACTATGAAGGCAGTTCTAAGAGGAAAGTTCATTGCATGGAGTTCATTATTTCAAAGAAGAAAAAGTCAACACATAAATGATGTAACATTATATCTCAAGAAAGAGAAGAACAAATAAACTCTAAAAGCAGTAGAAGACAGGAAATATTTAAAATCAGTTGAAATCAATGAAATTAAAACAAAAGAAATAATTGAAAAAATTGACAAAACAGAAAGTTTGTTCTTTGAAAATAATAAATAAAAGTGACAAACCCTTAGCCATGCTAATGAAGAGAAAGAGAGAGAAAACTCAAATTACTAACATCCATAATAAAAAGAAAATATCACAACAGACACTACAGAAATATAGAAGATAATTAGAAATTATTTTGACAATTTATACTCCAATAGTACAATAGAAAATATCGAAGGCATCCACAAATTTCTAGAGGCATATGATATGCCCAAACTAAATCAGGATGATATACACAATTTAAACAGATCAGTTTCAAGCAAGGAAATAGAGGACGCCATCAGAAGCTCACCAACCAAGAAAAGCCCAGGACTGAATGTTATTTTTTTATGTCATGCTTTGGATACAATAATAATAACCTTTTAAGGTATATTCTTCCATAGCATCTTTTTAAAAATCTTATAAATTCAATAATTATGCTAATAAATAATGATTCTTAAGTTCTCTTAGATATTCTCAATCATGTTTTCTCTTTTTATGTGTGTGTATAGATGTATATTTTCAATTTAATATCACAAATTAGTACTCAATTATATATTTTATATTAAAATCACAGGGTTGACTTGTAACTCTAATAGATCCAATTCCCTCATTCATCCTCTTTTTATTTTTTTGTGGCAGTGGTGTTGGGAATTAAACCCAGGTACATGCTAGGTAAGCACTCTACTACTCAACTGTATCCCAGCCCTATTTATTTATTTATTTGTTCTTTTTAGGTATACATGACACTAGAGTGTGTTTTGACATATTATACATGCATGGAGCATAATTTATTCTAATTAAAATTATTCTAATTAGGATCTCATTCTTGTGGTTGTCCACGATGTGTAATTCAACTGGTGGTATATTCAGATATAAACATAGGAATGTTATGTTTTAGTTTTTACTCATTAATCATACACAATAGTGGGTTTATGGGGGAATATTTGTACATGCACACAACATAATTTAATTGCCCTGTGTCAAATCCCCCCTTATGCTCTTCTCTCTTACCAACCCCTTTTTCTACAATAATGATCTCCCTTCTGGCTTCATGACACCCTCTTTTTTTGTTCTTCTCGCTTCCACATATGAGAGAAAACAAATGATAATTGTCTTTCTGAGTCTGGCCTGCTTCAGTTTACATGATGCTCTTCTGTTCCATCCACTTTCCTAAAAATGACAAAATTTTATTCTTCTTTATGACTGAATAATGCTCCATTGTGATATATATACCATATTTTCTTTATCAATTCATCTGCTGGTAGAAACCTAGGCAATACCTATTGTGAATTACGCCAAGATAAACAGTTATGTATGTATCTCTAAGGTATACCAACTTTAATTCCATATAATAAACACTAAGGAGTTGAATAGTTGGATCATAAGATAGTTTATTTTTAGTTTTTTGAAAAATCTCCATACTGATTTCCATAATGGCATTCCTGATAGCAAATAAAAATTCCAATTTCCCCATATCCTTGACAGCATTGTTATTTGTACTCTTAATGATTGTCATTCTGACTGGGTTGAGATGGAATAGCAACATAGCTTTGATTTTCAAATCCCTGATGGTTAACACTGTTGAACATTTTTATTCTCTAGAAAAGTGTTTGCCCATTTATTGAATGGGTTGTTTCATGGTATTTATTTTTTATGTATTCCGGATATTAACCCTCTGTTGGAAGAGAAGCTGGCAAAAATTTTCTCCCACTTTGTAGGCTGTCTCTTCAAGTTGTTAATGGTTTCTTTTGTTGTACAGAAGCTTTTTGACTTGTAAAAATCCATAGTGGGATCTGCCTTCTTGAGGTTGCTGGGGTTCTCTCATTCAGCTCACTGGAGAGGCTCTTCCCCTTCCCCAGAGAGCCACTGGTGCTGCTGTGGTCTACTTCTTTTACTGATCATCTTATTATTCTATAAACCAAATTTCTGGGTTCTACTTGGTCCCTGACTCTCTACGGTTGCACTTTTCCACATCCCCCTACCTCATCATGCAGCTGCTCTCCAATTGATTTCATTCAGTCTCGGGGACAGTTCTATGTAAGCACTGAATGCTTCTAGGATTGCCATTTTACTTTTCTTTTTCTACTTGAATTTTTAATGGGCTTCTTTTAGAGGAATAGCTCTCTACTTAACTCAATGTAAATAACAATATTTAAGGGGAAAGTACTGAGTTTAATTTTATTCATCAACACTTTCTAAAGTATCAATGCATTGAGTTGCATAGTCTTCTTAAAATTAATAGAACCTCTATGACTTCATAACAAAGTTATTCATCTTTAGAATATTGAAAAAAATGATTTTCTGTACAGTTTTTGATTATTATGGCAACTTGAGGAATTAAAAAATTGTCTATTTTTTTAAGCCAAAGTGATTGAAGTCTATTATATTATCGTCATTGAACAGTGAAAATGAAAGCAAAAGGATGATGTCATCAGCACTGTGTGAGGTCTGGAAATTAATCACAATTTTCAGTCAAACATCATCAAGCAGAGTTTCTAAGATTTCAACACCTGCTACTTGATTCATTTAATAATCTGATAGATGCTTGGAGTTTTTTTCCAGATACATTTTCATATTACATTCCAGAATTCTGGTAAGTCTGAAGTCTCTCACCTAAGAAAGGCAGGGTTTATTTATCTTTTTATCTGACAAAAATTTTTATCTATCAGGGCAGTAAACTTCATGAAGTCAGGACTGAGAGACAACGCTGCATTTCACACTATGAGGCAAACTATCAGGCGTATCATCTCTCCTTACTTTTACATTTTTTTTTCGGGTTTTATACTGTCTTAAGCATCTCAGGAAAATAAATTTTCCTTATAATACTTGGAACATGATGTCCTGGTGTTTGTTTTTTATGACTACCTCCTGAGTGTGCAGTGCTCTGATTCCTTTCAACCATGGGCCAAGTACAGTAAAAGATAATGTGATAAATATTTTCACCTTTCTGGTGCTAGTTGTACTGTGATATATTATAATGTAATAACACCTATTTTGAATGGGATAATAATGGATTGCTGTTTTATAAGGTAAAGCAAAATAAAACAGAGGAACAATGGAGGGAACTTCTATAGATGAATTTCAGATATGCCCAAAATATTTTAATTATACTCAATGCATGGTATTCTGCTCAAACCTTATTTAGCGCAAGAGTTAAAATTCTGAGCCCTAATTTCAAATAGGCCGATTACAGCGTGAACGAGGAGAACATCTGTGAAGAACTCAGAATATACAGAAAGTTCAAATAGAAGTGAGGGGAGCCAGAAGAATGTGGTGTCCCAGTAACCCCCCTTAGGAGAAGGTTTCAAGAAAGAAGGGATGACCATTAGAGTCACAAGCTGTGGAGAGGCTGAGTAGGATGACAACTGAAAAATGCCCACTGAATCCACACAAGAGGCGATAGTAACTTCAGACCAAATATTATAAGGAAAGTTTGGAGTCACTATGTGACTCAAGGAGGGAGTCAGAGGTGATCACCATGGGTTTCCCTTATCCAGGAACTTGGATGAGGACAGTGGCTAGATGTCAGTGAAAGAGAAGATGAGAGTCAAAGGGATGTTTGGAGGAAGAGGTGAAATAAGTCCTAGCTTGTTTACAGGCTGAATGGAAGAAAATCCCAAGGTCCTAGAGAGGTAGGGAGAATCACAGAACATCAAGCAGGGTGGCCGTCATTTCACACTCAGTAAAGATGTTGTCTCCTGCTACACTGAGAAAATAGGGGACACCAGGTTGGAAGTCTACATCACATCCCCCACACAAACATGAGAAATGTTGTTTTTCTACAACCTTTTTCCTCTTTTCCATCTGCATAGAAGATGTGTCTCTCCTGAAGAACATGGTCAATCTCTGTCAATGGAGAAATAAAAACGTGGTCCACATTTATGACATACATAATTATATATTTTAAACATATTGTTTTCAGGACCTGTATTGATATTAAAATATTTAATAAGCATGCATTTTATTACTATGCTAATAGAGCATTTACAATGTGACAGATTTAAAATGCATCACTTTCAGTAAAATGCAATTTTAACATTGATCAATATACTCATTGGAAAGATGCTTTATTTAGGATATCTATGACCAGACACAGATAATTGATCTGTATTGACTGCATAACACATCCATTTGGGTAATTATTCAAATAATATAAATCAGCTTTTTATATAATATAAAATCTCTTTATATTACATTCATAGACAATGTTTATTTAGCTCTATAGACATAAAGGATGATACAGACAAAATTCAGGTCAGAGGCATGTTAACAATGGGAAAAAATAGCATCATCCATAATTTTAAATATACTTTTATATATTACCTAAATATTTGATAGTCCAGCATTAGCTTTAAGCTAATGTCTACTTGGGACTAAAAATAAGAGGTATAGTATTCTAAGCTTTTAGGGATAAAATTTGCCATTAGCCATAATAAAATCATGAGAATGACTAAAGCACAGCTAGAAGATAAGAATCTACAACCATTCCTTCATTCTGTAAATGTTCTTTAGTGCCTTTTATGTGAAAGACAGTGTGCTAGGAAGTGTAGACATAAAAATAAGTAAGATGCTGATTCTACTTTTCAGGAACTTTCAATCTCATAGGAGCAGGAGACATGTTCATGATTATGTTATTACATAAATAAAATGCTCTAAAAAGCATGATATAAAACTATAAATATTTTTAAAGTATTATATCCTTTGGTCAAAAAATTTTTTTAAAAAATCTGGAAACCCATATAAAGGGAATAATTTTAAAATGGAAGAGGAAAAATCTCCACACAAAAATAATCATCATAACTTGTAACAGCAAAAAAAAAAATACTGAAAACAATTACTAAAAATAACCATGTACATGTTAGTCAGAATATTCTAAGCCATGCCACAGTAACAAATATATCAGTGGCTTAACGCAACAAATGGCACAATCCAAGTTCACTGTCAGCTCATCTCCAGGCAGTGACTCAGGAATCCAGACCCTTTTAATAGCTCTGATTTTAGTACATGTGACACTTTTTAATTTTTTAATATTTATTTATTTTTAGTCAGGGTCTCACTATGTTACCCAGGTTGGTCTTGTGCTTGGCTCAAACTTGCAGTTCTCCTGTCTCAGCCTCCTGCATCCCTAGGATTGCAAGTGTGTGCCACCATGCCGGGCTTGGTTTAAGTGGATTTGGAAAGAGGGAAAAAGGCCAAAAGATCTTGCAGGGCACCGCTAAGGAAGAGTCCTTAAAAGAGACTCGCATCATTTTGCTCACATTCCATTGACTGTAATTCAGTCACACAGGTTCAACCTAATTGTAAGGAGGCTGTAAAGTGTAATTATATATCAGGAAGACCAAAGAGTGTGGTGAATGCATAGCCTATCTCTGTAACTGAGTGAATAAACTGGGCAATTTATCAAGAGTTCATAAAAATACAAAAAAGTTTTCATTATAATGTTTAATAAGGATTTAGTGTACAGACTTATGATTGGGAAAAAAATGTGTATATAAAAAGGACTGGCAGGAAATATACCAAAATATTAACAGTTACATGAGATGAAAGAACAATTTTTAAATTTCTCTATATAAATTTTCATACTTTCTATAAAAATGTGCTTTTTTATGATGGAAAAATACATGGCTTTCAAATTTAAGAGAATATTACAGCAATTACTACACTATTAGGAATGACTTTAAAATCAGATGTTATGGAGAGGTTGCATAGGGGAAAGAGCAAAGGAGATGGATGGTAGTATAAGATTGGGTTGCTTTTGGAGCTAGAAGCCACAGGCTGTGAGCATTAGCCAAAGAACCACATGTGAATATCAATAATCATTCAAGGAAGGGGGCTGGGGCCCTGAGAAGACTAAGTCTTGCATTTATGCAAGGAAGATATTGAGATCATTTCTCCCTGAAAGCAGTACTGAGCAAAGGAATGAAAGGTCTCCTTCTGGAAAGATATTCGAGTCACACCAGCCCTCAGGAGCCAGAGCAGACATCCTCGAGTACATTTATGTATTTGATTTCAGGTTTACTGCAATGTGAGTTATTTTCATCCTCTTCTGATTATGTAAAGCATGTGTAATTAAAGTCCTTCACAGAGAACTGTGGAGTCCTATGAACTTGCACTCTAAAATAAACATAAACCTCCAATGATACTGTAGGATTGCTTTGGGTTTATGCCTATAAAAAAATCCTTGTACTTAAACCAAAATACACTGCAGTTCACTGTGAATTTTCCACCTATTCTACTTTCTTGTTCAGGAGTTAAACAATATACTATTTTTTTTCTTAGTCATATTCTTTCACTACTAATTTAGTTCTTTGCTCTGTAAGTTATTTAGTAAAGTTTCCTATGTCAGTTGTCTTCAACCATCCCCCAGAATCCCTCAAATAGTCTTCAAACATCGCCTACAGAAATCTCATTCATTCATTTATTCAACCTTTTCTGAGGGTCTGGGTACTGAGCAAGGACAAGATTCAGTAACATCAAGATAAATAAGACCCAGTTACTCAAGAGTTTATAGGTTAATGAAGGTAATAGATAAAATTAAAAAGTAACTAAAAATATAGAAAACAGAACAAAAAAAAAAAAACACCTCCTCAGCATGGTATGGTAAGAGTATGTAAAGGCATGGGATGCTTTGGAAGCCTAGTTAGAAGTACAGGGTTAAAGACAGCATCTGGAGACAGGACCACCTCCTGCAACCAGCAGACCCTCACTGGAGCTCAGGCCCAGCCAGGATCCACCCACACCAACCTGCACAGGACCCAGGCCCAGGGTAGGCTCCGGTCCATCCCACCACCAGCAGACACCCACAGGAGGTCCAGCACAGGACCGCCTCCACCAATCTTTGCTGGACCCAGGCCCAGAGTAGGTACGAGTCTCCACCCCATCCCCACCTGGGAGCCTAACCCACTTTCATCTTGGGACACTGCAGACATCATCATAGCCTTCTTTGCTATATCTCAGCAGCACATGAATCCTTCTCTAAAATAGACCATATATTATGCCACAAAGCAAGTCTTAGCAAAGACAAACATGTAGAGATACTACCCTGAATTCTATCAGATCAGAATGGAATGAAACTAGAAAGCAATAATAAAAAATAAAAGCTAC
Source organism: Marmota marmota marmota (assembly GCF_001458135.2). Lineage (NCBI taxonomy): Eukaryota > Metazoa > Chordata > Mammalia > Rodentia > Sciuridae > Marmota > Marmota marmota. The sequence goes on from NW_026000077.1 coordinate 6,675,008, forward strand.
TCCAACACATGGAGACTAAATAATATCTACTGAATGAACAATGGGTTGCAAAAGATATCAAGTAGAAGATTAAAAAATTCTTAGAGGTAAATGAGAACACAGATACAACATATCGAGATCTCTGGGACACTATGAAGGCAGTTCTAAGAAGAAAGTTCATTGCATGGAGTTCATTCCTTCAAAGAAGAAAAAGTCAACAAATAAATGACCTAACATTACATCTCAAAGCCCTAGAAAAAGAAGAACAAATCAACTCCAAAAGCAGTAGAACACAGGAAATAATTAAAATCAGAGCTAAAATCAATGAAATTGAAACAATTGAAAAAATTGACAAAAGTTGGTTCTTTGAAAAAAATAAATAAAATTGACAAACCCTTAGCCATGCTAACAAAGGAGAGAGACAACTCAAATTACTAACATATGTGATGAAAAAGGAAATATAACAACAGACACTACAGAAATACAGAAGATAATTAAAAATCATTTTAAAAATTTGTACTCCAATAAGTCAGAAAATATCTAAGGCATCAAAAAATTTCTAGAAGCAGAATACAACAGTCATTAATATGGTATTATGTAAAAATGTGGATGTGTAACCGATGTGATTCTGCAACTTGTATTTGGGGCAAAAATGGGAGTTCATAACCCACTTGAATCAAACGTATGAAAGATGATATGTCATGAGCTTTGAAATGTTTTGAACAACCAATAAAAAAAAGGAAAAAAAATTTCTAGAGTCATATGATTTGCCCAAATTGAATCAGGATAATTATACAATTTAAACAGATTGATTTCAAGCGATGAAATAGATGATGCCATCAGAAGCCTACTGACCAAGAAAAGCACAAGACCAAATGGATACACAGCTGAGTTCTATAAGACCTTTAATAGAACCAATACCAATACTCCTCAAATTATTTAATGAAATATAAAGAGGGAGCACTTCCAAACTCATTCTATGAGGCCAGTATCACCCTGATTCCAAAACCAGGCAAAGGCACATCAAAGAAAGAAAACTTCAGACCAATATCTTTAATGAACCTAGATGCAAAAATTCTCAATAAAATTCTGGCAAATTGAATACAAAAACATATCAAAAAGATTGTGCACCATGATCAAGTGGGGTACATCCCAGGGATGCAAGGTTGGCTCAACATATGGAAATCAATAACTGTAATTCATCACATTGATAGACTTAAAGATAAAAAACATATTATGATCAAAACAGATGCAGAATAAGCATTTGACAAAACACAGCACTCCTTCATGTTAAAAACACTAGAAAAACTAGGGATAACAGGAATACATCTCAATATAGTAAAAGCTATCTCTGCTAAACCCCAGGCCAACATCATTTTAAATGGAGAAAAATTGAAAGCATCCCTGTCTTGTTCCCTCTAAAAATGGGAACAAGACAGGGAAGCCTTCTGTCACCACTTCTATTTAACATAGTTCTTGAAACACTGGCCAGAGCAATTAGACAGATGAAAGAAAGGGATATGGATAGGAAAAGAAGAACTCAAATTATCACTATTTGCAGACAATATGATTCTATACCTAGAAGACCCAAAACATTCCACCAGAAAACTTCTAGAATAAATGAATTCAGCAAAGAAGCTGAATATAAAATCAACACCCATAAATCAAAGGCATTTCTGTACATCAGTGGCAAATCCTCTGAAAGGAAAAGGAAGAAAACTACCCCATTTACAATACCCTCAAAAACCATAAAATTCTTGGGAATCAACTTAACAAAAGAGGTGAAAGACCTCTACAATGAAAACTACAGAATGCTAAAGAATGAAATTAAAGAAGACCTTAGAAGATGGAAAGATCTATCTTGTTCTTGGATAGACAGAATTAATATTTTCAAAATGACCATACTACCAAAAGCACTACACAGATTTAATAAAATCCCAATCAAAATCCTAATGACATTCCTCATAGAAAAAGAAGTCATGGGCTGGGGTTGTGGCTCAGAGGTAGAACACTTGCCTGGCATGCATGAGGCACTGGGTTTGATCCTCAGCACTACATAAAAATAAAATAAAGGTATTGTGTCCACCTACAACTAAAAAATAAATATTAAAAAAAAGAAAAAGAAGTCATGATGACTTAATCTGGAAAATTAAGAGACCCAGAATAGCCAAAGCAAACCTCATCAAGAAGAGTGAAGTAGGAGACATCACAATACCAGACCTTAAACTGTACTACAAAGCTATAGTAACAAAAACAGCATGGTATTGGCACCAAAATAGTCTTGTAGACCAATGGTACAGAATAGAGGACACAGAATCTAACCCACATAACTACAGTTATATTATATTAGACAAAGGGGCCAAAAACATACATTGAAGAAAAGATAACCTCTTCAACGAATGGTGCTGGGAAAACTGGAAATCCATATGCAACAAAATGAAATTGAACCCCTATCTCTCGCCATACACAAAACTCAAAGTGGACCAAGGACCTAGGAATTAAAAGAGAGACACTTCGCCTAATAGAAGAAAAAGTAGGCCCAAATCTCCATCATGTTGGACTAGGCCCCGTCTTCCTTAATAAGACTCCTATAGCACAATAATTAAAATCAAGAATCAATAAATGGATGGATTAAAATTAAAAAGCTTCTTCTCAGCAAAAGAAACAATCAATGAGGTAAATAGAGAGACTACATTTGGGAGTAAATTTTTACCACACACACACACACACACACACACACAGATAGAGAACTAATCTCTAGGATATATAAAGCACTCAAAAACCCTAACACTAAACAAACATATAACCCAATCAGTAAATGGGCCAAAGAATAGAACAGACACTTCTCAGAAGAGAATATACAATCAATCAAAAAATATATGAAAAAAAGTTCAACATCTCTAGCAATTAGAGAAATGCAAACCAAAACTACTCCAAGATTTCATTTCACTCACAAGTCAGAATGTCAGCTATTAAATACAAACAACAATAAGTGTTGGCGAGGATGTGGGGGAAAGGCACACTCATACACTCCTGGTGGGACTGCAGCCAATAATGGAAAGAAGTGTGGAGATTCCTTAGAAAACTGGGAATGGAACCACCATTTGACCCAGCTATCCCACTCCTTGGTCTATACCCAAAGGTTTTAAAAACAGCATACTACAGGGACACAGCCACATCAATGTTTATGTAGCTCTATTCACAATAGCTAAACTGTGGAACCATCCTAGATGTCCTTCAGTTGATGAATGGATAACGAAAATGTGATATATATACACAATGGAATACTATTCAGCATTAAGAGAGGATAAAATCATGGCATTTGCAAGTAAATGGATGGAGTTGGATAATATAATGCTAAGTGAAGTTAGCCAATCCAAAAAACCAAATGCCAAATGTTTTCTCTAATATAAGGATGCTGATCATAATGAGGTTGGGTGGGGGAAGCATAGATGGATTAGATGAACTTTAGATAGAGCAAAGGGGAGGATGGGAAGGGAGGGGGGAAAGGGGGTAGAAAAGAGGGTGGAATGAGATGGACATCATTATCCTAAGTACATGTATGAAGACACGAATGGTATGACTCTACTTTGTATACAACCAGAGATATGAAAAATGGAGATCTGTGTAAAATGAATTGTAATGCATTCTGCTCTCATAAATAACAAATTTGAATAAAAATAAATAATTTTTTTAAAAAAGCACCTGGAGACAGGTGTGGTGGTTGGTGCACACCTATAATCCCAGCAGCTCAGGAAATCTGAGTCAGGAGGATCTTGAGCTCAATTCGAGCCTCAGCAACTTAGCAAGGCCCTAAGCAACATAGTGAGACTCTGTCATGAAATCAAATACAAAAAAGGGCTGGGGGTGTGGCTCAGTGAGTAAGCACCCCTGGGTTCAATCCCCAGTACCAAAGGGAAAAAACTAGCACCTGGGAAGTGACGACTTGATAGACACTGGAAGCCTAAGAAGGATGTATCCAGATGCATGAGAGATAGGAAGAAAAAAAAAATAGATGTTGTTGAGAACAGAGAACTAACAGTGCAGACTGTGAAAGAACATAGTTTTTTTTTTCTTTTTTTTTTTTTTGGAATACTACAAATAGTACCACCTGATTGAAATTTTAAAATAAGAGGGAGTGAAAGGCAATGAAGCTGGAAAGATGGACAGGCCAGGTCATGTGGGCGCTAGACTTTTAACGTGAAGGTCATGGGAGGAAACTGAAGATCTAAAGGAAGGTGCTCATCATGAAGGTGAAGAAACAAGGAGACACCAGTGAAAGTAAGGGTACTATGATGCAGGCCTAGAGATACCCCTACCATACGTTCATATTAACGTCTAATGTGCCAGGGTTAGGGGAGAGCAGATCTAGAAAGGAAAAAAAAAAAATGTTTCTTAGAAGCAGCACAAGTCTCCTGCCAGGTTCTAACATCATGATAAATCCTTTCTTATCTAGGAAATATGGTAAACAATTCCTCTTATTCTACTTTCACTCCAAATATACCTCTAGCAAAAAAAAAAAAAAAACAATAAACACATACAAACACAAAATGCCAGAAAATGAAGCAATCCTTAAGCATTATCCTTTATATTTGTGCAACAGAAAAACAGACTGTTTAAGCTGCACTTTACATTTCAAAGAGACAATTTTTAATTAGAAATAGACCATGGCTGCATTCCTCTAGATTAGAGATTCCAGGAATGCCCTCCCCAGCATTATGGGAGGTACCCAGACCAATTCAAGCATCAGAAGACAGAGTGGAGACTTGTGCTCTCATCTCCTCTATTAAACTTTAACCAGGCCCAGGTCTTATCATCTTGCTGTCTTTCCCAGAGCCCGACACAGTGCATAGCACTTAGTTTATTTAAAGCAATAATTTCCTGTTGAATGAATGATTCTTTACAGCTCTCTTTCACTATGGTTTGAATGTGGTTTATTCTCTCCAAAACTCATGTTGAAATTTAATTGCTAGTGTCATTGAAATTTAATTGCCAGTGAGAGGTTGCGGTGACTTAAAGATGAAATTAAGCCATTACAAGAGATTAATGTGATTCTCAAGGACTGGATTAATTACCATGAGAGTAGTTTGTCATAATGTAAGGTCATGGCTGGTGCTTTGCCTATTTTGCATGCACCTGCTTGCCCTCTCACTTTTCCACCATGCTAGGAAACAGCACAAGACCCTCACGAGAAGCCAAGCAGGTGCAAATATGCTCTAAGACTTCCCAACTTCTAAAACCATGAGGTATAATGACCTCTTTTCTTTATAATTACCAAGTGTCAGATATTCTGTCATAGAAATAAAAAACAGACTAAACAACATTCTAAATCCAGTTTTTACTTTGAAACAAATTTACTAAATATCACTTCTGATGACATTTTTCCCAAAGAAAATTGCCTGAATCATCTTTGCATCTTTATTCAAATAATGGGTCAGCTTGGGTAACTGCCCCACAGGAGCTTGTGGTGTGCCCTCTAGCGACCACTGTGGTCCCTGGGATTTTTTTTTTTTTTAAGTATATGCATTAAAGTTATACTAGTATTTGAGGGAAAAAGCATTTTCCTCAAATAATCATGTGTGTGTGTGTGTGTGTGTGTGTGTTAAAATAACTAATGGATAACACTCATAATATAAAGAAATAATTTTTTAAAAAGTCAGCTGACATTGTTTCTCAGCTATAAAGTATAGAAAATGACTAATCGCTGTGCTGGTCTTTGCTAGCACACACAAGTTACTCATGTCATGCCTGTGCTGTGCACAGTACTACAAAAAATTAAATAATTAATGCATTGACTTTTCTGAAGGCATGGTGTGTGTGTGCACACGCGCACGTCTCTCTCTCTCTCTCTCTCTCTCTCTCTCTCTCTTAAAACATCACCAAATTAAGGCAGCTCATAGCAAGTGACAAATATTTTATTTACATTACTATAAACCATGATAAAGAGCTGAAGTCTGAGAGCTTTCGAGAGTGGAAAAGGCAAAGAATAGAAAAAATTTCTTAAAAAAGTAAAAATTAGGGGACTGGGGTTGTGGCTCAGCAGTAGAGCACTCGCCTAGCATGTGCAAGGCACTGGGTTCAATCCTCAGAATCACATAAAGATAAATAAATTTTAAAAAGGCACTGTGTCCAACTACTACACACACACACACACACACACACACACACATATATGTATATATATGCAATATTAATAAAGAAGATAAAGAGCCTTGATAATATGCTAAGAAATTCAGATTTTACATTTTATCCTGCAAGTTATGAGGAACACTGAATGGCTTTAGAAAGCAACTTGATTTAAATGGCTTATATGAAGGCCAGTGTCATTTCCTGATAAGTACAAGCCACCTCTTATAGAGAGAGAAAATGGGGCATGATCAGAATGATTTAATCCTAGATCAACACAATAGCTTGTTCAGTGCAATTGAAATATAACATTTATTATTACATAAATTATCAAGAAATAATATCGGTAAACAATGTCCTCTTTTTTAAATTTTCAAAAATATTCTGACAGACCTATTTCCCTTGCTGGATGAGCAGGGTAGGGAATGGACTTGGTGTTCCATAGTTTGTATGCCTGGGATATAAACTCTGTTTTCTCATATGTGAACTCTCATATCCAGAGGAGAGTTTGAAGATGTTCACCGGATTTCAATCCTGAAGCAGAGGCTGAAAGGTCCTGTCTGGTTATTGAAGAGTTCATTCAGGGCAATCCTCCAGGAGCAACACAACACAGTTGCTAGATAAACATAGGCAGAGGAATCCCACGTCGATGATTTGCAGCAGTGACGTGTGGCAAAGTATTTATGATTTTCCTGTTACTGAGTAGGACACATGAAAGGACTTTGAAAGATGGAGAAAAAGTATTAGATTCAAATGAGAAATAATTATATAACACCAGCTAAGTTTCTGCTGGAAGGATTATTATGAGGCTCCAAATAACCAGAATGCCTGAGACTTTAATGTTTACAATGTATTAAGAAAAATAGGAGATAGGAAAGTTATGTCTGATTCTTTCTACTGTTTGTATGTGAGTACACAACCAGTATTACTTCACATCATGTACAACCACAAGAATGGAAAGTTATACTCCATGTATGTTTAATATGTCAAAATATACTCTACTGTCATATATAATTAAAAATAACAAAAAACATTAAAAAAATTTTTTAAAGTAGAAGGAAGAATCAACCTGTAGGTTAGAACTGAAAGATTCATGATCCCATAAGATGATGCCAATGTTTTCTTTTAGCTTCCCAAAAAACACTGGAAAATACATAGAAGTTTTCTCCCTAAAATTTATTTTATATCTTACTCAATAAGGCAATATTTGATGACTTGTTTTTAATGTGTATTTGCCTAACCCCGATTGTGTCCACACAAAGGATACCCCAAAGATTTGGAAGTTCTAAATCCCTACATGAAAACTTTGCCTTGTATTTTGTCTGGGCTCATAAAAAAAATTGTTTTAGACTTATATTTTAAGTCTTAAGTTTAAATGAGAATTTAGGTTCCATTTTTTTGTGATCCAATTAGCTTTCCTACCCACTTTCAAAAAGAAGTAGTCAAGGGGAGGAAGAGGAGGAGGAGGAAAATATTCTTGGTTGTAATAGAACATAAAAATGAAGAAGAAGCCAAAGGAGTAAAGACAGCAAATGAGATGTTTCAATCTTCTGGAAGAGTCAGAACAATTGTTTATTGGGCTCAGATAGCAATATCAAGATGCATTTTCTATTTTCAGTTCCTCTAATGTGCCTCTTCCTTTAGGTCTCTGGGCCTTTGCACCTTGCCTTGAGACTTCCATTCAAGCCTCTCCAGCAATCTGGCTATTTCTAATTCCTACACACCCTTCAGAGTTTAGCTCAGGTGTTATATCCTCAGGACTGCTGCCCTATGCACCACCTAGATCTTTCCTGTATGCATGCATGATTCCACCATCTCATGCGTCTTCTTGACTGTAATAAATAAAATAAACAATTTTGTAAATTCTTTTAATTTCTTGATCCTCAGGAAAGTAAGAACTCTGAGATGCGCCTGGGGCCTAGGCTTTCTTCTCAGCTGTATCTTCAGGGAACGAATGGTACTGACACTTGGCAATGCTCCTCAGGGAGCATGACTTAGGCCCTGTCCAGAAGACAACCCTGCCCACTAAAGCAGAGCCTGCAGACCCTGTGCTGCTGCCCACCCTAGCAGCTCTAGGTGCTGGGACTTTGCTTCTTACAAAATTGTCCCCAGAAAGCTGAGCTCCTATAAGGCTATGTCAAGGTAGATGGGAACCCGGAGGACAGAAAATTCTTGCAGTTTTTACACCAAATCCCCACCCCCACTTATGTTTTCCTTACAATTGTGGAACCTTGGTGGACAACCCTTACACTGCCACAGATTGCTACTGTTGTGGGTTTATAGCAGGAATTTTGAAGTCTTGGATGCTTTTGGAATGTGCTTGGAGGGCCTCTCAGACAGCCTCCAGCATGTTTTGATTCACAGGCTAAGAAGGGGCCCCAAATAAATAAGCTGGCTCAGATAGTGAGGATATAGACAGCTAGATCTGAAATATGTTTGACTGAGAAGATTGAAGAAATGCATCATGATTTAAGCACATGAACATTCTAGGACATAAGAGAAGCTGAGGAGAGTAGCAGACAATTAAGAGCAAATGCAAGTTACAATGTGTGAGAGTGCTGAGAGAACACTGGTTATAATTAACTTTTGATACCTTTCATGACACACATGTTGTTTCATGGATTACTATGGAAACATAGAACCAAATTAAATAATGGTGAACACCAAAGATTTATGATCTGTTCACAGAGCATTCCAAGACCAGAAAATAAAACACTGGTTTCCTAGGGCTCATTTTTTTGTGTACCATGCTTATAGTTATTTGGCGGAGGTCAGCCAAGAAGAACTATCTATGCAAGAATTTTTTTTAGCAACTAAAGCCTCACAGTGAGCACTGAATTTGGTTATGGAGGCTATTTTTTTTACTCATCATGAAATAGGTCATTCCCCTAGAATGAAGGATTATAAGCAACAAACACTGTGCATGCGATCCAGAGAAGTGTATCATAAATAGGTTAAACTCATCTAAACATTGTGATGACTATTTTAATTGGGTATGTAATGATTCCAAGTAAGTCAATAATATATCCAGGGCCAAACCTATACAATAACCATATGGTAACAAGTTCTTAGAAAAAGAGGTGTGTGACTGTGACAGCAAAAGAATGTGTAAAGGAAGCATGCTTATCAGCGTGTTCAGAAGCCTGATGGAAATTATGGTTTGTGACTTTGTTGTAAGGTTGTGCTATTTTCTCCCTCCTAGATGCATTTGAAGAAAGGAGAAAAATGAATGTGGTCTGGGAGAGTTTTATACAATTGTCTCATAAAAGGACCTAATAGATGTACAGGTAAAAGATGGGATCCATGCATTTTGATTCCCATTGAACGTTATTTGAAATTCTCGCCTTCATCACTGCAGAAACATTTTGGGTCAAGAGAAAAAGAATGATGCAATTGAGAGTAGCTATGATATATGTGATAAGTGACAGGTTTTTCAAGTGTGGTATTTCAGGCATTAACTTCTAAGAGTACTCATCATATTGACATTGCAATGGTCCCCATCTTCCTATGAATATCATAGAAATGAAGTAAGTTTTAAAAGGGAATTTTTGGAAATCCCATGACCTCTTTTATCATCATGCAGTGATTATGGTCACTTTTCATAGAATAAAAACTTCTAAAAGATATGTGTAAAAAAAGACATAGGCCAATATGTGTGAGATACAAGTAAAGAATTTCTGGTTTTGTTTTTTTCAATTTGACTATTCTTCTCATTATCTTATAGTCAGTCACACATGATTTAACTTACAAACAGAAAAAATGTGGGTGGGTGCATGGTATTTGAGGTATTTATATATAACTCTTAAACAGATTCTGGGGGGGATCCAACATGGCGGAGAGTGGGGAGGCAGCGCTTTCAGTACCTCCTCAACAACGGGGTCAGAGAGACGCATGGATATGCTTAGATTCGACCTGCTGAGAAACTCCTAGCAAAATTCCACTAAAGAGAGACCGGCCGGGAATTGGTAGGATTTTTGGAGGTGACAGTTTGCCCTAGACGAGTGAATCTCCGCCACGCAGCGCAGAGGTCCAGACCCGCCAGCCGCTGCCCACGCGACTCGGCAACTATCGGCTGCCTGCACGCGGCCCCCGCGTCTGGGCGGATAGCCTCCGAGGCGCAGCGCAGCAGGAGCGGTGCAGGGACTCTAGGAAGAGGTCTCTCGCCAAGCCTTCATGAAATAGCAAACCAGGAGCTGAAACCAACCAGAGACAGACCAGTCCCACCCCTCCCTTCGGAC
>NW_026000077.1:6688016-6702380 GCF_001458135.2 Marmota marmota marmota
AACAGAGATGAGAGGTGGGAGGGAAAGGGAGAGAAAAGGGAAATTGCATGGAAATGGAAGGAGACCCTCAGGGTTATACAAAAGAACATACAAGAGGAAATGAGGGGAAAGGGAAAAATAATACAAGGGGGAGAAATGAAGGACAGTAGAGGGGGTAGAGAGAGAAGAGGGGAGGGGGGATAGTAGAGGATAGGAAAGGTAGCAGAACACGACAGTCACTAGTATAGCAATATGTAAATGAATGGATGTGTAATTGATGTGACTCTGCAGTCTGTATATGGGCTAAAAATGGGAGTTCATAACCCACTTGAAGCAAAGTGTGAAAGATGATATATCAAGAACTATGTAACGTTTTGAACAACCAACAATAAAAAAAAATAAAAAATAAATTAAAAAAAAAAAAACCAGATTCTGAAACCTGTTTATAAGTTTCTGTAATGTATTTACGCAAATGTCAGAAGATATCGGAATGATTATTTGATTGAAATTTAATAAATATTTTATAGGCTTGGATTCTTTAGATTAGAACCAAAAATGCCACCTCATATAAAGCTAAATAAAATTTATTTTCTTCCTACCGATTTATTTTCTTCCCAAAGATGGCAACAGAGGAGTTCTGTTCTATATAATCCACCTAGTCCCAAAAGCATGAAACTGATATGAGATGACCTACATCAATAAGCAGAGAGCCCTCTTGGCCTTTTGGTGCACTCTTTAAGACACTGGTTTCTATATTACCTCATTCTAGGATTAAAGGAAAGGGACTGGCACTCTTAAATGACTGACAAGATCATCAGCAAAAGGCAACAAATTAAGGGTTTTTTTCTGCCAAGAGAAGCAATGTGCCTTACTCTTAGCACTGCAGAGCATTCCTCATGGAGTCAGTATCTGTCTCACCTCCTATAGAACACCGACATTCCTGCCTTTTGGACATCTGGAACAGCTAAGAACAAGAAAAAGGGGCAGGCTTCCTCCTTCAACTGACACTGCTCTATGAAATAGGGAAAAGGCAAAATTATTTCAAATGTGCAGCCTCCAATGCAATAATACAAAAAGCATGAAGAATCACGAAAGCATGACACCATCAAAGAGAACAATAAATATCCAGTGACCAACCCATCAGAAATGAAGATTTATGAATTTCTTTAAAAAGAATTGAAAATTGTTGTATTAAAGCATCTCAGTGAGTTTCTTTTTCTTCCCTACAGAGTTGGGGGAAAAAAGGATAAGAAATAGAGAATGTGGAGTTATTGGCACAAAGTGTCCACTCAGTACTTAATAATTCATATCATAACTATTATTATTCAGTCAGTAAAATTTCTGATTGTGCTTTCAGCTGTTCATATACCTGCTTGATCGTTTATGAGGCCTACACTATGACAAAACTGTTAATGGTCAAGTTCGCTATTATAAAGAACCAAAAGAGGCTATAAAATTTAACTGTGCTGTAGACATTTAACCTGTCCTGCAGCAAATTTGGCACTTCAATTTGATTCTAGAATTTCATATCAATATGGATTGCTGCATTTGGTGTTCACGTCATCCAAATTTCACTGTAACATTCTTGTGAAATTTAACCTTGAAAGATTCTTGCTTGAATTTTATTTTTTATTGATTTTTAAAAAAAAAATAAATGACAGTGGAATGCATTACAATTATTATTACACATATAGAGCACAATTTTTCCTATCTCTGGTTGTATATAAAGTATGTTGACACCAATTCGTGTCTTCATACATGTACTTTGGATAATGATGTCTATCACATTCTACCATCCTTGCTAACCCCCTGCCCCCTCCCTTTCCCTCCCACCCCTCTGCCCTATCTATAGAATTTTCAAGTTGCAACAAATGCAACTTTTAGCATACTTACCAAAATGCACATAAACTAAAATCATCATTACTAGGCATCTTCAAAGAAAAGGAACCAAGGAACCTCCAGATTTTTAAATCACACTTAAGCTTTGGTATATTGGAAAAGAAAAGTGTATTTGTCTTAGTTTATAAAAATAATTATGGTTTTGGTATTTTGCAATTCCGACTTTGGTAACATTCCAGTATTACTCATTTGGAAAAATAAACTTTACCTCACAGCTTAAGCAGTGGCACTAAAATACAAACTCATACCAACACTAGAAATGTGTAAAGATCTTTTCCTAAATGAACAAATATGTAAACATATTTCTATTTGGTTCCATCCTGGGAAAAGCTGATGGAAGGTGTCAAGCCCATTTTCTCAAAAATCTAGCAATTATAGTTACAGAGTAAAGGAATTTAAATTACAATTACAGAGTAAAGAATTTAAAATATGGATATATCTAAGAAAAATAGAACATAGAGAGAAGGCAGAATTGATATACTTTTAATTTTTTTAAATGGTAGAAATTCCATTTTTAGCAACATGGGGGATAAGATACACTGAGGAAGTTTATGGGAATGGCATCAAATTTAAAAAGCTTCTATAGAAGTGAAGAGACAACTGACAGAATGGGAGAAAACTCTTTGCTAGCTACTCCTGTCTGATTAGTCCCATTGGGATTAAGAATATATAAAGAGCTCAAACAACTCAACATTTAAAAATAATACAACCCAATCAATAATTAGGAAAATGAACCAGACACTTCTCAAAAGAAGTACAGTACAAATGGCTAAGAAATTTCTAATGAGGAAATCAAAACGAAAACTACACTGAGATTTCATCTCACTCCAGTTTGAATGTTAATCATCAAGAATAAAAAATAATAAATGCTGATGAGGATATGGAGGAAAAGGAACTCTTATACAATGTTGGTAGAAATCTAAATTAGTACAGTCACTATGGAAGTCAATAGAGAGGTTTCTCAAAAGGCTCAAAAATAGAACAATTATATGATTTAGCTATACCACTGCTTACTATTTATCCAAAAGAATTAAAGCCTGCACATTTTAGAAATACATGAATATTCATGTTTGTTGCAACACAGTTCACAATAGCCAAGTTATGGGATCAGCCTGTGTCAACAGAAGAATGGATAAAGAAAATGTGATACACACATACACTACTCAGCCATAAAGAAGAACAAAATTATGTCATTTGCAGGAAAATGGATGGATTGGAGACCACAATTTTTTATCAAGATAAGTCAGGTACAAAGAGAGAAGTATTGTATGTTTTCTCTCATATATGGAAACTAGATACAGAAAACAGAAAAAAAAAATCCATGAAATTAGAAGGGAGACCACTAGGGTAAAGAAGGAAGACCAAAGGGATGGATTAGAGAAGGGTGTGTGGAAAACATGGGAAGTGAAACTGACCAAATTTTGTTTTTAAGTGTGCACAAATATGCCACAATGAAATCCACCATTCGTTATTATAAATATGCACCAATAAGAAAAGAAACACTATATGCCTCCTAACACCCACAAAAGCAAGGTAAAACATGTCAAATATCCTTTTAAGTTTATAGCTCACAATAAGAAAGTATAACCAGGAACCCCCAAAGAAAGAGGAAACTAAAAGTGAAAAGTGGTTTTATAAACCCATTTATCAATCTCATATCAATTTGGATTATAGTAGCCATACATGAACAGAAATAAGGCCTTAGGCCAACATAAGAAAAAGAGAACAAAATAGAACTTATAAAGTCTGAGATCTTAAGTGGTATTCCCTCTATGAAAGGATAGACGTGGAGAAAAATCTATCCACCAGTAAAAGAAAGTAAAAAGTAAGAATGTATGTGTCAGCTTAGGTGCTGCTCCCATTCTGACCAACCTACTGTCACAGATTTGTATTTTAACTTACTTTACCTCAAAGGAAGAAAAATAATATAAAGTGAAATGGTTGTAAAAATCCAAATGCAAAAACAGTCACTACAAATGTAAAAGTACTAAGAAAATCTAGGAAAATTTCAGTTGGAATATAAAAACAAAATCCATCTGCAAGAAAAGAAACAGAGAAGTGAAAAAGAACAAAAATTTAAAAATAAAAAATATATAGCACAGAATGTTAGGCAAAATAAAGCTGAAGTAGCCATTGTTAACATTAGACTAAAATATATCTTTAGTCAAGGAAAATTATCAGAGGTAAAAAGAGTCACACTTGAGAAATTATATCCCATCTGATTCAAATGTATGATATGTCAAGGTCATTATACTTTCGTGTGTAAATAATTAAAACAAATAAAAAATAAATAAATAAAAAGTCACACCTGGTGGCAAAAAGTACAATTCACCAAGGAACTAGAAGAATCCTAAATTTATATGCAATTTATAACATAACTTCAAAATAAATTTTGAAAATTTTTAATTATAATGAGAAAAATCATAAATCCAAACTCATGGTAAGTTACTTAAACATATCTCCATCAGAAATGATAGTTCAAACAGATAAGACATAGGATGCAGAATATTTGAAGACTATAATTAGCAATGTCAAATAAATGCACATATTTAAAATACCAAACTTAGCAGATCAAAGAAGTCATATGAAATTTAGAAAATACTTACTAATGGATGACAATGAAAATATTACATATGGAAATTCGTGAGAGGCAGCTCATATAGGAAATAAAATGCTAAATACTTATGTAGGAGAAAAATAAAAATTAATTAGTTGAATATTGACTTAGGCATTAAAAGCATGTGTGATAAATAAAGCCAAAGAAAATAGACTCAACAGAAACAATAAAGGTAAGGGCAGACACTTAGACAATAAAAATAAGTATTACAAATAGCAACTATAAAACTCTGGCAAAATTGATCATGGGAGAAAGCAGAAGTTACAACAGGGGGAAGAGGACATAATAGAAATATAGCAAAGATGTAACACAAATTAGGAGATTAGTATGAAAATCTTTATTTTACTAAATTTGAAGACTTTCATGAAAATTTGCTAGAAAAATAAGTATTTGCAAATATACCTCAATAAGAAGTAAACTAAGTCTTTTTGATATTTAAAGAAATTATACCAACAATAGTAGATTGCATTATTTGTTCAGAATACTTGCATCTCTTTACCAAATCCCCATTGGAATGAATTTCCTACTCCATTGATTTCCCTCCCCATGATTAACACACAACTTGCTTTGGCCACTGTTGTCAGCAGAAGTGATATATGCTATGTCAGAGAAGCAACTTTGACATTTATTTGCTTCATGTTTCTTTCTTTTTTTTTTTTTTACCTTCAACTTAAATCATGTAAGTGTGCCCAGTCTTCAGAAAGTAGTAAAATTCTGATTTTCTGCCCAAGTATATAACAGTAAGATCTTCTTAGTCAAGGTGTCTCAAATCTAAATCTTCCTTTCTTCAGAATACTCTGGTTTTTGCTCTCTCACCAGAAACTATTGTCATGACCACTATAATCATCCTTGGATAAGTATTTCCGTGGTGAAAAATACATAGGTATCAAGGAAAGCCACTGACTCTCAGGCAAATGCTTAAATAATTCTCTCCACTGATGTGACCAGCTCAAATCCACTATTACTATGCTTCTCCTCTTACAACAGTTAATTCCCCAGCGATTCACAATGTAGCTTTCTTCTCATCAGTTGGGCAGCTGTGTGCCACACCCTGCCATTAATTTTTATGAGTCGTGGATGTTGGTTTTCCATTTGCTCTTACACATGGTTTTCTAATGCTGACACTGGTTTTCTCATGCTAGTTGGTTTATTTTCCCATTTGTTTGTAGCAGGTCAAAAAAAAATCATCCAGGGGAAAATGATAGAAGGCTATAATTTCAGTTTTAGTCACATACGAGTAAAAGAGAAAAGTTAGAAATCAAAGGCACTCACTCCATTTTTTTTGTCCTTGAAATTTGCTTCCCAAATCAAAGCCAGAACTCAAGTCACTAGGATTCTGCTCATCTCTAATGAAGAAGGAAAAGTCCATGATGAAGCCGGAACAGTGCCAGAAAACATCTTATGGTTTTGAGTAGAAAGCAACTTATGGTGGCAAACATCAGCTGGTGCCAAGCATCTGCTATTGCTGTAAAAAGGCTAGGGAGGGCTGCTGCCAGAGCCACGGAAAGCCAGAGACCCTGGCTGCCTGGACTCCATGAAGAACACCCTTAGAGGGTCTCTGGAAATGTCCTTAGGGCAGTTGCTACAACTAACACACACATAAACGGACTGAGCTGCTTCTACTATAATCACCTCTTTGGTCAATATTTTGTCAACTCAGAGATGGAAAAACTGTATTTTAATAACCTTATGAATATACATTCTTGTTCTTGAAATGGAAAGTAAAGTAGAAATTCCCCCCCCCAAACAAAGATTCCACATACTTTAAACAAAAGCTAATTTCTGAAATGGCCTCTGCTGCAAGGAAGTTATGAAACCTGTACCTTTCCATTACTTCTGTAAAGATTGATTTCATAGCTTTATTCCTTAAACATTAGCCTTTCCATTGCTATGAACCAATTGGAAATATGCAGCATACAAACACAGACTATTCTAGTCTGGATAGAACTAAAATGAAGCATCTAAAATGGAAAATTGTCTCACCCTCACCAACTAAGGGAAGAATTGAGAAGGGGGTATCCACAGAGCAGAGAAAACAAAAAAAATTCTAGACCATATTTGACTCCTAAACTCCAAAGTTCAGAGGAAGCATAGGACTTAATAATCTTCTCAATCCTTCAATTTATAAATAAGCAATGTGATACTGCAAGGGGATATATTGTGCACATTGGCTCAATATCCATTTTTTTTCTTCTGGTGACAGACACCACTTTCCCTCCCCCATTCTCAGGGGAACTGTGCGATTTGAATCATGGTGCCCCTTACCGTCATCCCGCCCTCAACATGGGATGGATACATGAAGCAAACTAAGCTGATCAAGTGCTTTCCTCCTGGAATTTAAACTGAATCAAGTCATCTCTAGGGGAGTGTCCCCAAGGAACAGTTTATCAGTCCCTAACTCAAAGACCACTGGAACTACTTACTTCTCCAGGCTGGTTGTTCAAGTTTCCCTTTCCTTCCATGAGCGGTCACATGGCTTTCCAAGAAATGGCCCCTTCCTCACCCTGAACTTCTTTACTTCTTCTCAAGTTAGCCAGTTGTTTTTGGTTCTTGCAACCAAAGAAACTGATACAGAGACCTTGTCAGAGGTAGAGGAGAAAAACCTCACTTGTTCACCTCTGACCGTGCCGTCTGTAGTACAAGGCTTGTTTTATAAGCAGGCAGAGCAGGTGTCCAGCTATGAAATGTAAATGACACCCTCACACAGCCCCAAAAATATGCTTTTTAACGAAATACTCTACCTGAAATGCCTTCAGTTGAGAGTTAAGGGTGGTCCTCTAAAAATGAACCTGTGGTTTATTTATTCATCATTCTGTGTTAAATTGACTACTTAATCCAATATCTGAGGAAGATAGGCTTTGCCAGACAGAAACACAGGGAGGAGACAAGAAGAGAGATGGGCAGAATTGGATGATGGGCATTGAAGTGGGCAGTCTGGGATAACTAGAAGCTATCATGAGGACAGTATAAAAAGGAGCACCACTCTGTGTCCCAGTGGCCTGGTGAGTAGGTGAGTATCCCCCTCACCTTAGGAGCCTGTCAGACCTTGCTGAGATTCTTGCAGCCCTCCTTCTCACAGCCACCTTTCCTATGCGGGCACATGATCTGTTCTGAAAACAAATTTGGCCATTGCTTACCTGCTTTATCAATGCTTTGCCACTTCAACAACAGGATGCCTCCAATTCCTTAGCATAGCTCAGAATGCCTTTCATTATCCTACTTTCAAACCTGTTTCTTGATGCTGCCCCATGTTCACCTTACATTCCAGCTGTACATAACCGCTCGTTTGTTGTTTTTTTTTTTCCCCATACACCCCACCTCTATGCCTTTGGACACATTTTTCCTCCATCCAGAGTATTCTTTCTTGACATCTCACCAGACTCACTTTATTCCCAATGTTAATTTAGTATCACCATTGCCAGTGGAGACCCAGGATCCCTTAGTTATAACCAGGTATTTTTTTTTTTCCTTTTCCCTTATAACATCCTGAAGTTTGCACCTTAACTAAGTATATTGTCCGTGCATGGCACTAGACTTAGTGCCTTCAGGGCTAGATGTGTGTCATTTATCTCTGTATTCCCAGGCTATAGTGAGCTCTCAATAAGTGTTTTTTTTTTTCAATAAATGTTGTTATTACATGAAACTCAATGTTCAAGATTGAATTTAATTTCTCCTAGGGAAAAAAATGAAGCATGTTTTTATCATTTCTCTTTATAAATATATTATTTATTTCATTAGCCATGCTGAAAATTAAATCTTATTTGATTCTTCTCTATCCCTCTTACCTTTAAGCATTTTTCATGCCCAGCATGCAAACACCTAACCAAATAATTATGAATGTTCCCCCGAGCACATAGTACACACCTCTAATCTCAGAGACTCGAGAGGCTGAGGCAAGAGGAATCACAAGCTTGAGGCCTGCCTCAGTGATGTAGTAAGACTCTGTCTCAAAATAAAAAAAAAATAAAAACAGACTGGGGAATGCAGCGCAGGGGTAGAGTGACTCTGAGTTTAATTGCCAGTACTGGAAAAAAAGAAAAAAATAAGAATATTTATATCCCATCCAAAGAAACCATTCACTTCTTCACCATTTCCACATAAATTCACCAGCAGCCATGAGCAACCGTGAGTCTATGCCCTTGTCACTGGAGTTTTCTGATTTGAACTTTGGTTTATTAAAAATAGTAGTCAGTTATTACGGTGTCCATTTGCTGAGAGAACCATGAGACCCTGGGTTTAATGATAAAAGCTTTCAATGGCATCACATACCTCAAAGATGGGAACATCCGCTGCAATAAAATTATCACCTCAGCCAAGGAAGAAGGGGCAAGGCCTAAATTAGAGCTGATGGGGATTACCGTGGGGGAGGCCGGGAGCAGCTGGCGGACACTCTACCTCAAGCACACAGTACTGGAGTTCAAGATTAGCATGTCAGAGACCTTCCTTAAAACCACAAGCTCCTTTCCCCCTTTTCAACAGCTGAGGCTTCCAGCTGGGAGACAGAATAAGACTATTTCCCTGCTCAGTGATTGATATGTTCTCCACTGCTGTTGGGATGTAGGGGGAAATGAGCGGTCACACATTGCTAGAAAAAAAAAATGTCAATCGCTACAGTCTTTTTGGACAGTCCTATGTCAAATTCTCTTAAAATTAGAAATACACATTCCCTTGACCCAGAAATCCTACTCTAGGAATCCCTCCCACAGAAATAAAGGCACATGTATGTGGGGAAATAACAGGGCTGATATTCAGTGAGCACACCCCTGGACCGTGCACCAGGCAGCATCTGTTCTGATTGGTTTGTACCTGTGCCATACCGGTTGTTAAATATTTTTAATGCCACCCCTGGATATATAAATAAAATTTAACATAAGTGAGATTGTTTTCTTATTATGACGACTTTTTTTTCCTTACAAACTGTGGGTATGCACATGCGCCTTGCTTCTTTCCACTCTTTTTGCATCCCTTTCCCTCCAAGTAATCAATATTCTGTAGTTTTGTGTGTGTGTGTGTGTTCATATAATTTATACACAGATATCCACTTTTAGGTACATTAGATTTTTGTAGGCTCATTGTTTCTAAAAATAGATCATATTCAAAACATTCCCCTACATCTTGTTTTTCTTTGAATGTTTAGAAACCCATCCAGTAGAACTAGAAGACTCAAAGTCATTCTTTTTAATTTCCACATAATATTTATGGTCTAAATATAGCACAATATGTTCAACCATGATGTGACCAACAAGGATTTACTCTGTGCTGTGGTTTGCATGTGGTTTGAGTGAGTCTGCAAGGAGTTCGTGTGTTGGAAGCTTGGTCCTCAGTGTTTTGACACTGGGGGAGGAAGGTTTTGGAAAACGATTAGGTCATTGAGACACTAATTTCAGAAGAGATCAATGTAGTTTTCACGAGACCCTGGTTAGTCCTGTAAGGCTGGGTTGTTAAAAAAAAGAAAAGAAAAAAAAAGAAGAAGTGAGCCTGGCCCCTGAACACCTCTGCCTTCCTGTCTTTTCATGTGATCAATCTCTTCTGTTTGTACCTGGGCCATTGCAATGCCATCCACCATGAGGCCTTCACCTGAGGCTGAACAGATGGGACATTTCTGTGATGGATTTTCACCTTCCAAAATTATGAGCTAAAAAATCTCTTTTCTTTATAAAATATCCAGCCTGAGATATTTTATTATACCAACATAAGACACCTTATTTATGTTTTTCCTTCACAAAAAGCATTTTAATGTACATCCTTGTTCTGCCAACCTGACCCAAGATATTCCTACTATTGTTCATATTTTATTAGCCTTCTGAATTTTCATTTCTCTGAATTGAACACTTTTTATTGGGATTTTTATCTTTCTAATATCAATTAGAAATAGATTTTTACTTAAATATCGTTTCTCTTTCATATGCACTGCAGATAACTTATTCTCAGTCTATTATTTACCAAGTCTATTATTTACTCAGTCTAGTATTTGATCTTGCTTTTATTATTTCTTAATATGTAAACATTCTTACTTTTATGTGATTAAAAAAATAATCTTTCCCTTTATCCTTCTTTGACCTCTAGGGTTTCTATCTTGGTTTAAAAATTCTTACTCCTAGACTATACAGAGGGTGTGGGTGAGCAGGAACTTTTCAATTTCTCTGCAGCTGCAAATGGAAAGATCTAGAGAGTGGCCATGAAACAAGGTAGGCTACTAAAGATCAATATTAAGGTGACAGAGCCTTGGAGCGACTCCCAAATTAGATTACTGGAACAGAGAAAGAGTTGATCAGTTACAAACTGGCACACACTTAGCTGGGACAGACAAGGGGACAGCCCCACAATGACAAAGATGTCAAAAAGAAAAGCAACCTGACAAGATTGTTTTGGAAACAGCAGCAGAAGAGAATATTTGACTGAACTTGGCTGACACAGAAGCTGTACAGTGGGATGGTGTGGGAGAAGTGTTTCACTTTTCTCAACTTTTTTCCATTTTTTTAATTTGTTCTAATTAGTTATACATGACAGCAGAATGCATTTCAGTTCATTGTACACAAATGGAGCACAGCTTTTCATTTCTTGGTACTATATGATGTAGAGTTATATATATGTGCAGTCATACACGTACCTAGGGTAATGATGTACATCTCATTCTGTGCAGGCTCTCTCATCCAGCGAGGATGTCCATGGAACAAGGTAGAGGAGAATGTGGCTGTGGAGTTGCTGTTCAAGACCTCCAAAGACCAAGCAGGAAGCAGGTCTGATTTTATCGCGCAGCTACCATGTATATATACTCAGGCAGTAGCTAAGCAGATTACAAGCAGCCACCAATACAATTGCTGGCCATCTGTCCCTGCAGCGACCAATCGAGGAATGGGCCATGGAGCAAGCACAGGGGCTGCAACACATGGCCTCATGCCTAGGGCTGTGCCTGCAGGGTAAGCGGTTTGTCTCTCACACACCTAGCACCAGGGAGTGGTTTGCCACTCAGATGCCCTTAACGTATGCCATATATGCAGTACTCCATGCACTTGTTCCCACATCATTCCTCCATGCTTTTCTCAATTTTTAAATGGAATACCCAGGCAGGAAGACTTTTTGTGGAGGTTGTGCCTTAGCTGGCAGCGCTAGGAAAGTACCTCCTCACTCCTGGAGATGGCAGCAAATTTTGGCACTGGAGATGGACTTTGTATTATATAGTGAGAGCGCAGCAAGCCAACAGCTGCCAAGAGCTGCTACCCACCATGGCAGGAACAGAGCTGCAGCAAAGTGGAGCTGGGGTGAGGTGCACTCCTTTGCAGGGCTCACAGCACTTTGCCCCGCAGAGCACGGAGATCCCTGACAACACATACCTGTCCACCAAGTGGAAGTCACACTACTGGCATCTCTCCTGAGCCACCAGGGAGCTGTTCAGTAACAGAAACCACAGGGAGGGTTTCAAGGCTACCGGAAGGGGGAGATGAGAACTGTGTTAACAGCACCTCGCAAGGAATTTGTTTGACTTTTTTCCTAAAAGCATACAGAACTATCACCTGAATCAGGGTCGGTTTTAGCCTCCAGGTTGCACAAGCTCTAAGATGTTCAGATGTGTACCACCAGAGAAATCGCTGGCATATGGGCCTGACATGGAGCTACTGAACTGACAAGGGTACAGTCCGAGAGGTGGGAAGAAATAAAGATGCTGTGTTGGGTCCCCATCATGGAGCCTGTTGATTCAGTCACTGCCTCCACACCTAGTGACCTTCAGGAGTCACGCCTCCTCAAGGCTTGAACTTGTGCCAAACCCCAGTGCCTCTTGGCATCTTACACACCCAGGCAAGGAGAAAGCCGGTCCTTTCAATCATAGTTTCTGATTTTGCTTGTATGGTTTTCTGTGATGGTTTGTTTTGATTCCCTTCATTGTAACTGCAAGCATTTATACAAATTTATGGGGTTTTTTTCTTTTTGTTTTAATTCACTAATCATATTAACTTTCTTTTTTCCCTCTTCATTTCTCTACTCTCCTGTTTTTAGTTTTCTTATTTTTTTTCCTTCCTTTCTTCCTCTTCCTCTTCCCACCCTTTACTTTCTTGGATTGGTAGGTTATTCTTATCTTTGGTTACACTTTGTTCTGCTTTAGATATTTCTTCTTTGCCATGTCTTCTCATTTCCATATAGTTTTGAATAAATTTTACTTTTTGGGGGGGAAGGAGGTGATGATACTAGGGAGTGAACCCAGGGGTTCTCTGGGGGTGAGCTGCATTTCTAGCTCTTTTTATTTTTATCTTTTACTTTTGAGATAGGGGTCTCACTGAGAGGCTGGTCTTAGATTTGCTGTCATTCTGCTTCAGCCTTCCCCAAGCAGCTGGAATTGCAAGAGTGCAACACAGAGCCCGGCTAATTTTACATTCTTTTTCTTTTTTTCTTTAATTTATTTATTTTATTGGTTGTTCAAAACATTATAAAGCTATTGACATATCATATTTCATACATTAGATTCAAGTTGGTTATGAACTCCCAATTTTACCCCAAATACAGATTGCAGAATCACATCGGTTACACATCCACATTTTTACATAATGCCCTATTAGTAACTGTTGTACTCTGCTACCTTTCCTATCCTCTACTATCCCCGCTCCCTCCCCTCCCATCTTCTCTCTCTACCCCATCCACTGTAATTCGTTTCTCTCCTTGTTTATTTTCCCATTCCCCTCACAACCTCTTATATGTAATTTTGTATAACAATGAGGGTCTCCCTCCATTACCATGCAATTTCCCTTTTCTCTCCCTTTCCATCCCACCTCATGTATCTGTTTAATGTTAATCTTTTCTTCCTACTCTTCCTCCCTGCTCTGTTCTTAGTTGCTCTCATTATATCAAAGAAGACATTTGGTATTTGTTTTTTAGGTATTGGCTAGCTTCACTAAGCATAATCTGCTCTAGTGCCATCCATTTCGCTGCAAATTCTATGATTTTGTCATTTTTTAGTGCTGCGTAATACTCCATGGTGTATAAATGCCACATTTTTTTTATCCATTCATCTATTGAAGGGCATCTGGGTTGGTTCCACAGTCTAGCAATTGTGAATTGTGCTGCTATGAACATCGATGTAGCAGTATCCCTGTAGTACGCTCTTTTAAGGTCTTCAGGGAAAAGTCCAAGAAGGGCAATAGCTGGGTCAAATGGTGGTTCCATTCCCAGCTTTCCCAGGAATCTCCATACTGCTTTCCAGATTGGCCGCACCAGTTTGCAGTCCCACCAGCAATGTACAAGAGTACCCTTTTCCCCACATCCTCTCCAGCACTTGTTGTTGTTTGACTTCATAATGGCTGCCAATCTTACTGGAGTGAGATGGTATCTTAGGGTGGTTTTGATTTGCATTTCTCTGACTGCTAGAGATGGTGAGCATTTTTTCATGTACTTGTTGATTGATTGTATGTCCTCCTCTGAGAAGTGTCTGTTCAGGTCTTTGGCCCATTTGTTGATTGGGTTATTTGTTTTCTTATTGTTTAATTTTTTGAGTTCTTTGTATACTCTGGATATTAGGGCTCTATCTGAAGTGTGAGGAGTAAAAATTTGTTCCCATGATGTAGGCTCCCTATTTACCTCTTTTATTGTTTCTCTTGCTGAGAGAAAACTTTTCAGTTTAAGTAAGTCCCATTTGTTGATTTTTGTTATCAACTTTTGTGCTATGGGTGTCCTATTAAGGAATTTGGAGCCCGACCCTACAATATGTAGATCGGAGCCAACTTTTTCTTCTATCAGACGCAGAGTCTCTGATTTGATATCTAGCTCCTTGATCCACTTTGAGTTAACTTTTGTGCATGGCGAGAGGAGGGGATTCAGTTTCATTTTGTTGCATATGGATTTCCAGTTTTCCCAGCACCATTTGTTGAAGATGCTATCCT
>NW_026000077.1:6705364-6715431 GCF_001458135.2 Marmota marmota marmota
GGATTTTCGGCACAGAAACCACAGCCCCGCCAACAATCCCAATCCACAAACTCTCCCTTTATAAAAAATATTCAAAAAAAAAAGAAAAAAAGGCGGGGTGCACTGAGCTTTCTTTGCCTCGGGTACTTACAATCCACTGCTGATTACACATTCAGCTTCTCTGCCCAGAGCGAAGCGAAAGAGGAAGCAGATGGGAGCAAAGCGCCCGCGGCTCTGAGCAGCCAAGCGTCCGGGAGCCAAGCGTCTCTTTTTCGATTTCTTTGTTCTTCCTGCTGCTTGGCAAAGTGGTCCACTACAGATTAACGGTGAAAGGAGCTCTAACAGACTGTGCGAAATCTCTATTAAAGCCGCTGTTCTGGGCACCACGCTCAGCACTTCAGCAACCCCCGTACGCAGCGGCCATCTTCCCTCTCCTAATTTTACATTCTTTATTAACTAATTTCTTCAGCTTTTTCTATGCTATTAACCTTATTCCTTGTTCTTGATCAGTGGAGTTAAAGAAAACATTTACGATTCATTTTTAGTATATATTATATGGTTTTCTGTCAGAGTTGCCCTTACTGGTGGTTATTCTCCTTAAAGCAGTGCTAGAGACTAAACACATAGCAGTTTGAGCACTTTGTATGAGTAATTTGATGGTGACGTCAACTCCCAGCATTGGGAACATCATAAGGAGAAAGGAACTCACTAAAAAGACCCTCACACAATAGTGGAAGAGGTAGCCATCCCAACAGAAATGAAAACCATAACAAAAATATAGGAAACAAGAAAAAGTAAGGTAATAAGATACCTCCAAATGTACATAAATCTACAGGAAATGAATCCATGGAAACTGAAGTGAATGAAAGGCTGGATAAAGAATTCAAAAAGCATATTATTAAGATGATCAATGAATTAAAATAAATAAAGACAGAACTAAGAGACACAATACAGGATATAAAAGAATTTCTTGATGAAGATATAAGGAATCTGAAAAAGAACCAAACAGAAATCTTGGAAATGAAAGGCACAATAAATCAAATAAAATCTCAGTTTAAAGCCTTTCTAATAGGTTATATCAAGTAGAAGATAGAATTTCAGGGCTTGAAGGCAAGGTGGACAGACTTGAAAATTCAGATAGTAATAAGGAAAAAAAGAGATACCATGATCTGAATACACAAGAACTCTGGGACATTAAGAGACCTAACTTAAATCACATAGATATTGAGGAAGAAGCCAAATACAGGCAAATGGTACTGAAAACCCATTCAGCAAAATAATAGCAGAAAATTCCCCAAACCTTGGAAATTAAATGGACTCTCAGATACTGGAGGCATTTGAAACCCCAAATATGTAAGACCAGAAAAGAACCTCTCCATTGCATATATAATTAAAATGCCAAAAATCCAGAACAAAGAAAGAGTGTTAAAAGCTGTGAGAAGTCACTTATGAAGGAAAACCAATCAGAATGTAGCTTTCCTAGCAGAAACCCTAAAGGCCAGGAGGGCTTGAAATACATCATTTCAAGAAACTAACTGCCAACATAAAATTGCTAGATCCAACAAAGCTATCTTCCAAAATCTAACAAGAAAAAAAAAAAAGCCCAAGATAAACGTAAGCTAAAGGAATTCTTGACCACTAAACAAGCATTGTAAAAAGTACTTGAAGGAATCCCACACACAGAAAAAAAAAAAAAAAGATAAAAAACATCCATGAGAGCTCAAGAAAGAATAAATGACATTAGAAGAGTAGATAAGCAAATGGGAATCAGGATCAAATCATTAGAAATAAAATGATAAGAAATAGTACATAGCTGTCTATAATAACACTGAATATAAATGGTCTGATTCTCCAATTAAAATACATAGACTAGCAGAATGGATAAAAAAAAACAAACTTAACTGTATATTGTCTGCAAGAAACATACCTCATCAGCAAAGACATATACAAGCTGAAAGTAAAAAGATGAAAAATGATACTCAAAAAAAATGGAATTCAAAAGCAAGGAGAAGTAGTTATCTTCATATCTGACAAAGCAAAATTCAAGTCAAAATAGTCAGGAAAGGCAAAGTTCACTACATATTGATAAAGAGAATAATCTATCAAGAAGTTATAATGATTACAAATATTTATGCCTTGAATGTTGGTACATCTAATTTCATAAACCAGACATTACTCCACATAATGGCACAGGTAGGACACAATATAATAATAGTGAATTATTTTAACACTCTCTCACCAATAGATAGATCACTCAGACAAAAAAAATCAAGTTACTACATTAAATTATACCTTATATCTAAAGTATTTAACAGACATCTATAGAATATTTCATAAAACAACAATTGAATACACTTTAATTTTAGCTGCTCACTGATCTTCCTCCAAAACTGACCATATATTAGGCCACAAACTAAATTCTAGCAAATACAAAATAGTTGAAATAGTTCCTTGCATCTTATGAGATAATCAAATGAAATTAGAAATTAACAGCAAGAAAACCACAGAAATTGTATAAATACATAGAAATTTAACTATGCATTTTTGAATGATGAGTGGACCATCAAAGAAGTCAGGGGAGAAATTTTAAAATCCTTAGAAGTAAATGATAATAAAAAAATAATACATACCGCAATCTCTGAAACACAACCAAAGCAGATCTAAGAGGCAAATTTATACCTATGAGTACCTACATTTAAAAAAAATCAGAAGAAATCCTTGAAATGAAGGAAATAATAAATCAAATAAAAAATTTAATAGACGCATCACCAATAGACTAGATTACTTGGAAGACAGAACATCAAATAATGAGGATATAAATATAATCTTTGAAATAAAGTTGACCACACAGTGAAGATGTTAAGAAACCATGAACAGAACATCCAAAAATTATGGGACATCAAAAGACCAAATCTAAGAGTTATTGGGATAGAGGAAGGCATGGAGACTCAAACCAAAGGAATGCACAATCTCTTCACTGAAATAATATCAGAAAATTTCCCAAACATGAAGAATGAATTGGAAAATCAAATACAAGAGGCTTAGAGGACACCAACTGTACAAATTACAACAGATACACACCAAGGCACATTGTAATGAAAATGCCTAGCTTACAGAATAAGGATAGAACCTCAAAGGCTACAAGAGAGGGGAATCAGATCACACATAGTGGGAGACCAATTTGAATCTCAGCAGATTTTTCAATTCAGAACCTTAAAGCCAGGAGAAATTAGAACAACATATACCAAGCTCTGAAAGAAAATGGATGCCAACCCATTTTCTTTTATCCAACAAAAATAACCTTCAAGGGAAGCTGGGGATATAGCTCAGTTGTAGAGTGCTTGCATAGCATGCACGAGGCCCTGGGTTCAATCCCCAGCACCAACACCAAAACATAAAAATAATAATAAGATTCAGATTTGATGATGAAATAAAAACCTTTCACCATAAACAAAAGTTAAAAGATTTGCAGTGAGAAAACCTGCACTACAGAGCATTCTTAGCAAAATATTCCAGGAGGAGGAAATGAACAACAACAATGGAAATCAGCAAAGGGAGGAACTACACTAAGAAAAATGCCAATCAAAGGAGAAACAAAGTCAAGTTAAAAACCAAAAATAAACCAAAAATGACCAGGAAGACAAACTATGTCCCAATAATAACGCTATGAATGGCCTAAACTCATCAATTAAAAGACACAGACTGACAGATTGGATTTTATAAAGAACCCAACAATATGCTGCCTTCAAGGGACTCATCTCACAGGAAAAGACATCCATAGACTGAGGGTGAAAGGGTGGGAAAAAACATTCCGCACACATAGACAGCATAAACAAGCAGGAGTTTCCATCCTTATATCAGATAAAGTGGACTTCAGACCAAAGCTAGTGCAAAGGGATGAAGAAGAACATTTTATACTGCTTAAGGGATTCCTACATCAACAAGACATAGCAGTCATAAATATCTATGCCCAAAACAATGGGGCATCTATGTATGTCAAACAAACCCTTCTCAAATACAAGAACCAAATAGACCACAACAACAATAATACTGGGTGACTTTAATACAAGTCTCTCACCATTGGATAGATCTTCCAAACAAAAAATAAACAAAGAAACTATAGAATTCAATAATACAACCACTAATTTAGACCTAACAGACATATATAGAATATTCCATCCATCAATGAGCAAATACACATTCTTCTCAGCAGCATATGGATCCTTCTCCAAAATAGACCATATGTTATGTCACAAAGCAACTCTCAGCAAATACAAAAAAAAATAGATATTACCCTGTATTCTATCTGATCATAATGGAATGAAATTAGAAGTCAATGATACAATTAAAAGGGAACCTACTCCAACACCTGGAGACTAAATAATACACTATTGAATGGTGCATGGATAATAGAAAACATCAGGGAGGAGATAAAAAAAATCTTTGAGCAAAATAAGAACTCAAATATAACTTATCAAAATCTATAGGACACTATGAAGGCAGTGTTAAGAAGAAAGTTAATGGCATGGAGTTCATTCATTAAAAGAATAAAAAGTCAACAAATAAATGACCTGACATTACATCTCAAAGCCCTAGAAAAAGAAGAACAAACCAACACCAAAAGTAGTAGAAGACGGGAAGTAATTAAAATCAGAGAAGAAATCAATGAAATTGAAACTAAACAAACAATTCAAAAAAAATTGACAAAGCAAAAATCTGGTTTTTTGAAAAAATAAATAAAATTGACAAACCCTTGCCACTCTAAGGAAAAGAAACAGAGAAAACCCAAATTACTAAAAATGGAATGAAAAGGGAAATATGACAGACACCGTTGAAATACAGAAGACAATTAGAAACTATTTTGAAAATTTATAATCCAGTAAAATAGAAAACCTAAAGACACTGACAAATTCATAGAGGCATGTGATCAACCCAAACTGAGTCAAGAGGATATATACAATTTAAACAGATCAATTTAAAACAAGGAAATATAAGAAACCATCAAAAGCCTACCAACCAAGAAAAGCCCTGGACCACATGGATTCACAGCTGAGTTCTACAAGACTTACAAAGAAGAATTAATACCAATACCCCTCAAATTATTCAAGGAAATAGAAAATAGGGGAACCCTTCCAAACTCATTCTACAAAGCTAGTATCATCCTGGTACCAAAACCAGGGAGAGATACATCAACAAAAGAAAATTTCAGGCCAATATCCCTGATGAACATTGATGCAAAAATTCTCAATAAAATTCTGGCAAATCACATACAAAAACATATTTAAAAAAAATAGTGCACCATGATCAAGTAGGGTTCATTCCAGGGATGCAAGTTTGGCTCAACATACAGAAATCAATAAATATTATCCATCACAGCAATAGACTTAAAGATAAGAATCATATGATTATATCAATGGCTGCAGAGAAAGCATTTGACAAAATACAGCACCCTTTCATGTTCAAAACACTAGAAAAATTAGGGATAGTAGGAACATACTTCAACATTGTAAAAGCTATTTATGCTAAACCCAGGCCAACATCATTCTAAATGAAGAAAAACTGAAGCATTCCCTCTAAAACCTGGAACAATACAGGGATGCCCTCTTTCACCATTTATATATGATATAGTCCTTGAAACTCTAGCCAGAGCAATTAGATACATGAAAGAAATTAAAGGGATACAAATAGGAAAAGAAGTATCATTATTTGATGATGACTTGTTTCTATACTTAGAGGATCCAAAAAACTCCACCAGAAAACTTCTAGAATTAATAAATGAATTCAGCAAAGTAGCAAGATATAAAATCAATACCCATAAATCAAATGCATTTCTATACATCAGTGATGAATCCTCTGAAAGAAAAATTAGGAAAACTATCCCCATTCACAACAACCTCAAAAAAATACTTGGGAACCAATCTAACAAGAGAAGTGAAAGACCTTTATAATGAAAACTACAGAACACTAAAGAAAGAAATTAAAGAAGACCTTACAAGATTTAAAGTTCCCCCCATGCTCTTAGATAGGCAAAATTAATATTGTCAAAAGCATACAACCCAAAGTGCTATATAAATTTCATGTCATTCCTTATAGAAATAGAAAGGCAGACATGAAATTCATTTGGGAAAATGAGAGACTCAGAATAGCCAAAGCAATCCTTAGCAAGAACAGTGAAGCAGGAGGCATCACAATACCAGATATTAAACTGTACTACAAAGCTTAGTAACAAAAACAGCATGGTATTGGCACCAAAATGGACATGTAGATCAATGGTACAGAACAGAAGACACGGAGACATACCCACATAATTACAGTTATCTCATACCAGACGAAGGCGCCAAAACATACACTGGAGAAGAGATAGCCTCTTCAACAAATGGTGCTGGGAGAAGTGAAAATATGCAGCAAAATGAAACTGAACCCCTATCTTTCACCATGCACAAAACTCAACTCAATGTGTATCAAGGACATGGGAATTAGATCAGAGTCATATGCCTAATAGAGGAAAAATTAGGCTCAAATCTTCATCACATCAGATTAGGGCCTGACTTCCTTAACAAGGCTCCTAAAGTGCAAGAAATAAAATCAAGAATTAATAAATGGGATGGGTTCGAACTAAAAAACTTCTTTTCAGCAAAATAAACATTGAGTGAAGACAGAGCCTGCATTTTGGGAGCAAATTTTTGCCACATGCATGTCAGATAGAGCACTAATCTCCAGGATATATAAAGAACTCAAGAAACTTAACACCAAAATAATAATAATAACAACAACCACCACCATCACCCAATCATGAAATGGACAAAGAAACTGAACAGACACCTCACAGAAGAAGATATCCAACCAATCAACAAATATATGAAAAAATATTCAACATCTCTAGTAATTAGAAAAATGCAAATCTAAACTACTGTAAGATTTCATCTCACACCAGTCAGAATAGCAGTTATCAAGAATACAAATGGCAATAAGTATTGGCAAGGATGTGGGGGGAAAAGTACACTCATACACTGCTGGTAGAACTGCAAATTGGTGCAAGCAGTATGGAGATTTTTTAGAAAACTTGGAATGGAACCACCATTTGACCCAGCTATCCCACTCTTCAGTCTATACCCAAAGGACTTAAAAACAGCATACTACAGTGAAGCAGGCTTATCAATGTTTATAGCAGCACAGTTCACAACAATTATATGTTGTGGAATCAATATAGATGCCCTTCAATAGATGAATGGATAAAGAAACTGTGTTATATATACACAATGGAATATTACTCAGCATTAAAAGAGAATAAACTTATGGCATTTGCAGGTAAATGGATGGATTTAGAGAATACCATGTTAAGCAAATAAGCCAATCCCAAAAATCCAAAGGCCGAATGTTCTCTCTGATAAGTGGATGCTGATCCATAACGAGGGAGGGCATAGGAAAACCAGAGGAACTTTGGGAAGATGGGAGGGAGAGGAGGAGAGAGGGCATGGGGCAGGAAAGATGGTGGACATCTTTACCCTAGGTACATGTATGACTGCACATGCGGTGTGATGCTACATCGTGTACAAACAGAGAAACTAAAAGTTGTGCAGCAATTGTGTACAGTGAATCAAAATGCATTCTGCTGTCATATACCTAATTAGAATAAATATATAAATTTAAAAAAAATGCATTAGAAATTTACCAAGTGGAATAATAATTAGAAAGCTCACCAATAAATAGACATTAAGGGAATAATACAAAGTATTGATAGAACAAAAAGTTCTTTGAAAAGATAAACAAAATTATTGAACCTTTAACCAAACTAACCAAAATGGGGGAGAGGACAAGAATTGATAAAATTTGAGAATAAAAGGGGGGCATTATAGTAGATAGCACTGAAATCCAAAGTATCATTTGGGACTATTTTGAAAACTGATAATTCAAAGCTTAGCTATTGTGAGTTGAGCTGCTATAAACCTAGAAGCCCTTCAACAGATAAATGGATGAAAAAAAAATGTGGTATATATACACAATGGAATATTACTCAACCTGAAAGAAAAATAAAATTATGGCATTTGCCAGGAAATGGGTGGAGATGGAGAATATTATGCTAAGCGATATAAGCCAATCTCAAAAAAACAAAGGCTGAATGTTTTCTCTAACATGCAATGCTAATTCACAATACAGGGTGGGGCTAAGAAAGAATAGAGGTACTTTGGATTAGAAAGAGGTGAGTGAAGGGAGAAAGGGGTATGGTGTTAGGAAGGTTAATAGAATGAATCAAACATTAATACCCTATGTGTGTGTGTGTATATATATATATATATATATATATATATATATATATAACTACAAAACTGGTGTGACCCTACATCATGTACAACCAGAAGAATGCAAAGTTATACTCCATTTATGTATGTTGTGTCAAAATGCATTCTACTGTCATGTATAACTAATCAGAACAATTTTTTTTTAAAGAAGAAAGAAAAACAGACTAGGAAAAAAAAGAAGAATTTTCAGTCCCTGGTCAGCTGATTCTGTTCCTTTGGGCCTGATGTGGTTCAGAACATCATGGTGGAAGGGTGTGATAAAGAAAATCTGCTCAGCCTATGGTGCCCAGGAAGAAGAAAGAAGGTGGAAGAGACCTAGGACAAGAAAGATCCTTCCCAGGCATGCCCCAGGTGATCTGTCTCCTCCAATCGTGCCCTATCACCTCAGTTTCCACCACCTCCCAGTAATCCATTCAACCATCATTGGATTAATATGTTGATGAGGTTAGTGTCCACATGATCCCGTCACTTCCCAAAAGCCCCACCCCTGAACATTATTGCACTGGGGACCAAAGCCTATAACGTGATACCTTGTGGAACTTTCTGGATCCAAACCACAACAGTGGCTAACAGTTTGTCCTTGGTTCCTTAGAGAACCTCCATTAAGCCCCAGAGCCCTTTCCTTTGATAGGAAGCCTGAAGAGTTGGGTCATTTAGCATTCCCTGCGACCTTGCCCCCACCTATCCTAGCACATCCAAGAACTGCCTAAGGTCAGAGAACAAAATTCAGGAGTTTGGCCACAAGGCAATGCTTAGATGAAGTTTCATCCCCTG
Organism: Marmota marmota marmota; assembly: GCF_001458135.2. Taxonomy (NCBI): domain Eukaryota; kingdom Metazoa; phylum Chordata; class Mammalia; order Rodentia; family Sciuridae; genus Marmota; species Marmota marmota. The sequence continues at coordinate 6,714,418 of NW_026000077.1, forward strand.
AACTCCTGAGGACAAGGCTAAGTGGAGACTTCTAAAACTGCACCTTCACTTGGCTTCTACTGCTCTCCTTACTCCCTGCTGACCTTTTCTAAGGAACACTATCCTAATAGGTCACGTGCTCCCGGGGAGCCCACGTGGTGCAGGAGTGGCTGCACCATGACCACGTATCCACTCATTCACACAAAGATGGAAGATTACATCTTCTACTTCCTGCTATGACACATTTTTCACCTCTTCATGGGGATTCCCTAAAATTCACCTACAATAAGTGACCCTTCAGTCATTCAGGGCATCACGTGTATCCCAACCAACCTCCCTCTTTTGTCTCTTAGAGAGTTGCTTCTACTGATGTTAGTTGCTCTTCTGCCACTGGCCTCTCTGAAGGACACAAAAAAGCTTATAATACTTACTCTTGTGCTTGTGGTTGCCAGGGAACCCAAAACAATGTCCTCCAGCTTATCCAGTATTCCTTTTATCTCAGTGTCAAGAAACTTCTTTGCTGCTCTTAAGAAACTCAGCAGTCTATTTATTATATGGTCAGAAAGAATACTGTAGTTCACACATTCTCCTTTTGTTCTAAACATTTGCAACCACAGAGATAATTTGCAGGCTATACCCACTCACTGTGCTATACCTTAGCACATGTCAATCACTGACTTTTCTTCTGCCTTCACTTAGCATTGCACATTTTATGCTTCTGTTTTAAAAATATTTATTTTTCCATCTTACGATATATAGCTTCTCAGTTCTCTCAAAACTAAGGTGAAATAAAGTGTTAAGGAAACTAAGATAAGAACAGTCTATTCTAAAACAACAGCACCAAGTGCTACTTAAGGAAAACAGTTGAGCAAACACTAATTTAAAGGTGCTGTGTACAATTTCTCCCTCATATTTAGTAAGTTTTTTTGGGTTGGGGATGTAGCTCTGTTGCCCAGTTGGTAGAGTGCTTGCCTAGCTTGCACAAGGCTCGGGATTCAGTCCCCAGCACCACCACCAAAAAAAAAAAAAAAAAAT
>NW_026000077.1:6715743-6761138 GCF_001458135.2 Marmota marmota marmota
CCCAAAAAAAAAAAAAAAAATCATAGTAAGTTTTTGGCAAAGCTCCCACTAATTATTATTAAATAATTTATAGTAATAACTAGATTTTTCCAAAAAATATCTCTATAGTGCTACTATATATGCTATGACTCAACAAAATATAAATATTTTCTGTTTAAATCATTGCAATAATTTTCACATGGTTTAAGATTATTTCCTAAGTCATGAACGTGCTATGCTTTCAACTTCAATTGCATTTACTGAAATTTTTACTTACTAGGCAAAAATTTCTAGTAAATATTCCCAACATTTCTGCATACTGGCTATAATAAGTAAAAGGGACTTTCATCATAAATCACTAAGAAATTGGCACTTTCTTCAGTGAAGCATAACTAATTATAATTCAATTGCCAGGGGCCTTTATTCAAAGGTTAAAAAACACTTATGACCACTAGAGATATTTCTTTGGTCACTATTATAATACTTCAACCTAAAAGATACATCTAATAATAATAATAATAATAATAATAATAATACCTACTTATTTGGCACTTAGATATATTAACTCATCTGAGCACATTGCATTTATTAACTCATTTAAGTTTTACAATGACCTTATGTTGTAGGCGTTATTATTATCTTGCTTTAACACATGTAGAAACTGAGGCCCAAATAGATTAAAGAACTTGCCCCATGTTTTTCTTTATTATATGGTAAGATAGGAAGAGAAATCGAGTCACAATTTCAGTTGTTTGGGGCCATGATCATCCAAGAAAACATGGAACTTGCCACCGTGTAATTCATGGTTTCTGATGCACTAATCCAAATTTGGAACCTCTGTTCTCTTTATACCCTTACAAGGTTAGGAGTGCCTCCATATGTCTTCTTTGTGCTTCCTTGAAGGACCTCACAAGATGACAATGGTGGCCAAAGGGAGGATTCAGAGTTTCTAAGTCTCTTGGCAGTGTTTGTAGAATAAATTATATTTGCAGAATGTTTATAAAAATCAGGAACAGAAGATGATGGCCAGTGACCACCAACATTAAATTCAACAACAATGGGAGAAGATCATTCAAAGAGCAATTTCAACAAAACACTTTATCAATTTTAGGATCATATCTATGACCTAAGTTAGGAAACAGTCATAATTCTTGTCTTTCCAGAGTTTACAAAATAAGAAATACATGAACATCACATAAAAATGAAGCAAACAATAGATGAGGAAAGAAAATAACAAATATAGATTATATTTCTCTTAGGCCTGTCCTTTGTTTTCAGTGGAATGAGGGAGTGATTTTCTTACTTAATGTTCAGATGGAAATCAGGGTGGTTATTGGCATACTCTCAGTTTTAATGTTTTGCCACATATTTTGAAAATGCCCTCACCCCAGAACAGTGTCCAACCATGGTTGCTTGTTATTGGAGGGTGACACTTTTGAGAGTCATAAAAGTTTCTCATGCAAGGTTTACAGGATATCCTTGTGGAGTACAACTCATGGAGTTCGCTGAAAGTTAGAAAAACAGTTCAGACAATGGACAAAGTTAAAGGATGAAAGCCTTAAAAACAGGATTAGGATGATGAAGTGGTATTGAACAGATTTGCTTAAATTAGCTGAAGGAAAGGCAGAGAGAATAAATTACAAAGAATTGGGTGCATGCCAATATTAAACTTTGGAAAGACAGTGTAAGTATTAAATTTTGATTCCTGGTATAATGTCAAATCATGGAGGAGAAATAAATTCTGGGCTTAGGATAGTGTTCTACAAATAATAGGCATGCAATAAATATAGTGTTGTTACAAGCACAATGATGGTGATAATGACTGATTTAAAAGAGAAACAGGGTAATGATGCACTCTCATGTCAGAGAAGTAGCATTGGTAATTATGGGTTGCCTTTTAATATGTTTGGAGTCCATTAGGGAAATTCACAAAACATTTAAGAAAAAACAAAAACCACATATATGAGTCTTTAAAAATGCAAAGGATTGCTAGCTCAGTTTTGGTCAGAACTGAAGCCAGACAACGAGAGAGAGAACTATGTGGGTGACAAGGGTGCACTTACCACACTCTTGCCTGAGCGTCAGATCTCTTATACACCCTCCCATTCTCCTGTTCCAAGTAACTCCTGCCATACCCACTGACTTTCATCATCTGCAATGAAGCCTAATTCCCCTCTTCATGTTCACACAGAGAAGCAATAAGACCCAAACCCCTCTCAATGTCTTTCTTATCTTCCGACTCATGTAGGTTGTACCAGTATCACATGATTGATAGTTTCCCTGTGTTTAAACCACTGGATGCTCTCAGAAGAAGAGCCCAATACAGATATAGTAAAAGGCCTTTTATACACAGCATTGTTTAAAATGGAGGGAAAAGATTTGTTCCGGGGAGATAAAAATCAAGGTACTGTGTCTTTACCTGACTGCTACTACATAGGATAAAACCTTAGATTTTAAATAATGAAGAACAACAACAACAACAAAATTCTTGTATCACAGATAAGTATTTTCAGACATTTTTATAACTTCAGCACATGTAGATACTTGGGAAGATGGCAGGAAAGTAGACGGTATATCCAATACCAAAAATAAATTGCCCTTCTACTCTGGAGTTGTAGATTACCAAGAAAAATTGAGGGTTGTTCAGACTCTAACTAGATGCCTGGTTCAAAAATTTAATGTATGAAAAGGCTCATGTGGGAGCCAGGAATGGAACTAGTTAAAAAAGAGGAGAAAAATTCAGGCTGAGGAGAAAGCCATTGACGGTTAGTACATTCAGAGGATGTAGAGAGCTGTGAAACATCAAAAGAAATAACCAGCAAATGATGGGATAATTACAAACACATTTATCTGAAATTACTGGCAGGATTTGGAATAGTGGGTTTTATCAGGTGGTCATTTATGCTGGAACAAATGTCAATCAATAAACTAGCCTATTCCAAAACCAGGATTTATTCTAGGATATTTTCTCCTATTTATTATTCTTCTGTGACATTTTGCCAAGTATCATAGGAGAACAATTATTATTAAGACAGTAACAACTTCCTCAAATAAATGGAATATTTAAGGAATGAGTCATTCTGTTTTAAAGACACTAACTGGTAAAGTGAAAATTATCCATAAAACCCTTTTAATTCTCATCTGTAGTTTTGGAAATGTTTTTCTGCCATTTTCACCACACTTATGATGAACATAATTAAGGTTTTTGGTTTTGGGATTTTTTAATTTTTTTTTTTTTTTTTTTACTATTGGGAAATGTTGTGGTGTCACAGAACCTTGATTGTCACTGCCAGGGAATACAGGTGGAAGGTGGAGAGAACAGTCTGCCTGTGTCTGGTCATACTTATTCCCCAAAGGTTTAGCAAGTTCAGAGTACACACCATTCACCCTGAAAGCTTCTTGCACAGTGCCATTCGTGCTGTGAATAGGGTTTCTGAAATGACAATAGCATTAGAAATGTTGCCGTTATTATTTTAAACAAATGTTTGTTTGATGCTTGCTTCTTTTTTTTTTTTACTTTTTTAAAATTTGTTTTAGTTATATGTGACAGTAGAATGCATTTTGACATATCATCCGTAAACGGATGTTTGTTTATTTTGTCATTTGCTTTTTCTCTCCAGAAGCAGAGAGTTAGGCAGAGGTTAAAAATGATGAGGGCCATTGGTTTAAAGCAGTGGTTCCTAGCTAGCAGGGGATATTTGACAATGCCTGGAAATACTTTGAGATGTCATAACTAAAAGAATGATATTAGCATCTATTGAGTAGAAGCCCAGGATCCTGCTAAACATTTCAGTTCATAAGATAACTACAACAACTATCCATCCCAAATTGTCAACAGTGCTAAGGTGAAGAAAACTTGGTTTAAAGTTTTACTCTACTTTCAGATTGTTTACATAACTTAGCAATCAAGTAGTATGTTTATTTCACATAAGAACTATTTCTTTCCTTATTTAATTTATTTATACTAGGGTTTGAAGGACTATTTTAAAAGAAAGGAGTTATCTTGTGAAATGGAGGCAAGATAAGAGTAAAAGGGTAAAAAAGAAATTATTTCTGTTCCATTCATTGACTACCTGCCATATTACAAGAACTATGCCTAGCACCTTGCTTACTTTGAGCATATCCAATAATCCCTATAAACCTATGAGAACAATGTTTCTTCTCTACCATCTTTATGAGCAGATTCTCTCAATTAATAATTAACATACATGAAGCAGCACTATAGAGAAGCTGAATTCAAGCAATGAGAGTAAAAGACTCACGAAGGTTGCAAACAAACTTATAAAGAAGTCTACACAGTTAAAATTAAAAAGCACCTAAGGTACGAACTCTCACATCTAGCCTTTGGTCTGCTGGAGCTGCCTCTTTTTTTGCTGTGTTGGTGAAATTTCCTTTAATTGCTCAATCCCAAAAAACAGTTGGCCTCTCCAAGTGCAGTATGCCTCCAAGCCAGTTGCACACACATTCGGAATCTTGTCTTGATTTCTGACCTGTGGTCTGAGTTTGTGGTCTCAAGAAGATTGTTAGAAGAGAATGAAAAACACATTTGTTAATATACATGACATTAGCCTTGACCACCCTGCAAGGGGACAAATACAGTCAGTTCCAGGCATCTGCAAACCCACAAATACCAGGATGCCAGGATGTTTTTCTAGCTAACTAAGAGGCTCTGAATTTTTCAAATTTATATCCAAAATGTGTCCACCAGCCCTTCTGGCTTGGAGCGTTGTATCTCACTATCATTTACTGACTATAGTCACAAAGCAAACCTAAATATGTGTTGTCTGCCTCTTGTGTCACTATTTCACTAATTTATAGCTGCCATAAAAGGAAAAGTTTCTCCATTAGTGGGAGTCTAGGTCCAACATTACCGCAATGTGTGGCCCAGAGAAGGAGAAAAACCAAAGTTCAAATGATAGTGTTGCTTTCATAAAATCACTTTTATTCAAATAATTTTAAAGGAGGGTACCTGAAAGACCCCAAGGAAAGAAATATGACCTAGTTGTGCTCATGTCTTCTACGCTCAGTTGCTTATCATTAACTTTCTAAATTGCTTATTTTTATCATCTCTGGTCCTCACCTTAATCTCAGGGAAACCGTTTCTCCTGTTCCTGACATTGCTTATCTCCAGCTTGGTTTGTCTTCATTTTTAGGTTTCTGGGCTTCAGAATGACAGCAGAGTGGCAGAGTGAAGTTATAAGAAGTCAACATTTTCAGTTTCCATCAAAACCTCTAATGTCTTGCTTCCTTTAATTCCTTAGTTAGGACTTTTCCTTCTTGTGACCTAGGCTGCCCTTGACTCTTTCTGCACCTTGAGATTTCCTTTCACAATCAGAAGACCACAGAGTGACCTCTCTTCCATTTCTTCTTTTTTTTGGGGGGGGGGGTGGATAATAGGGATTGGACCAAGGGGTATTTTACCACTGATCTACATCCTCAGCCCTTTTCATATTGGGACAAGGTCTCCCTAATTTGCTGAGATTGGCCTCCAACCCTCCTCAGCCTCCCAAGTGCCAGGAATTACCAGCATGAGCCACCAGGCCCCCCTCCTCCATTCTTATTCCTCACGGAGCTCCAACTGAGCACACAAGAAATGTCAGAGGAGGCCTATAGACCTGCACACATATTTCTGTAGGGCTTTGTCCTACAGGCTCTCTGCTGTGCAGGAGTGCTCAGGCTGCCATCCTTCTGGGTGACTGTTGACCTCATCCTTCATGTAAGTAGCCTATGTTTTTGTATCTAAGCTTATAACCAATTTTCGAACAGAGCATCTTAGTCTGGGAAAAAAAAATCTATCTAAAATCCCACCAATACTTTCAGCACAACCTCCATCAGATAACTTCTGATTTAGGAAATGCAGGTGTAATTTGTTGAAAATCTAAAGAAACAATCACCTGCACATCAACATGTATATAGCAAATGTGAAAAATAATTAAAAAAGGAACTCTCTGTTCTTGAAGTCTAAACTGCAAACTTCTTTTTTTCCTTTTCAGCAACCTGCTAAAAGAAAGTGTGAAAGGGAAATTAGGTAATTTAAGCAGTTGCAAGTTTCTTTTAAATTGAATCCATGGGAGGAAAAAAGTAAATGAGTAGTGAATAGGGTTAATTCTACCCTCAGAACAAAATAGGTGACTGCCAACAGAAGTGTGATTTGAAGGATTCCAGAAATACATACTTACCTAAAAAAACAAATCTCCCTCTCTAATCTGCTCAAATAATTTTAATGCCATCATTAGAGGATTGGTTTTTTTTTTTTCAAAAGGCAAATATTGTCATGGGTAAGATGCCTATTAAATTGTAAGTGGCCCTAGTAAATAATTGCATCGGATGGGGGTTTTATCATTTATATATAAATGAGAGTAGGGAGCAGGTTGTAACCCAGAAGGTTGGCATTTGGCATCAGAGAAATGAGATGTCCGATATATGTAAGAGCAATGTGAAGGTCCAAGAACAGCTAAGGAAAAATCGTGCTGGTTCTGGGAGGATATGAAAGGCCTAGGGAAATAGGAAAAGAGGTGAGGGACAAGGTATCAAGAAAGAGAAATACATATAAAACAGGGAGATGAAAAAACCCAATTCACAATTTTCCACAGTCTGGAAAAGTATTATTCTACATAGCTTTCCCCCCCCTGTCTAACACTGAGCCTCAGAGCACTTCTTAAAAAAAAGCACACTTTTCTTTCAATTCCTCTTAATACTCTGCTTAAACCCAGCTTAGCACAGTGCCTTACACGTAGTAAGCACTCAATAAATATTTGATTGATTGATACTCACTCTCCTGTCAGCTTCTATGTCCTGCAACTAACACCACACCTCAAGGGGCTCTGAAAACTAAGTAGGAAAATGCTCATGGTAAATGTGATGGAGACAGATATAGTCCCAGAGTTAATACCTGCAGCCACACAGCTAGGTGAATCTAGGGAGGCTACATGCCACAACTGGCATTTAAAGAGTTTATTAAAATACATGAGAAGCAAATGTCATCTGTGAGGATAAATATCAAGAGAACTTTCCAGCATAGGTGATTCTGCCAGAAAAAAAAAAAAAAATAGGTTTAATTATCCTATGTCACAAATGTCTACACAGGGAAAATTGAATAAAAATAAATAGTCTGATAATTTGGCTAACTTCAGTCAATCTACAATTTCTACCACCACCAACGTTGTTTTAAAATACGACCAATAGACCATTACAGGGTTCATATGTGTCTAAGTGAACAGCAATGAGCAGCAAAGGTTGGGCTTTTGCAATTATCCACCCATTCCTTAGCCCTTCCTCAATGAAATGGACGAGGAATCATTAAATCCTAGATGGTCACAAGTGGAAGGCTCTGAATGGAATGCTACAGTCCTTTCACATGCTGCAGCATTATACAGCTTGGGAAGTTCCATACATTTTTCTGTAATGGTACAAATGAAACTGTAAGCTGCTGTTAGTGAATAAAACCAGATTGCTCTGGGCACAGAGCCACACCAATCCAGGCCTAATGTGTCAACCAGAACTGAGCATGGTAGATAGCCTCTGCAGAGCAAGAAAGTTATATTAAAGACATGAGAAGCCTGCAGCCACATTCTATGTGGGCAAGTCACCCGGCCTCCTAAGTTAAAAAAGACTTCATGGGGTGCAGGGCAAAAGCATGGAGAGCAGTTAGAGATGGCACTGCAGTAAGCCAGGCAAGATGCAATGATGGCTTAAACTAAAATGCAGCCATGGAAGTGGTAAGAATTCTGTAGAAAGCCCAGAGGTAGAGTGGAAGAGTCTGCTAATGGATTTAAGGGGAGGTAGAGAGGAAACAAGGACAAAGACAACATTTTTGTTCTGGCCAAAGAGTTGAAGAGAGATTCAAATTGTTGTGTGGAGATGTAAGGTTCAAGAAAAGAAACAAAACAGCTGAACTTGTCATATTTGAAACGTGTTTTACACATCCAAAGGGACATGTCAGGTAGATGAATAGATTTATAGCTCTGAATTTCTGAGGAGAGGTTTAGATTGGTGACATAAATTTGAGTCATCACCATGTAGAGAGTGCTTAAAATCACCTTAGAAGAGAAAATGTAGGAAGTAAATATAGGTACGAAAGACAACAGATCCAGGTTCTGACCTTAGGACACATCAGATCTCAGTCATGTTCATGGAGTTTGCTGGACGATAGAGAAGACATTATGAAACCATTGACCCATAAAGGACCATGACACCATTATGAGACATGACTATTTGCACAGATGGAAAGTCAGGCAAAGAGCTCTTCTAACTCTAAATAAGATTTTTTTTTAAATTTTACAATGTCTACACAGGGAAAATTGAATAAAAATAGATTGACTGAAGTTAGCCAAATTATCAGACTATCTATAATTTCTACCACAGCCAACATTGTTTTAAAATACCACTTTTTCTTTAAATAGAGACTTTAGAAACTGACTTAATTTTGCTTGGTTCAGACCTCAATTCCAAGCCAAAAGCCAAAAGTTGATCTGTTCTTTATATGGTTAATTTGAGTCATTCAAGTCAGGAAAACTTTCAACTAGGCACTTCAAGATTGATCAGAGGAACCAGATACTATTTTTTCTATGTATACAAATTTCTTGATATCATATATCTATTTTACAGATTTTAGAAACTGGGGTAGACAGAACAGATTGGACACACAGAAAAATATTAATTTCCTTGAGATAATATTTAGATGGATGGATGCTTAGGTGCATATATGAATTATGTGGAGAAAAAAGTAAAAATACCCTGCACAAATCATCCCTAACGATTTGTATATGCTAAGAGCAATTAAAAAAAAAATTCTAAGACCTTATCTTAATAAAAAGAATGAAAATTTCTGGTACACATACCTACATGTAGCTCATTTGCATCAATACTCTTTTTAGTAAGTACTATCACACTCATGTTTGCTAAATGCCCCCAAATCATCTCTTTTACTATGCCAATAGCTTATTTTAAAACTCCATTTTTATTCCATATGCAAAGTTGAGGAACAAGAAGTCTCAGGGTCTCCTTCCCAACACAAGACACTCTGGCTCACCAGCAATGTATAGAACACCCTCTGTGAGAAAGCTGGAGACTAGCTGAGAGTCTCCCGTACCTGCATAAATGGGAAACAAAGCTAGATTAAGGTCAGTAGGAAAACTGGAGACCCTTCTCATCAAAATACCCATCTCCTAACACAAAAATACGTGATTAGGAAGGAATATTCCTGATCCCAGCTTCTCAATGAACAGGAGAAGAATTAAAACACATATCTAACTTTGCAGCTTTTCCAGGTACTGACAAGGGACTGGCTTCTGTCTTGCCTGTCAAGAATCACTAACATGAACTGACGAATTATAGATACCTAAGGGCCACTGAGAATAAAGATGATTTAAACTAGGACACAAGCACTTGTCACAGCCTCTCCTCCTAGCAAATGAAGAATGAGAGAGCTTAAAACTCAAGTTCCCATTTTCTTCCTGGGGAGGGAAATTGTTAGACCACACATTTGATGTTCCCATTTCTCTGGATAATATCAAAAGGATTGATTTCTGTGGTGCCTATTATGTGCTATCAGAATCCAGCATATTGAGACACCTTGGGGTCATTAGGAACAAACATGGCAATTTAGAGTAGCAGAGATTTTAGAGGGTTGCAGAAGCTCTGGCCAGACCAATTAGTGAAGGTCTTCTCCTGAATGAGGAAATGAAGATTGCAAGTGGCAAATTTTTTCCTAATGGATGCATACTAACACAAAGAGTCAACGAAAATGAAAAAAACATGATATATAATGGAAACAAAGGAACAATATAAAGCTTCACAAACCAATCCTAATGAAATGGAGATACATGAGTTACTGATAGAAAATACAAAATAACCACTACAGAAATACTTAGTGAGCTCAGGAGGACATTCCAAAACAAAGTAAGAATTTCAACAAAGACATTAAAAAGAATAAAATTATGGCATTTTCAGGTAAATGGATGGAGTTGGAGAATATCAGGCAAAGTGAAGTGAGCCAATCCCCCAAAAACAAAGGCCAAATGTTCTCTCTGATAAGTGAATGCTGATCCATAATGGGGGCTGGAGGGCATGAAAAAAATGGAGGAACTTTGATGGGGCAAAGGGGAGAAAAGGGTGGGGTGGAGCATGAGGGCAGGAAAGATGTTGAAATGAGATGCACATCATACCTAGGTACACGTATGACTGCACATATGGTGTGACACTGCATCGTGTACAATCAGAAAAGTGAAAAGTTGTGCTGCAATTGTGTGCAATGAATCCAAATCCATTCTGCTGTCACTTTTACCTAATTAAAATTAAATAAATTAATTAATTTTAAAAAAAATAAAAAGAGAAATAAAAGACATCACCAATAAAAAAAAATTCAACAAAGAGAAAAAGCTTTTTAAGGAGACAAACAGAAATCTTAGAGCTGAAGAATACAATAATTGAACATCAAAACCTCAAAGGATTAAACAATAGGCTAAAGCCAGTAGAAGAATCAGAAAATGTGAAGACAGATCATTTAAAATTATCTAGTCAGGGGAACAAAAAGAAAAAAGAAGAATAAAAAAGTGAGCAAAGCTTAATGTACTTATGGGATACGATAATGCAGGCCAATATGTGCATTATGAAGTTCAGGATGGAGAAGTTAGAGAAATGACCAAAAAGTTTATTCAAAGATATGGCTGAATACTATACAAAATAGAAAAGGAAATTGTCAGTCAGGCACAGAAATTTTAAAAGATCCCAAATAGGATGAAGCTAAAGATTCACACTGACACATTATATCAAATTTTCAAAAGCCATAAACAAGAAGAATTTGGGGGTGGGGATATACCTCAGCTGGTAGAGTGCTTGTCTTGCATGCATAAGGCCCTGTGTTCGATCCCCATCATCACAAAAAAAAAAAAAATTTAAAAGCAACAAGAGAAAAGTAATTTTTTACCTTTCTTATACTATCAAGTTTTTTTGTTTTTTTGTTTGTTTGTTTTGTTTTGTTTTTAGCAGAAACTTTGCAGGACAGAAAAAAGAATAATCTATTCAAATTACTCAAAAAAATTGTCAACCAAAATATAAAACCTGGAATAAGTATCCTTTAAAAATGAAAGACAGATGAAGTCTTTTCCATACAAACAAAATCTGAGGGAAAGAATTCTAGGAAGATGGTGGAATAGGAGGCATCAGGAATTTGCACTGCAAGAATATGTCTGAAACTATTTTAAACACCACAGTCTATTTAAGGCTCAGAACTGCCAGGGAAAGGCTTGGGTAGTAAAAACGTAGTTTATTTCAGTATATTTCAGCTCTCGGTGCAATAATAGAACCTACACTCCACCACCAACTCCATGACTACAGCTTACACATGTTCCCTGAGCAGCTCACAAACAGCATGGAGGAAACAGGGGAACAATACAGACCTTATCCTCTAAACACTGGAGGTCTGTGTCCTGACTGCAGATTGCTGTTTCTGATTGCTTTCTGAGAAACAGGTACTAGCAAATAGGTAAGCTGTCTCCATTGTTTCAAGTCCCTTTCTCTCCAGCTGAAGTGACATCCAGTGGATTTAAAGGGACGGCATCTTTTATCTCCCCCTTTTTTTCATTTTTCTCTTTTGGGAGAAAAACATTAAAGAGCAGAACATTCAATTGCATACAGAGAAAATTAGGAAGTGATCATGAATGTTCAGGGAAAGGCTCAAAAAGACCTGAGCAGACTTCAAATTTGTACCTTAAACTGAATCTCCACACAAGGATAACTTAAAAAAGCAACTATAGTAATAATAAGAAGAAAACAGGAAGCCCTGGCGGAGGGGGAGGATCTGTTTTCCAGAGTTACCATATAATTCAATTCAAATGTGTTCTTTTTCAACAAAAAGATCAAAAGCATACAAAGAAATATGAAAGTATGGTCTATTCAAAGTAAAAAACATAATTCAACAGAAACTTCCCCAAAAGAAATGATGGCAGATAAACTAGATGAAGACTTTAAAACCATAATCTTTCAGATGGTTAAAGAACAAAAGAAGATGAAAAAGTCAAGAAAATGTTATAAGAATGAAATGTAATATTAATTTTAAAAAAACTAAGAGGAAACCCCTCCCCCCAAAAAAATTCTACCAATGAACAATACAATAAGTTAATTGAAAAATTTACTAGAAAGATTCCGAGGCAGATTTGAGCAGAGAGAAGAAAGAATCAGTGAAATTGAAGATTAAAAAATGGAAATTTGTGAGTCTAAAGAACAGAAAGAGAAAAGATTCAATAAAAGTGAATAGACCTAAAGAAGATGTGTGACACCATCAAGCAGGTCAACATCCACATTGTGGAAGTCTCAAAGGGGGAGAGAGAGAAAGGAAAGGAGAATATTTGATAAAATAATGACAAAAAGCTTCCCAAATTTGATGAGACTTAACTATAAACATCCAAGAATTTCAACAAAATCCAAGTAAGATGAACTTGAAGTGACCCACTGCAAAACAAACCAGCAAGAGAGAAGGAACTTGTCACATTCAAAGAATATTCACTGAAATCATAAGCAGATTTTGCATCCTGAAGTTTGGAAGACAGAAAACAGTGGGCCAATATAGTCATAATATTGAAAGAAAAAAAATTGTCAACCAAGATTCCTATATCCAGCAAAACCGTCCTTAAAAAATGAGGAAGAAAGCAGGGCTGGGGATATAGCTCAGTTGATAGAGTGCTTACCTCTCATGCACAAGGCCCTGGGTTCAAGTGAGGAACAAAGTAATCCATTCCTGGATGAACAAAGCTAAACAGTTCATAACCACTAGATCTGCTTTGCAAGAAATGCTCAAGGGAATAATACAAGGTAAATTAAAAGGAGCTCAAGGCTGCATAAAGAAATAAAGATGTTAATTTAAAAGCACAGTATTTAACAATACTTTGTAACACCACATTTTTGTTTTTTACATAATTTAAAAGACTAATACATGTTTAATATCAAAATTTATGTTTTAGGCAAACAATGGATAAAGATGTATTTGTGACATCAACAACAGAGAGGGATAGGGACAGAGCTATAAAAGAGGACAATTGTTGTATGTCATTGATATTAAACTGTTATAAATTCAGAGTGTTAGAACTTTAGGATATTAGATGTAACCCTACAATAATTATAAAGAAAATAGTTGTAGAATATACAAAAGAAAATTAGAAAAGTATTAGACATTTTACTATCAAAAACTCAACTAAACACACACACACACACACACACACACACACACCAATAATGCAGGAAATGGGGGCACAAAAAGTTATAAGGCAAATTTAAAAAAGCAGATAGCAAAGGTGCATGATTAAGTCCTTCCTTATCAGTAACTTCTAGATGTAGATAATTAAACTTTTCAATCAAAAGACAGAATGGTTAAAAAAAATCCCCCAGCTACATTCTGTCTAAAAAGGTCTCCCATTAGATTGAAAAATACAAATATACTGAAAATGAAAGAATAAAAAAGATATTCCATGCAAATAGTAGGATGGTGATCTCCAGTGACTGGAGGAGACAGAAACAGAATTGCTCATCGAGAGCTATAAACTTTCAGATATACAAGATTAACAAATTCTAGAGAGCTGCTGTACAAAATGTGCCTGCAAGTAAATACTACATTGTACACTGAAAATTCATGGAGAATAAATCTCATGTTAAATGTGCTTATTCCAATGAAATGATAATAAGTATGTACATATATAGAAACTTTATACATATAAACTTTACATACATAAGTATATGTATCGTACATACATACCATAAATTTTTCCTACTTATTTGAACACAAAATTCACAAAGTTCAAATTCTTTGAACTAGTGCTCCAGGCCTTCTGAAGTCTGTTGATACTGTTATAACAGTCGTTCCTTCACTTTCTAAACAGCCCTCATTGTTCTAAGGCCTATTTTTTTTTTAATGTTTTTTTTTTTCTTTCTTCTCCCCTTTCCCTCTCCCTAACAAAGTTACAGAGACAGTGTTAACGTTTTCTTCCCCTAGTTAATTGCCCTTGAACACAACCCACTACAGGGAGGAGATGCCTGCTGAGGATCTGGGAAGTGAACACCTCCCAAATTAACAAGTGAATCCTAACCCTCCATCAGAGCTCCCTTGGGCCCCCTACCAGAGCACACCTGAATGTAACCCTTGAAGTTCCTTTAAAAGCCCCCTGTCCCTCCTGATGGGGAAAATCACAGCCTTTGGGACAGGAGTTCCCTGTGTTTCTCCTTTGCTAGCAAAGCAATAAAACTTCTTTCTCTTTTTTCTCAAAACCGTGTCCTCATTATTAAATTGGCATTGATTGGCATTGAGGACAGGGACGAGTTTTCAGTTACACTGTTCTTTCCCTTGGTGATATCCTTAGCAAATTTCTCGACCTCAACTACTTCCCTGGGTGGCTGCTTCCATGAAGTCATTCCTCAGTCCTTGCCTTGGTATCACCCTGACCTTTACTAGGTCTTGGCCTTACTTACACCAGTCTATACTGCATTGAAATGATCTCCTTCTCAGTTCCCATCAATACTCATCCAAGGCGCACCTTGAAGGACAAAGGAAGCCCTTTCTCCACACTTGCTTCTGAGCACCATGGGTGAATTCTTCTCTCATCTGACATCTTGTGCACAGTAACTACAATCCTTTCCAGGCACAAGTCTCTTTCTGTCTTGTTCTATACATATCTCCCTATTAGACACCGTGTCCTTGAAAATAAAAATCCAATTCCAATTTTTAAAAATTTATTCTAATTGGCTATACAAGACAGTAGAACTGTATGATGCATTTTGACATATCAGACATACATGGAGTATAACTTCTCATCCTTCCAGCCAATTCCCATTCTTATTGGCAGCATTTCAAGTGGTAAAAATAATGCTTAAACATGGTGGGTACTCAAGAAGATTTTTTTTTAATGAATAAAGCATCCAGAAAAACTAAACATAAGGAAAGCATTCAACAAAATAATTGCTAATAGAAAATAATTTATGCTTGGCTTTGGCAAGCATAGATGGGCATACAGGTTATGTTTATGAGCAATAATGTTTTTTCTCAGAAACTCTCAATAATATTCAGTCAAAAAAATAAGTCAACTGTGGAGTTTCTATATTTAGCAGTTATAGCAGCAGGAGATAAAACATTTTAGATTCTACATTTGCTTTTCTATAGACACTATCTGTTTATCACAAACAACAAAACTCAAGGTCACAGCCATCTCTTCCTCTGGGCACACCACCACTCCATACCTCTGGAGGCTGCCTCAGATATAGGAGGAAGGACTCAGTTCACTAAAATAATTAGGCCAGTAAGTAATCAGTTCTGAAGTAAAGAATAATTAACCATTGTGCATTCCAACAATGCACTCAGCCATCACACAAAGGTGTTAACTGTTGTGGCCACTGGCTCCTCCCGTGTGTATCCCGCACTCGCTCCACCTTTTCTTGCCAAGGAGACTTGCAGAAGGATTTCCTTACTTCTATTGTATTTGTGATTTTCCATCTTCTCATTTGGAACAAAGGCTGGCTATGGTCTTTTTTAAATTTTGTGTTGGACCAAGGTGGCCATTGCTTGAATTGGAACAAAGTGAAAGCCAGTCTGGAAAATGATAATACTGCTTTCCAACTTCTCATCACTGCATATTCTGCCCGCCTTGGCTCCAAAAAAATTCTCCAGTTATTTCCTTTTGGCAAGCATTATTTTAGTGCACTTAATAAATCTAGACTTATTAGGGTGGGGAGTATCCTTCCCAACATTTTTTTAATGTTATGGACATTGCTGTTTCCCTTAGAGAGAGCTAAGTAAAACACCTCCTGCTCTTTGTCATTTCTGCCTGCTGTCAGTTTCTGGATTTGCCAAGCTTGGTGCTGCTTTAGGGCAGGCGGAGTAAGAACTCACCAACCTGATAGGATTCAACAGAGTCCAAGGGAGTCCAGAAGTTCAAAGTTCTCCTCCCTCCCAGAGGACAATCGGCTTCACCTTCTAAAAGTTGTATGTGCTTAAACTCCCCCGTTGTTATTAACCTCATAGACTATTTAACTCAAATGTCACTTTTTTCAGGAAAAGCCTCTCCTGATTTTCCCCACTTCAGCTTCCTACTCCCTATGTAATAAATCACCATCTCATCATGTTTCTGTGATGGCAACTGATCTTAACCTATCATAGAATTAGTTTTATATGTTTCTGTCTCACTTATGAGACAGCGAACATCTCGGAGGTTGCAGCCATATCTTATTAATCTTTGTTCCTCCAGCATCTGACACACAGCAGAGCATCAATTAATGTTCCATGAATGAATGTTGTGCCTGAGATTCTTCATCATTCCTCAGAATTCCTTTACTACTTAGCATCTTAAGTGGAAATACTCTTGGGTAGAATATCCTGGAGTAATACTAACTCAGTAATTATTATTGGTAAACTATTAAAGTATTTCTCTTGTCAGGAACCCAGATCAAGATGAAATTTTTGGAGGCTGGGAAGCATGCCACAAGATGATTTAAAAGGGAGACAAATGACCCCACCAAGGGAGACCAAAAAAATATCTACTTGATGATTTTGAATTTTAGGCCAAATCTCTCTCTCTCTCAGCTCAACTCTAATCTACCGCTAAGCATTATGTTCTCAAAAGTTTTGCCAGTACAGGATGTAGGAGTTGATTGTCACAATTAATCTAAAGATGCATTTATTTATATCTGCAATATAATAGAGTACATGAAAACTTGCCTAGAGTCGATACGCCTTTAGGCTGGAACTCAATAGTGATGTGCCTATAAAAATGTTCCAGTTATTACTAAAACCCTGGCAAGCTGTGGGCCTATGTTCACAGCCAGCCCTCTGGGGTTCTCCAGTGACTCAGTGTGCCCCCGCTGCACCCCACCTCATTAAGCCCCTGGGTTCTCCCGACAGACATTAATTACTCAGAATTAAGTGCCTGTGTGTAAATGCTTATTTTGGATAATTCAGAAGGTTATTTAGAGAAGTGCCATTAACTCCCTCATCATTTTGACTTATGTTCAAAACACTTTACTACAGAATGCCAATCACTCCAGTTGGATGACAATTTATTAGAAACATGTCACACATGACTGAACTGGTTTGCTTTCCAACATTTTTCCCAGATCCCCACTCTCTAGAATCCTCAGATTCCAACAAAATTATCTCCATAACGATGAATTCACTCACCCCTGAGTAAATCTCAATAAATATTCAGGTCTCTCTCCAACTGGCTGTTGAGTTGCTGGCATAACCTTTCTAAGCAACCCTAGAGGCCTCACTTAAGAAGCAAGACAAGAGAGAACTCTGCTCCCACTGGCCTCTTTGCCACAGCTACTGGTACCAGAGAGACTTAAGTTTCCTGGGACCAGAAAGACATAGGTTTTTGAAGATGATCTTTTCAAATACAAAATTCATCATTTCCTTTTTTTTAATTTTTGGCCTAAAGATGCAGTGTTTCTTCATTAATACCTGCATCAAATTTAAATTTTTCTATTAAGTGCTTCTTTCAGGCCCCACTCTTTACCAAGACACCAGCTTTAAGATCAATGTCTGGGAATTCAACTATAAACTGCACCGATTATAATAAAGATCTGCAAAACTACCTTAATGAGAGGGCAGCTTCCAAACCTGTGAGGTTTACTACTGTAAACCTGATTTGTGTACCCATGGAATCTACAACCGGAAAGTTCTTGCCTTTCTCCTTTCCTTTATCTTTGGCAGGTTTTTACCTTTGTATACCTCAGTTTCCTGCTCTTTAAAATAGTGATGATCATAGTATCTATCTCATTAGATTGTTTGGGGTACATATTAGTGAAAGAGGATACTTAATGCAGTGTCTAATTCACTATGGGCACTCCATACAATTTAGAAATCACTATTATCTATATCCATAGGTAGGACTTCAATCTGAATGTGTGTTCTAGTATGTTCTCTGAACTATGAATGAAAAGGGCATACCATGACCAATATCAGAATGCCAAAGATAAAGAAGAGATTCTAGCGGAGAGGAGAAAAACAGGTTACACACACACATACACACACCCACACCCACACACACACAAAAAAATTAAAAACCTGGAAATCAGAATTATATCACATGTCTAAGTAATAATCATTAATGCCAGAAAATGATGAGATAATACATCAAAAATTCTGGAAGTGATTCTCCACTTTCAGTGTAGAAACAATCCAGCCATCTAGTGCCTGGAAGAATGCTATATTACCACCAGTATGCACAGAAAGCAAAGATAAGATAATGCATCTATAAAATGAAAGCAAGATGCCCTGGAAGGTAAACTGAGTGAACAAAAAGAAGTTGAAAGAATTTTCAAAAAAATATTTTAAGAAAGTTAATGTAAGTATTTAAATAAAAGGGTTGGAATATAAGATCAAGAAACTACCCCACAAAACAGGCGAAACAATAGGTCAGACTATGAAAGAAAAGTGACCAATTCAGAAGCTACATTTAACAAGTAGTAACTCAAAAAAAGAAAAAAACAGAAAGCAGATAAGTAGGAAAATACAACTATTAAATTCCCCAGAACTTAAAGATGAAGTATCCAAAATAGAAGACCCATCCTACACTTTATTAGGGTTGAAAAATTCAGTATTATGGGTTAAAAGGCATTATGGCATTTGCAGGGAAATGGAGGGCATTAGAGCAGATTATGCTAAGTGAAGTTAGCCAATCCCAAAACAACAAAGGCCGAATGTCTTCTCTGATATAAGGGGGTGACTCAAAATGGGGTAGGGAGGAAGGGCATGAGAAGAAGATTACCTTAGATAGGGAAGAGAGGTGGGAGGGAAAGGGAGGGAGAAGGGGAATTGCATGGAAGAGGGAAGAAGACCCCCCTCAATATACAGAATACATGTATGATGATGTGAGGGGAAAAAAAAGAAGTGGGTCACATTAGATTGGGTAGAGAGAAGTGATGGGAGGGGAGGAGAGGAGTGGGGGGGAATGGAAGGACAGCAGAATAAAATAGACATGATTATTGCTGTGGGTATACACGGGACTGCATGACCAATGTGATTCTGCAACCTGTGCACTCAGAAAAATGAGAAATTATATCCCATCTGATTCAAATGTATGATATGTCAAGGTCATTGTACTGTCATGTGTAACTAATTAAAACAAATACAATTTTAAAAAAATGGCATATAATCAGGAAGAAATCAGAAGCATGGCAAGAAAAAAAAGAGATGGCAATAACAAATCAGAGTGATGTCAGATGAACTACCCAGCAGTGACAACAAAAATATAGGAAAATAGAACAATGCCTTAAACATTCAGATGCACAAGAAATTTGTCCATCTGGTGTGAGGATAGAATAAATATAATTTCAGAACTGCAGGTAAATATGTTTTCTTTTTAAGTTTAGATACTAAGAATGTTACCCAGCTAAGTAATATATACTCCAGTAAAACCAAAAAGCAGTGGTATTGGGGATCCAGAAAATAAAAGTTCTACTCTAATTTAGTAAATCACAACAAGCCCTATTATGACAGGGTAGAAAAGTCCAGAAAGACAGCAGTGAAGCAGGTCTTAACCAAGAACCAAGAGGAATCAAGACGACAGATGACTCTGGAGACTGGTATCTAAAGAGAAATGTAAATGACAGTTTATGTGATTGAGCTTTTGGAAGCAAAATTAAAAGGCAGTTGGCAGATCCACTGGAACATCCAAGAAAAAAAAATAGCGATAGACACGGAAACCTAAGCAAATAAAGCAATCACACATCAAATCCTGAGTTTTTAATATAATTTATGCCCAATTAAAAGATACCAAAACCTATGGAGAAGGGGCTGATGCTAGAACCAAAAGGAAAAATTCAAGATGAGACTAAAACATCGTATAGTACCAGGAAGTAAGAAAGTGATCAAAAACCATAAAGATGAAGGTATGTCAGAGGGACACAGGTACTAACCTGGAGGAACTCTCAGTGGCCAAAGCTGGAACAATTTAAGCAATAAAATAAATAACTCAGTATTGTATTATAACTCAAAATATAAAATAACCATCCATAATTGTATGCTGACATACAATTATGAATAAATGAATAAACTGAATAAATGAACAAGGGAAAAGGTACACATTTTCTTTGTAGAATAATAACAATTTATGGAGATAGCTTTCTTCCTTTCACCTCTGAAGTGTGAGCTGAACTTTGTGATTTGCTTGTAAAAAAGGAGGAGGAGGAGGAAGAGAAGGAAGAGGAGGACAAGAAAGTGCCGCAGTCTGGCTGGGCAAACTAATGGGGGTGGGGGATGAGGAGCAACTTGTGAAGGTTGATACAGCAGGAGTGGGAGCCGTTTATTGTAGGACTGCAGGGGTATATATACATAACTGAATACACAGCTTAACTTAATTAGCATAAACTAGATACAACAGTCAACCAATAAGGAATCCTCATCATCTTAATGATTACACACAGCTTAACTTAATTGACATAATCTAGACTCAGCAGTCAGTCATTAAGGGATCTCTATCATCTTAATGGCTCGATGGTGTTACTTCTTAATTATACACAGCTTAACTTAATTAACATCATCTTAACTTGTTTGTGGTCCTATAGAAGAAAGTATGGTGGGGAGAGTAACTTTACACTAAAAATTACTGTTAAACACTGCTTTGGGCAAGTGACCAAGGTTCACATCAACAGTGATTACTCATGTCAATAGTTTGTATCTACTGATAAAAGGACATTTTGCCACTTTGGTGGTTTTCCCAAAGACCTATAATCACAATATAATCTTTTTTTTCTATTTTATTTAGAGACAGGGTCTTTTTGAGTTGCTCAGGGCCTTGCTAAATTACTGAGGTTGGCTTTGAATTTGCAGTCCTCCTTCCTCAGCCTCCCAAATACCCAGGATTACAGGCTTGAACCACCATACCCAGCCAATGTCATCTTGAAGAACCCATCAAACAACCCAAAATTGAAGGAAATTTTATCAAATATCTGATCGGTGCTCCTCAAAACCATCAAGATCATGAAAAGAAAAAAAAAAAAGACAGAAAAACTGCCATATACCAAAAGGAGACTAAAACGACAGGACAACTAAATGCAATGGGGCACACTAGGCAGGATTCTGGAACAGAAAAGATAATGGAAGACCTAGTGAAACCCAGTGCATTCCAGAATGGGTTTAATAGTAATGTCCCAATGTTGATTGTTTAGTTTTAAAAATATATCAACATTAAATACTACTAGCAGAAACTAGATTAAAATATATATAAAGTGTGTATGTGTATATATATATATATATATATATATACCCTCTATGCTAACTTTGCAACTTTTCTGTAATTCTAAAATGATTCCAAAATGACAAATTTATATTTTTTTAAAAATGTAATCATTCACTCCAGGAAATTAAACATTTATATAAAATTGCCAAACATTTGTACACTACTGGGTTTTATGGTAAACAAAATTTATATAGAAATGATTAAAAATTATTCCAAATATTAATTTAAACAAAATTTTATGACATAATTATAACATGGAAGAATGCGAGAAAAGAAAAGAGAAAAGGCATTTGAAAAAATTTTGAATCCCCATTTGCCATAAGGATGTCCATAGGTAATGTCTAATATTAGTAAACAAAGAAATAGCAGCATAACTATATTATTTTCAAATATGGAGATAAACATCAGCAAAATTTGTTTAAAGAATCACAAGTGAGTGAGTGCTCTGAAATTCGGGACTAAAGAATGAGAAAAGGAACTGCTGTTATTTGGATTTAGTGTTTTATGTAATCTTAAAAAAAAAAAAAAAAAAAACTTATTCCAGAGATTATCTAGGTTTTTTTTCCTCCATAAACACACAGAAAGGAGACTCAAGAAAGAAAATTCTTTTCAGATATATTCACTGTTGTTTTAGTCAGCTTTTTCGTTACTGTGATCTGACAAGAACAACGTAAAAGAGGAAAAATTTATTTTGGCTCATGGTTTCAGAAGTTCAGTCTGTAGTCGGCAAACTCCATAGCTCTGTGCTCAAGGTGAGGCAGAATATCATGGTAGAAGAATATGGCAGAGCAAAACAGTTCAAAATCCAGCAAGAAGAAGTGGAGAGAGTGTTCCACTCACCAGGGACAACAGATAAACCCCAAAAGAATGACCCAGGTGACCTACCTCCTCAAGCCATACTCTACCTGCCTACAGTTACCACCCAGTTGATCCATATCAGTGGATTAACCCATTGATTAGGTCACAACTCTACTAATCTAATCCTTTCACCTCTGAATGCTCTTCCATTGTCTTGCACATGAGCTTTTGGGGGACACATCATAAATAAACCATAACAAATGTCCAGGTAGGAGGTGCCCCAACATACAACAGACATAGCCCTTCTATACCCAATATTAACTCCCTGTTTACACCTAGTGTTGTCCTCACCCTGTATGCCCACAAAAAAAAAAAAAAAAAAAAGTTTTTAAAAATGAATTGAATGTTTTAGTTGTGAAGAGGATTTTCCACTGTAGACTGGGCACTGGCATATGTACCTCTTATTCAGATTTACAGAACACTGCAAGGTAGGTATTATTATTTCTACCTTATATATATTACACTGAGGTTTAGTGATCAAATATTTTGCTTACAGTCAGAGTTAGTAAATGGTAAGCTATGTAAATACAGCTCTTTCTAGCTCCAAAGCTCAAGTTACATTGCCATTTTAACCACCCAACTTCCCGCAAGTCCCCAGGAGAGAACAAGTGAAGGATCAGAACAGGGAGAGACTGGTCTTGAGATGATTCTTGGGAAACTGAAACATGAAATAACCAGAAAGAAACAGTAGGATACTTGTAACCCATCCAAACAAAATGTGTGCATGACCACAGGTGGGAAAGATCAAGTCATAAGAATTCATATGGTGACTGACTGGCTGAAGAATAAAGTCAAATGGGAAATGGCTGGATAATTTACAAGTTTTGTAGTATCAATTCATGATGACTTCATTCATGCTTTAACCATCATTCTTTTGGCATCAAGGTTAAAAGTGAGACTACAAAGTTAGACTATCTAATGTGCATCTCGGTTCTATGACAGGAAAAATATTGAGCCTTTATATGCCTTAGTTTCTTCATCTACTAAAAGTCAGAAACAGCTTTATATTTGTCATAACAGTTTTGGGTTAAATGAAATAATGCATTTATAAATACATAAAATTTAGTGATACATGTATGCCAATGTTTATAACAGCACATTCACAATAGCTAAGTTAATGAATGCATAAAGAACATGTACATATACACAAGGAAGTTTTACTCAGTCATAAGAAGAATGAAATTATGTCATTTGCTAGGGTAATGTACATGCTAAAGAAAATGGCATGTAAAACAGGTGGCAGATCAGAAAAAAAATGTGTTTTATTCACAGTACATTTAGGAAGGAGCGGGTAATTGACTTGAGTGTTAATAGATACAGCTGAAAATCAGTATTCTATTGCTGGATATGTGCTACAATGATATTTGCAGCACATAAAGCAGATGAAGTATTAGTGTCCAGAATATTAAAAGAACTTAAAAGAAAATTGAAAAGGAAAGGATGATCAACTCATTTTAAAAATGGGTAAAAGAACATGAACCACAATTTCACAAAATGAAAAACATGAATCTCTCTTAAACATAAGAAAATACACCAAAAGTCATTAATCATCAGGAGAAAAAGAAAATTAAAACACCATAATGGAATGTAAATTTGCACTCACTAGATATGCAGAAAAATGTGAAAAGTTGGAAACACCAAGAAGCAGCAAGGTTGTAAGGGAGAAGGAATTCGCATTTGTTGGTAGTGGGCATCTGGGTTGGTGAAAGTATTCTGAAAAATGCAACATCTCCTAGTTAAACATGTTTCTATTTTGTGACTAGAAATTTGACTATTACATAGGTACACACCCTAAAGATAATTTTTGAATGTATGTACTGAGATACATATACAAATGTTCAATGAAACACTGTTCGTGACAGCAAAAACCATCAAATGTTGATTTGATTTATTAATAACACAGATAAATTGTGTGATAGAAACAAAATAGAAATGGCTGAGATAAATTACCTGTAGTGATACATGGATGAATTTCAAAAGCAAAAATCTTATAGTTGTCGTACCTGAAGCTTAATTTTGCTGGATACAAAATTCTTGGTTGGCATCCATTGTCTTTCAGTGTTCCAGGATCTTCTCACTTTCAGCATCTGTGATGAAAAATCCGTTGTTAACCTTATTGGTTTACCCCTGAATGTAATCTGCCTCCTTTCTCTTGTAGCTTTTAAAATTTTCTCTTTGTTCTGTATGTTGGATATCTTCATAACAATGTGTCTTGGCATTGGTCTACTGTGATTTTGTATACTTGGTGTCCTGTATGCATCTATAATTTGTATATCCGTTTCCTTTTTTATTTCTGGAAAGTTTTCTATAATTATTTCATTCAGCAGGTTGCTCATTCCCTTGGTTTGAACCTCTATACCTTCCTCTATCCCGATGACTCTTAAGTTTGTTTTTTTTTATGTTATCCCATATAAGAACACACACACACAGAAAGGAAAAGATTCTTAATGAGAAATGAAGGGAAAAAAAATCTTATAGTAGAAAAAGAAGCAAGTTACCAAGAAATACACACGATGATACAGTTCACATAAGATTTGGAATTAGGCAAAACTAAATTTAAAAAGTCTGTTTTTTTTTTTTAGGGATCCATACATTGGTTAGAAATTATTTAAAAGGCAAGAAAATATTAAAAGTAAATACAGGATAGTGACTATTTCCGGGGTGTGGTGGGGTAGGATATAGAGAGAGCTTTTAAGTAATTGATTATGTTCTAGTTTTTAAATTGAATGGTGAATGGAAGATATTTGCTTTCATTATTTTCTGTAGGGTTCATCTATTTTTGTAGATTTTTCAAATAACTTATTCATAGTAAAAATTTTAAGCAATAATAAGCTTAAAACGGAAAATGTAACAAATGCACATTTCGCAAAGAATTTCATAGGCATGTGGCTATGCATAAGTGGCTTGAGGAAGCAGACGACTCTTCAGGTGTCAGTAGGAAAGGGAGGAAAGCCTTGAGGCAATTATCCATGGTGACAATAAGCTGGTGAAGAGGGATACACCCCAGCACTGAAAAATCTCTCCACTCCTGTCCATTACAATGCCAAACCTCAGACAGCAAGCAAAGAACCAAAGTTTAGGACTCAGGAGAGAAGATAAGCAAAGAGTCTCTCCTAGAGAATACAGGAAGAGAGGTCAAAATGTGTATACTCTTGTCTTCCGCTAGTCTTATCTTCCCAACTTGCTTATAAACAACCCAAAGTCAAAGTCTGTCCTTTACTTCCTTCATCTCTTTGTAACCTCTCTTCAAAACCCACAGGGCTTTTGAGTGAAGATAGACTGTGCATGTGTAGTAATGCTATAGCTCTCTTGATAAATACGTGAAAGAAGTCACACCTGAAAGAGTATGGTACACTCCAAGGGCTGGTGTTGTGGCTCAGAGGTAGAGAGCTCACCTAGTATGTGGGAGGCACTGGGTACGATCCTCAGCACCACATAAAAATAAAATAAAGATATTGTGTCCACCTATAACTAAAAAATAAATATTAAAAAAAAGAGTATGGTCCACTCCAAATAACTAGCTTGGGATATATTCACTTGCAGGTCAGCTGCTTTGATCAATCCAAACCCCCTGGTGATTCAAGACTTTTTTATAAACTCTTTACAATTCACATTCACCATCCACACAAGCAAATGTACAGGACCTTCAATTGTACTAACAGAATTCTCATCTTAGTCAGCCTTAGGTTCAATCGTTCTTGCTCACATTAAGGATATTTGAAGATTGTGGGTCATTTAATTTTTTTTTTCTTTCTCTCACACTCTTTAAATTTTTTCCTTTGAGACTGAGTCTATGTTGCCCAGACTGGCTTTGAAATCCTGGGCTCAAGGGATACTCCTGCTTCAGCCTCCAAAGTAGCTGAGATTACAGGCAGAAACCATCGCACCTGACTCAATTTAGATACATTCTCTAAAGACCATGAACAGCTGTAAGAACATAAAAGGAGCCCCAGACTGGGCATCAGAAATTCCAAACTCAGACCTGACACTTTCCCAACAGGTCTCTGCTTCTCTAGATCTTACTTTCCTCTTCAGTTGCTGGAAAGATCAAATAAGAATTATATGAAAACACTGTTTAAACTATTGAGCACTGTGTAAATGTAAGCTTTACTCTATACCTAAAAAGCATAAATCAAGATTCTTTCCTAAGAATTCAGGATTTGAGGTTAGAGATCTTTGTATCCTCTTTCCAGACCAACTTGATGACTCCAAACAAGTAATATCGTCTTTCTAAATATTGGTTTCCTTTGCTCTGAAATTAGGTTAACTCAGAATGTGCCCCTTGATAGCAATGTAAGGATTAAAAAAATAATGCATGTCAGTATTTAGACCTCTGCTTGGAAATAGTATATGCAAAATTAATGTATATTACTGTCTACAGGCAATGAATTCCTTTCTAGGGCTTTTCAGCACAAGCTAGACATCCTCTTTTCCTTAAGGTTATGAAAGTTTACCTGTGAAATTACGGCAAATTGGATTCTTAAAAATGAAAAATGAGGGTATAAACACAGATCACAATGCCCACAAATCACTCATTCAACAAGTAGCTCCCATTTTTTGAGCCTCCATATCAGGTGCCAGTCACTGCATTAGGCATTTTACAAACATAACCTAATTTAGTTCTCATCAAAACTTCCACGTAGTTATCATCACTATTTTTATTAGTTTTTTTGTTTTTGCTGTTGTAACTAAAAGATCCGACCAGAACAATTTTAGGGAAGAAAAAGCTTATTTGAGGGCTCACGGTTTCAGACGTCTTAATCCATAGAAGACCTGCTCCATTCCTTGGGTGAGGCAGAACGTCATGGCGGAAGAGCGTGGCAGAGGGAAGCAGCTAGCATGATGATCAGGAAGCAGAGAGAGTCCACTCCACTCACCAGATACAAATATATACCCCAAACCACGCCTCTAATGCCCTACCTCTTCCAGCCACACACCACCTGCCTCCAGTTACCACTCAGTTAATCTGATCAGGGATTACATCACTGAGTAGTTTAAGGCTCTCACAGCCCTAATCATTTTCCCCTCGGGACCCTCTCACATTGTCTCACACTTGAGCTTTTGGGGGACCCCTCACTTCCAAACCATAATAATCACCAGTTTTTAGATGAAGAAAACAGGGAACTTTCAGGGAAGTTAAGAAATTTGCCCACCGTCACAAAGATTGATTCTGAAAGAGGCTCTTTGGTTTGGGACAGGTTCACCCTATCCCCAAGTAATAAATAAGAGCAAAGTCTCTTGTTTAGAAACTAGGTATTGGCCATAAATTTGCAGGAAAAAAAAAAACTTAATCAGAATTGTACATCTGTTGCTCTCAACTGGGCACTATGGGATTCTGGTTACTACTGAAGAATTATAAAAGAAAAATTTAGAAATTCAAAATTTAGAAATTCAATCATAAACCCATTATTAAAAGCATGATATACATTCTTAAAATAATTCAAATATTGTATAGAAATCTGATGGAAGGGTAATAAATCAGACCTGGATGCTATGTTCAAATCATCTAATGAGGAAGAAGTATCATCCCTGGGCACCACCAGGTGCATATGGTGATGTCCCCTAAACACCCCAGAGGTCTGGGGAAATACTGTTGCTCATGGGCAAGAAATATGGTTTAAAGAAAACTAAAGAGCTATGTAAGATAGCAGCAGCTTTGGGGGCAGGGGCTCTTCATGACAGTGCAAGTAGCAAATGAGGCAGAGCTGCAGACCCAAGCCCCCCATCAGCAATTGCAGGAGGAATTCAAGTTGGAGCATGGGGCATGTTTAACTCAGGTAAGGACTACTGTAATTACTTGCTCCTGTGAGGAGTACGTGAGTTTGGAAACTCGACCCTGCTGCTTTGCTAAGTTAAAAAGTAAACGTTTACCATGAGCTAGAGTAAGAAAGATGGTTACTCAGGAGGAGTGGGACCTACATACGTGGGACCCCTGTGAATCTAGCACCTCAGAAGAAGAAGATAAGGAGGACTAGATGAGTTGACTGAGATGTCAGGGGCCAGACTCATAACTCAATAGTTACAGACAGAGTGAGAGGATCTGACCCCTCCCAACCCACACATGCATATCTCCACAGGAGAGAAAACTGCTGCTGAATTTGGGAACAACTTTAGGCAGAAAGCCAGAGAAAATGTAGTATAAAGGCAGTTGTGGCTTTGGGACACTAATGCTGAAGGCAACTCCTATCAGAGAATGAAATGAGGCTCTTGAATTGCAAAGGTTATAGTTGATATAGGGAAAACAAAACAAAACAAACACACAACGAATAGGAATTCAGGGATACAATGTATGGATCAGAAAGTGGAAGAAAGAGGAACACAAAGTGTCCAATAAGGAAAGCCAGGAGCAATTTGTTTTCATGTGGGAAGGCTAACAATGGACTTTCAGTATTCTTCCCCAAAGAATATTCACAGAGCTGAACCATATGTCATGGAATTGGTGGCAGCAACTTTGGCCTGGTGGACAAACCTGACATGGTATTGTTTCTTTATATTGATGATGTGATGTTAACTACTGAGTCTTATCCCCACATAGAAGAGGCAGCTCAAATGATGGACTGTTAGCTTTTATAAATTGCAAGTCCCTGAGCTGTCTACAAAATATTCCAGGTTTATCTAGTCTATGATAAAAGTCTATGTTTTCCCTATTTCTAAATAGTCATAGACCTTCTTGGGTGTCTGCAGATGCTAAAGTCCCTCCATTCAATACTTAACAACATGTTAAAACCATTTTATGATTTAGTGAAAGAAAACTGATGGGACTGAGAACTTAAGCATCTTAAGGCTTCTCTCAAGCAAAAGTAGTTACAGAGTAATTATACGTCTTGGGCACATTGGTCCAAGAACAGCTCTATTAATTGGATGCTTTTAGCTGCCTGATGGGTTTAAGTGAGTTCTATGGTAGCAGTGGGCGCTAAATGAGTTCTTTTATTAATTCAATCACAGGCATGGAAGGGGACAAATAAATGGTAAAACATTTGGAAACAACTGCCACGTTTGAAACTGTGCATCATGTGGTAGCACACACTCATGCTCCTCCGCCAACATCAGGAAGCAGATGACCTAAGTGCATTGAGATGGCTGTATAGAAAGATAGGTCACAAGAGGAAAAAAAAAAGTAGCTCTGTCCCATAGTGAAAGAGTGGGGACCCCACCAAGATACTCAGACATGGTATGTGGGAGTGCCTCTTATTCTGCCTGTTCCATAAAGTATCTGTGGCCAACACCTTGTGTGTTCAGGTGGATATCTCAAGGGAGGCAACCTGCAATACCTTGGCTCTTTCACTTTCCCTAATAACCCACATGAAGCAGGATTAAGTGCATGAATGAATGGCCAACTAAAACAGCAACTAGACAGGGAAGATAGATCCTTGGCAGTGTGAACCAAGCAACTATGGGTGTTCATCAGGACCATCAATGAATATGATTGCAGCACGTGTCCCAGCACCTGCTTATTGTCGACAGGAACCTGGTGACGCCATCTGGATTAAAGTTATGATGTTTAAGCAGGACACCTGTACTCCACAAATAGAATGAAGGCTAATTTGCTGTTGCTACTGCCACAGAACCCACCATAGGGAACCCATACATCATTCTACTGGCTGTGGGAATGTCATGTAGGGCCTTGGTAGTGTGGGGTCCTAGGTCTAGGGACAAAGGAGTTAAAACAAAACATAGAAATAGAAAAAGTTACTAACCTAGGACTTTTAATTTCTAAAAAAGAATGTGTCATTTCATTATGGTCTGTAACAACCCCACCATTGACATACTTCTCTTGCCAAAACCACAAAGACCACTGGGACTATAAATATGGTATTGTAAGCCTGGAGATGGACCACAGTCTGAAACTATTCTTATTCTAAATGATCAAGTTTATATCATTGAATAATCAAGATTTGCCTCTTAAAAAATATCTTATGTTTAATTCTTAGACCCTAATTTATTTGCTGAATGGGCAAAAAACACTGCAGTTGTGTAGAATGAAATAAACTGCTACTTATACACTGAGCCCCATCTGTCTTTCTCCACTGATCTCCTGGGGCATTTTCAACCAGCCACTTTGATACAATGGAATGGACACAGTTGGACCACTGACCTAGGGACTTGAGTGTAAATTTATCTTCTTTTAAAGAAACCAAATATCATGCCTTCTACTTGGCATGGAAACAAATGACTATGGCTATACTTTTGATGAATATACTGTGTTTGACAGCTTGGAGTGGTTAAGTGCAACCCAGACAAAAATGAGCAAGTTTCTTCTGTATAGAAACAATGCAGTAACACCTCTCTACCCTGTGTAAATATGGGTTGGGCCCCTGTCAATCAATATAACTTAACCATTGAACTCAGAGTCACTAAATACTTAAAATAAAAAAAGGTAAAGCTACATGTATGAGAGCATATCCCACCCTTTCAGGTAGTCATGGGCATATGGTAGTCATGGGTAGCCATACCTGATTTTTAACTGGATTGGCTAATTTTCTTAGAAAAGACCTTATGTCCTAGCCTGTATACTTCCCACTCTGACTACAACCCAGACTCATTGGGACATGATAAAAATTAGGCATAGAGTAACCCATGCTGCCTGGTGGCTTTACCCACTTGCCATACTTTTTCCTCAAGCATCAAACATTGACATTGAGTTCCAGGTTAAGGTTTTAGCTAAACACACTGCTGCTGCCTTAAATAATACTCTTAGAGACAGAATAAAGAAACTACCCAAATATGGAAGGTGGTACTTCAGAGTAAAATGGTGGTGGACTATATCACAGAGAGGTACCTATGCCTCATTAAAACAACAATGTGTATGTATCCCTGGTAATTAACATAATGTGTCTTTGTGTCTACATAAGTTGTAGATCCATATTACTGCTATAGGTAAACTTGGCATTGATGCTGTTTCTGCTTGGTTTACAATCTTTTCCTGCTACCTGTAGTTATGTTGTTTTGTCTGTTTGCTCTTCTAGCTAGGCTTATCACATTCTGTTGCTCTTTTTATTCTGTCGTGGGATTTGGTTGCAACATATGTCCGGATGTGCCACCCAAGGGAACTTGCTGAACCTGGGTGTGGTTAAACTGTGAAGGCATTCTGAGTTGGGGCAGTGCATCATCCCTAAAGAAAAGGAAGACAGCTGGGAAGGATTTGGGGGGAAAGGCACACTCATACATTGCAAATTGGTGCAACCACTATGGAAAGCAGTATGGACATTACTCAATAAAGTGGGAATGGAAACACCATTTGGCCCAGTTATCCCATTCCTTGGTTTTTACCCAAAGGACTTAAAATCAGTGCACTACAGTGATGCAGCCACATCAATATTCATAGCAGCTCAATTCACAAAAGCTAAGCTATGGAACCAACCTAGGTGCCCTTCAACAAATGAATAGATAAAGAAAATGTGGTATATATACACAATGGAATAGTATTCAGCCATAAAAGAGAATGATTCAATGAATTCTGCTGGTAAATGGATGGATCTGGAGACTATCACACTAAGTAAAATAAGCCCAAAAAACAAAGGCCGAATGTTCTCTCTGATAAGCAGATGTGAACACATAATAAGGGCGGGGGAAGGAAGAATAGAATTTCAGTGGGTTAGACAAAGGAGAATGAAGGGAAGGTAGAGGGGATGGGAATAGGAAGAAAGTAGAATAAACCAGACATAACTTTTCTATGTTCATATGTGAATACACGGCCAGTGTGACTCTACATCATGAACAACCACAAGAATGGAAACTTATACTCCATGTATGTGTAATATGTCAAAATACATTCTACTGTCATGTATATCTAAAAAGAACAATAAAGAAATATCCTTTCATAGAATGAAATAAAAATACTTTGTAATTAAAAAAAATAGAAAAGGAGACAGAAAAATCCTGTTCCTGAATGCCCCCTTTATGTTCCCCAAAATGCCCATTCAAGTTAAGGGAACATTGAGAGCAATCCTAGGCTGGAAAGTTGAGATATACATTACCATGAAGGACACTGGGTTTTTTTCTTGTGCACACTGGAAGCTAGAGCGAGTGATAGTTATTTGTGAAAAGCCACTTTCTTGCATCTACACCAGGACAGCTGCTCCTGGGGATGTTGGTCATAAAAGCAAACGAATGCTGTTGATGTCTCTGCTTCTGTGGCCTAACATATAAAACCCTCTGTGAATGGGGATAGGTACAGAACTAAGGGCACTGGAAAAGGATACTTGTCCCTTGCCCAGCCTTCTACCACTGGATGAAATGATGTGAGGGACTAAGGTGCTACTTAAATACCTCGAGAAACAAAGGTGCCATCCACCAGCTGATTGCCATTGAACTCTTCTTGGAGCAGCCCTGATCTCTTTCTTGTAAGCTTTCCCTGTTGGGTAAACATATAACGGCAGCAGCACCCCAGAGAAAAACCCCAGCATGGCATCTATCGACCCTCTTTCTCCTCTTTGTTTCTTTCACTGGCGCAAAACGTTCCCGCCGGTGCCAATGTTCAAACCCTGCTGGTGGGAAGCCTTAGCCCCAATTAGAATTAACTTCTTGGGCTCCAGAACTGACATATGGGAGAGCTTGCCAATAAACGGGCAACCTGTTATCTACCTCAGCCCTGCGACCTCTCCTTAGACCTATATAAACACACAGCCTTTTGTAATAAAGTGGAAACCTCTTTGGTAATCTGTGTCGTGTGGTGCAGCGTTTTCCAGTCTTACATTCCCCAGTAAATCACACATCTCCCAGATGCTGTATCCAAGCACTTTCTTTGGCTTTCCTTATTGCCCTGGCACAATTAGGCTGTGGATGTGACAGAAGGTCATACACAAAAATAAGTGACTATAATGAGAAATGGCAAAGTAACATTAAAGTGACATGTTTAGATTCTATAGGAATTCAGAGGATGTGAAATTCCTGGGAGCTATTCTGGGGAAGTGATAGATACATTTGGGGACAGGAGAACACAAATATTTACAATATAGCAACAAATGATTACATATGTATATAATTTTTATATGTATTGTATAGGCCTTGTATGTTCCAGACCCTCTTGAGTCCCAAGTACCTGGTACAACTGAACCTAGACTATCTCCTTAGTTTCAAGAAAATTATTTTGCCATAGGAAGGTGCCGGCCTTCCTTAAGAAGTTAATAAATACACACACACACACACACACACATATATGTGTGTGTGTGTGTGTGTGTGTGTGTGTGTGTGTCTAAACCCAGGGGTACTTAAATGACTGAGCCACCTCTCCAGCCTTTTTTCTTTTTTTTTGGTGGGGGGAGGGGGGTAATACCAAGTATTGAATTCAGAGACACCCAACCACTGAGCCACAAACCCAGCCCTTTTTTTGTAATTTATTTAGAGACAGAGTCTCTCTCATTGAGTTGCTTAGCAACTCACTTTTGCTGAGGCTGGCTTTGAACTTATGATCTTCCTGCCTCAGCCTCACAAGCCACTGGGATTACAGGTGTGTCACCATGCCTGGCCATAAAATATTTTTTAAAATACCTAATCAAATAAATTCCTTCATCAAACTTTATTAAGGATCTACTAAGGCCTTGTATGTTCCAGACCCTCTTGAGTCCTAAGTACCTGGTACAACTGAACCTAGACTATCTCTTTAGTTTCTGGAAGATTGTTCTGCCTTAGGAAGGTGCCAGTCTAACTTAAGAAGTTAATGCAAAGCCCATTTAGGTCAGTCCCCATGGCTCTTCTCCCCACTCAAGATTGAAGTATTTCCTCATGAGGAGGCAAAAAGACCTGTGGGTTTAGGTAGGGGGAAGAGAAAACAGGATGAGTCAAGAGTCTCATTAGGAGGTTTTTCAACTGATACATAGTGAGTTGAGGCTATTTGTGTGATCAGAAAGTTCCTCATTGCCCTGGTGTGTGGATGGTACCCATGCTTCCTGGGGAATGATGCAGTCAGGTGACCTGCTTCTTGTTGAATGAAACTGTCTCTTGAGAGACAATCATCCGACATTGCTTTAAGACTATTTCCTCACCTGAAAATGGACTTGTCTTATTTCACATTCCAAAATGACTGAATAAGTAAAGTTCAGTCAGTCAGGAAATACTTATATATGCTATGCTGCCCTAACAGATACAGGTGTACAAATAAGTCAGTATTTATGTGCTTTTTTAATGGGAACTCTTAAGAAACACTTTCAGAAACACTTTCACCACAGGAAATACTCCAATATCAATACTATGAAGCTGGATTATTCATTCATGAATTCAATGGTATTTTAACAAGTGCTTACCATATAGTAAGCACTGGCCTGGCCACTGGGCTTAGAGCCAGGAGCAAATGTAGTTGTGATTTCTGATAGTGTACTTCATATTTTGGGAGAAGCAAACTTCTTTGTATCTTATGAATTGTAGAATACAAGTAGTTACCCATTCTGCCTGTTTTTCAAGGAAGTTCTGAACGTAAAATTGGAAAGTTAAATTGACTTAAAAACCTAGTTTGATCGTTAGGGTGCTTTTATGAACTAAGTAGTGCTTATTGATATGCTGATCAAAACTTCACAATAAGTCCTATGGACCCACACTTATCAAGTGCTTTACTTTTCACTCCATCTCTAGACAGTCCTAGGTAAATCACAATGGGATATAAGCTGAGAAAGTTTGGGGACAAGAAAGCATGATTATATAAAAGAGTTTGAGAGACATTCAACTTTGCCCCTTTTTTCCTGAATCAACTAGATGATTTCCTTAACTCTAAGACCCAGATTTCTCAAGTGATAAGATTAAAAGGGAAGAGGGTACTCTTTATACTGGCTCTGTTTTGCAGGGAAGGGAGCAGTCACATGCCAGCAGCAATTTTTCATCGTTTCCTCCATGCCTGCAGTTTTGAGGCCTGCAGAAAGCTGTGCATGACCCAGGTCTTTCTGTAAGTTAGCTAATGATCGCACAATCCACCAGAGAAAATTGATTGTGTCAAAATTCATGAAGAGTTGTGGGCTGATCAATGTCTCACTGAAGTCAAGTTTCACACAAAACCGCCCAAAGCTGGAATTAAATGTCAGGTACAATTTAGCGCTGAGGCCCTCACAGTGCCTTTGGAGGAACCTCGTTCCTGATTCCGTGTGTCAGATCAACTCCCACAAGGCAGGCTCCCCTGGCTAAGGGATCAGGGCCTGGCACGCAGCCACACCACAAGTTTCTCTGTTAGACCCACAGAAGTGGGAACTTGGTGCTTAGGGCTGCTCTGAGGCCATGGATCCTGCCAAGGCTAGAAAGGAAATGTCTTGGGAAAGAACAAAGAGAGGTGTCTGGTGTCAGGTCTGATTTAAATAAGGCTATGGCATTGCATGAGGAGTCCTAAACGGTAACTTTCCGGAAGTAGTCCTACCAGAAGCAGAAGAGGACTAACATGGAGCTGGAGGAGGGCTGCTTTGTGCCCCGTGGAGACCAGGCTGAGTCTTTTGTGATTTAGTTCCGTCTAACTTCTTTCACTAAGCCCCTGTAATGTTCTTCATATGTCTTCCAATCAGGCCAAAGAGCTTCTTGCTGTATAGAAGCCATGTCTTCCCAGTGTATTTTTCCCCCCTCTCTTTGCTCCTTTCTGAATATATCAAATCCTACCATCCTACAAGGGTCAGATCAAAGGGCTTGTTCTTCATGACTGTTCCATTTATTTCAGCCACAAACCAAACATAAAAAACAATCATACACCACGATCAAGTTAGTTGCATTCCAAGGATGCAAGGATGGTTCAACATAAGCAAATCAATAAAATTGTATACCGCGTAAATAGAATAAAAGACAAAAATCACAGGGTCATTTCAGGATATAGAAAAAGCCATGGACAAAATTCAATACTCCTTCATGACCAAAACCTTGAACAAACTGGAAATAGAAGGAACTTAATCTGAAAATAATAAAGGCCACATATGAAAAACCCAAAGCCAAGATCATATGGAATGAGGAAAAACTGAACATTTCCTCCAAAATCAGAAACAAGACAAGACGTCTACCCTTACCATTCCTATTCAAGATAGCATTGATCTGACATTTATCCAG
Source organism: Marmota marmota marmota (assembly GCF_001458135.2). Classification (NCBI taxonomy): domain Eukaryota; kingdom Metazoa; phylum Chordata; class Mammalia; order Rodentia; family Sciuridae; genus Marmota; species Marmota marmota. The sequence continues at coordinate 6,751,806 of NW_026000077.1, forward strand.
ACCAATTAGACAAGAGAAAATAAATAAATAAAAGGAATACATATAAGAAAAGAGGAGTCAAATAATCTCTATTCAAAGATGATTTGCGGACTGGGGTTGTGGCTCAGTGGCAGAGTGCTTGTCTCTCGCACCTGTAAGGCACTGGGTTTGATCTTCAGCACCAAATAAAAATAAATGAACAAAATAAAGATATTGTGTCCATGAATAACTAAAAAAATATTTTTAAAAAGATGATATGCTCCAGTATTTAGAATACCCTAAAAGCTTCACCAAATGACTTCTAGAGCTTATAAACAAATTCAGCAAAGAAGTAGAATGCAAAAGCAATATACGAAAATCATGTAGCTTTTTGATAAACCAATAATTAATTCAGGAAAAGAGTTTCATTCACAATAAACTTTAAAAAAAAAAAAACCTAACAAATTCTAACCAAGGAGGTGAAAGGCCTCTACAACAAAAACTATAGATCACTGAAGAAAGAAATTGAACAGGACATTTGAAGATGGAAAGACTTCTCATGTTCTTGGATAGGCAAAATAGCTATATTTTTGGCCATATTAGCAAAAGTGAGCTACAGACACAATGCAATCCTATCAAAATGCCAACAATACTCTTCACAGAAATAGAAAAAATAATCCAAAATTTATATCGAAGAGCTAAAGATCCATAATGGCCAAAGTCATCCTGAACAAAGAAAGCAAAGCTAAGGGCATCACAATTCCAAATGTCAAATATACTACAGAGCCATAGAAACAAAAAAATAGCATGGTACTGATGTAAAAATAGGCACACTGACAAATGGAATAGACAGGAAGACACAGGGACAGACCCACACATCTATGGTCACCTGACTGTTTACAAGAGTACCAAAAACATACCTTTGTATAAGATAGCCTCTTTTGTAAATGGTGCTGACAAAACTGGATGTTCACATGTAAATGAATGAAACTACATCCCTGTCTCTCACCCTGTACAAAATACAACTTGAATAGATCAAAGACCTAGGTATAAGATCAGAAACTTTGCAAAGAAAACAGGGGAAACACTTCAACAAAGAGGCACAAGCAATGGCTTTTTAAATAGGACTCCTATTATCCAAGGAAATAATTTTAAAAGTTCATAATTGGGATGACACCAAATTAAAAGCTTCTTCACAACAAAGAAAACAAGAGTGTGAAGAAAGACCCTGTAGAATGGGAGAAAAAGTCTTTGTTAGCTACTCTTCTGACAGAGACTTACTATGGAGAATATGAAGATCACAAAAAACTCAATACAAAAAAATCCAATAAATGAACAATGAACCGAACAGGTGCTTTTTAAAACAAAACATATAAAACAATGCTCAACATGTTCACCAATCAGGGAAGTGTAAATTACAGTTACATTGAGATCTGTTCTCACTCCAATCAAAATGGCAGTCATCAAGAATACACATAAAAATAAATGCTGGTGAGGATGTGGGGAAAAAAGAGAACTCCTATACACTATTGGTTGGAATTTAAATTAGTACAGCCACCATGGAAATAAATATGGAGGGTCCTCAAAAAATTAAAACTAGAACTACCCTATGATCCAACTACATGACTTCTTGGTATTTATCCCTAAGAATTAGTCAGCATATTTTAGTGATACAGGCATACCTAAGTTTATTACAACACGATTCATAACAGCCAAGTTATGGAATCAGCCTAGGTATCCCCCAAGAGATGAATGGATAAAGAAAATGTGGCATATATACACAATGGAGTTTTATCCAACCATAACGAAAAACACAATTATGTCATTTGCAGGTTGGTGGATGAAACTGGAGAGCATCATGCTGAGGAAAAAAAGCCAGACTCAGAAGGATAAGTGTCTTATATTTTCTCTCATATGTAGAAGCTAGAGAAAAAAGGGGGAAATTGAGGTGTCATGAATGTGAAACAGAGACTACTAATATAGAGGAAAGGGATCTGAGGGAGGAGGGAGAGAAGGATAAAGAGAGGTAATGGGGAATTAATCTGATGAATTAGGTCTACCATGAGACCAATAAAAGTATTTATTTTTATCAATCTTGAAACAAATTTTGCCAATGATATGGAGAAAAGAGAACACTTATACACTGTTGGTGGAAATGTATATTGATACAGCCACTATGGAGAACTATATGAAGGTTCCTCAAAAGATTAAAAGTGTATTTAGCATATTATCTTGCAGTCTCACTTCTGGGTACACATCCAAAGTAATCAAAAGCACAATCTCAGTGATTTCTGCACTCCTATGTTTATTGCAGCATTATTCACAATAATTATGGAATCTACACAAATGTCCATCAAAAGAGGAATGAGAAAGAAATGGTGGTGTTGCTATGCAATGGGATATATTTATCTAATCATGTGCGAACATATTAAGGAAATTGTACTTTCTTTTAAAAAAAAAATCACATCAATGGTCAAAATAAGAAAGAAGAAAAGCTAATATTTTTATGATTAATGTCATAAGTTTGAGAGTAAGAGTTTAGAGACAAAATTTTGGCAATGATATTGTTCATTATTTTAATATAATTTTATTATTTTGTAACAGAGCCTATCTCTTTAAATCTGGTTCATAGATAGATAGATGAATGTAGATAAATACATGTGTGTGAGTGTGTGTGTGTGTATGTGTGTGTGTATTAGATTTATTAGGTAAAAATTCCCACCTTTCAGAGTTATTACAAGATTAGAAATAATGTAAGTCCAGAGCATGGCTCAGAGTAAACACTTAATAATAGTTGTTGCTTTGATTGAATCTCTTATTTTAGTACCATTTTCCATGAAGTTCCTAGGGTTATGGACTTTTATACAGGGTGAGAGATAGGGATGTAGTTTCATTCATCTACATGGGAACATCCAGTTTTTACAGCACCATTTACAAAAAAAGGCTATCTTTAAAAAAGGTATGTTTTTGGCACTCTTGTAAACAATCAGGTGACTATACACACACACACACACACACACACACATATCTCATGTCTATTTATCTATAATTTTAAGAGTATTGTTGATTAAGATGCAATGACATAGAATGAATGAACTTATTTAAAGTCAACTTGAAATATTAATCGTCATAGCAATCTAATTATTACATGGCAAAAATTATAAATATGGCATTAAAATTACTGGGCATGGAGAAATACAAAATAAAAAGATAAACCTCTAATATTTGTTTTGCCTTGCTCCTGAATTCATGATCTGTCTCATGATTTTACCATTTCTAAATTTTTAGATGAGAGAACAACTCATCTCAAGAGCAAGGGTTTAAGAATTATTTATATAAACACATATCCCAGCACTGTGTTTTCTCAATAGTTTTGAAATTGTGGATAATAAGTGACCCTAAGAACTTCATGGAAAATGGTACTAAAATAAGAGATTCGATCAAAGCAACAATTATTATTAAGTGTTTACTCTGAGCTATGCTCTGTACTTACATTATTTCTAATACTGTAACAACTCTGAAAGGTAGGAATTTTTACCTAATAAGTCTGTCTAATATATTTGCCTGCTCAGGTAAACTTGTAAAATTTAATTTGTCTTTGTTTTTCTTTTAACATGGGTATAGCTCAACTGACTACCTTGTTACCTGAGAACAGGCAATTGGGGTTTTTCCCCATTTTTGACTTTTATGAAGAAAGCTATTTTTCCTTATGCTGTGAATATTTGAGTCTTAGAGTTTCTGTGATACATGTTTTTATTTATATTGCTGTACACGATGTAAATGTATTTTTAGCTTTAAAAGAATAAACACATATCCCAGGACAGTGTTTTCTCAATAGTTTTGAGCGAGAATTTTCTTAATATTTATTTTTTTAGTTTTTGGCAGACACAACATCTTTGTTTGTATGTGGTGCTGAGGATCGAACCCAGGCCGCACGCATGCCAGGCAAGCACGCTACCACTTGAGCCACATCCCCAGCCCTCAATAGTTTTGAAATTGTGGATAATACATGACCCTAAGAACTTCATAGAAAATGGGACTAAAATAAGAGATTCAATCAAAGCAACAACTATTATTAAGTGTTTACACACTTACTAGTCACACCACTATCTAGTTTTTCAGTTGTGCATTCCTGCCAGAAATGTATGAGAATACCAGCTCTTCACATCTTCATTGACTTGATATTCTCAGATTTTGAATGTCCTTCAAATAGTTGTGGAGTGGTATGTCTTTGTGATTTCAATTTGTAGTTACCTGATGATTAAAGATATTAAATGTATTTTCGTGTGCTTACTTATAATTTGTATATCTTCTTTAAAATATGTGTTCAAAACAGGGTCCATTTTTAAGTCAATTGTTTCTAATAAACTTTTTAAGATAACATTGAAGAAATAAGAATAAGCAAATTGTGTTCCTACCATATCATTACTAAAATAAACTATTAGTTTCTTTTTGTGGTATTGTTTTGTACCTTAAATCAGATGCTTATAAAGAAAAATGCAAATATTAATAGTACCTGTTCTGTTTATCTCATACATACTGGTGAAAATAAAAATTCAGATGTTAATCTATCTGAAAATAAATTCAGATGGGTATGTACTTAAAAAATGTTAAGAATAATAAAAGTGTAAGGTATATGTGTTTTAAAAATGTGAATCATCTTGAAAATAATCTTTGTTCACTGTTAAAAATAGAATGAAATGAGATTCAATAAGGTGCAATGGAAGGGAGGAGACTGGTTGAGTAGACTAGCTCCCCACAAGCATCTGCACACTAGCCTGTGAAAATGCCCAGCTTGTAGCAAATAAGCAATAGGAATCTGGACTAGCACAATAAAAGAATGACATGAGACATTGAATATACTTGTGTTTGGTTTAAGTCTAGAATGCCCCCCAAAGTCTCATGTGTTGAAGGTTTAGTCTCCAATGGCCCACATTTGGAGGTGGTCCTTGGGGAAGAGATTGAATCATGAGAGCTCTAAGCTCATCAGTGGACTCATTCATACAATGGATTAGTCATTTGAATTATCTACTGAGAGGTGATAGCAGGTGTTGGCAGGCACTGTACCGTCAGAGGAAGCAGGTTACTTGGGAGTATGCCTTTGGGGACTTTATCTCATCCCTGGCCCCTTCTTCTCCCTTGTTCTCTGCTTCCCAACTGCTATGAGCTTTTCTTCACCACACCCTTCTACCATGATGCTTCTACCTTGAAGCCAGGTGACCATGGACTGAGACCTCTGAAATCATGAGCCAAGATAATTGTTTCATCTTCTAAGTTGTTTATAACCGGTATTTTGCTCACAGTAATGAAAAACTGACTAATGTAAGAAAGAAGATGTCTCTTTCAGCAAGCATAGGCTAGCGTTGTGTGATTCTCAGCAGTTTTGGAGTATGAAAGGGCCAATGAGACTGGAGAATGGTTAGACCAAGAAATAATCCTCCTCTTTTCTCGTTATCTTGGATTTGACTCCAAAATGTCTAAGCAGGTCTGACATCACTCCATCCCCAAATTTTCTACTCTTTGTCTTTCACTCTGTCTCTCTTCTGCTCTGTTCTTTGGCTCCAGTTCTCTCCTTCACTCCTGGCCTTTCTTTCATTCTTCGGATGTACCAGTGAGCACAGGGATTGAGCAGATGTGGTCAAGCTTTGATGTGTGTTTTACATTAGCGATATGAGCAAATCTGAAAGTGGATTCAGTCACCCAGGAGAATTATAGGGCTACAGGGACTATAAAGACGGTGGGATTTAGAAACAAGTATTACAAGTAGCAATTTCCTTCCACCAGCCACGCTTAAAATTCTGTGGACCCTATCCACTGGTATTCATTCTTTTAGATATTTATATATTGTATAAGATTGTGTGCTAAAAGTTTTGGGAAAAGAGTGATATGAACCAGTCATTGTGTTTTATAAAGCTAAGAAATGAGTCATAGAAGAGAGAGTGACTCCATGAGGTCATATAGTGAATAAGGCCTTGAGGAAGTGAAAGGCCATAATGGCCTCCACTGTCCAATACAAGAGTCAACAGTCACATGCTGCCATTTAGAGTGGAATTGTGGCTAAGTCTGAATAGATATGGGCCATGGTCTAAAATACACATTAGGTCTCAAAGATTGGTAAAAAGAACATAAAATATCTTAACTATTTTTGTTCTGATTGCATGCTGAAATAATATTTTATAATATAGGATTATATACAATATATAAATAATAACTTGTTCATTTATTTAATGAGACTACTGGAAAAAAAACATAATTTTGGCTCAAAACATGACTCTATTATACAATGCTAAATTAGAACACAGGTCTTTTGTCTCTAGGACAATACTTTACCATACCACTATATAACTTTCATTTGTTTTTGTTAGTTTTGTTTATTTGTTTGTTTGCTTAATCATTTTTTTAAAGGGAAAAAAATATTTATTTGGAAGATTTTTTAAAATATTTTTAAAAATTGTTTGCAATTGTTTTAAGAATACTAACGTGAGAGATTTTAATAGGTGAGGTGTTGATATTCACTCTCCAACAAAATCATATAATGATGGAAACATTGCCAGTGATGGTTTTTGAACTACTATCTTCATGCACAAATTTCTTAAAATTAGAAATCACTTTCCCATTAAAAGTTAAAACTTAAATTAGAGGGATAAAGCTTTGTTATTCTAGTAATTTTTGCCATTTTTTATTAGTGCACTATAGTTATACATAATATTGAGGTTCATTTTGACATAATTATACAAGCATGGAATATAATTTGCTTCAATTCAGTCCCCAGTATTTCTGGTTTCCCACACCTACTCCCTGTTTTTTTTTTTTTTTCTTCTACTCTACTTGTCTTCCTTCTATTTAGTTACAGGATTTTTTTAATGTGTGTGTGTGTGTGTGTGTGGCTTTTTTTTGGTTTTAATTTTTTGAGTTCTTTATATATTCTGGATATTAATCTCCTGTCTAAGGAGCAGGTGGCAAAGATTTTCTCCCATTCCATAGACTGTTTCTTCACCTTAACTGTTTTTGTCGCTGTGCTGAAGCTCCTTAATTTGAAGCCATCCCATTTATTGATTCTTGGTTTTATTTCTTATACTTCAGGAGGAGTCTTGTTAAGGAACTCAGTGCTTGTATGTTACATGTTGAGTCTACATTTTCTTCTAGAAGTTGCAGAGTTTCTGGAATAATTCATAGGTCTCTGATCCACTTTCGGTTGACCTCTGTGCAGGGGTGAGAGATAAGAGTCTAGTTTCATTCTTCTACATATGATTTCCAGTTTCCCCAGCACCATTTATATAAAAAGCTATCTTTTCTCTAGCATATGTTTTTGACATGTTTTTTCTAAATAGAAGGAAGGCAAGTAGAGTAGAAGAAAAAAAAAACAGGGAGTTTTGACCACTTTTATTGAGTTTCATCTAACTGTATCTAGGTAGATTTGTCTCCATATCTTCTATCCTCTCCCATTGGTCTTCATGTCTGTTTTGGTGTCAACATCATGCTGTTTTTGCTACTATAGCTCTGTAGTGTACTTTCAGGTCTGCTGTTATGATGCCTCTAGCATCATTCTTCTTGCTCAGGATTGCTTCGGCTATTTGGGGTTTCTTATTCTTCCAAATGAATTTTAGGACTGTTTTCTAGCCCAGTGAAGAATGTCATTGGTATTTTGATGAGAATTGTCTTGAATCTATATAACTCTTTTGATACTTATGGCTATTTGGATAATATTAATTCTGCCTATGCAAGAACATGGGAGGTCTTTCTGTCTTCTAAGGTCTTCCTCATTTTGTTTCTTCAGAGTTTTATAGTTTTCATTGTAGACGTTTTTCACCTCGTTGGTTAGATTAATTCCCCAATTTTTAAGGTTATTATGAATGGAATAGTTTTCCTTATTTCTTTCTAAGCAGAATGGCTATTGGGGTACAGGAAAGATATTGGTTTATCAATACTGATCCTGCTACTTTGCTGAATTTATCAGCTTAAAAGTTTTCTGTTGTTGTTTTTTGGATCTTTTAGATATTTCATGTCATTATTAAGCAGATATAATTTGACTTCTTCTTTTTGTATTTGTATTCCTTTAATTTTCTTCCCTTGTCTTATTGCTCTGGACTAGATTGAGTAGAAGTGGTGAGAGTGGATATTCTTGTCTCATTCCTGATTTTAGAGGAAATGTTTCCTTTTTTCTCCATTCAGTATAATTTTGGCCTTGAATTTGTCATATGTAGTCTTTACAATATTGAGGTAAGTCCCTTCTCTCCCTAGTTTCTCTAGTGTTTTAAACATGAATGGGTATTTGACTTCATCAAATACTTCTTGTGTATCTATTGAGATAATCATGTGGTTCTTGTCTTTAACTGTATTTTTGTGGTGAATTAGATTTATTGGTTCACACATGTTGAACTAGCCTTGCAACCTTGAGACGAAATTCACTTGATAATCATATACTGTCTTCTTAATGTGTTTGTGAATGCAATTTGTCAAGATTTTATTAAGAACTATTGCATCTGTATTCATCAGTGTTATGGTTAGATGGGAAATGTCCCCAGAATCTCATGTGTAAGACAATGCAAGAAAGTTGTTAGGGTAAAATGATTGGGCTATGAGTGCTGAGAGCCACGGCTGAGTCTGTATGGCCCCTGGCATTTTGCCAACAGTATTGATTGATAGGCGAGGCATTACTATCCGCCTCTGCCGCAACTTTTGAGTTCTCGCACTATTTTGGAGTTCTCGTAGGGATTTCCGGGGATTCCCCGAGAGTTCCCATTGGTTGGGGAAGTGCAGGAGGAGGGATTTCCGGGAGAGATATTTCCGGCTGGGGGTTCCTGGACGAGCTGCGTGGCGTTCGGGAGGATTCCCCGGGAGCTGTGTGAAGTGTTTTCCTGCAGTTCAAAAATAAAGTTTGTTCCTGCTTCAGTGGCTCGTGATTTGTGCCCAGCCAGACTGCGGCATTTGGTGGCCCGTACGGGGAACATCTGAAGCTTCGGGGTAAGTGAAATTGCTTGCCCCTAAGGGAAGGCAAGAGAATGGGTGACCATTTTAAAAAACAATGTGTTCTTGTTTTGATTTGTTTTGTGTTTGTTTCAAGCTGCCTATCCCTAGAATTTTACCAGGCAGATTGGGAAAAATGGTTGGCTCAAGGTTTGAAGTTGTTCGCCCCTGAGGAAGAGATAGAAATAGACCACAAATGCACATATCAAGAAAATAGGAAAATTGATACAATGATTTTTTGTTCCGTTTTTGTTTCATTCTGTTTCAGTTTTGTTTTGTGTTATCTTATTGGGTTGCATTATCTTTATAACAGATTAGAAATTAGTAAAAAACAAACTGAAAGAGTGTTAAGTAAATTGTTAGAGGTTCAGACCATGGAGAAAGACATTTTAGATCAAGCAAAAGGTA
>NW_026000077.1:6767077-6788852 GCF_001458135.2 Marmota marmota marmota
TTTTTTTTTTTTTTTTTTTTTTTTTTTTTTAGTCCAAAGTGAGGCAGAACATCATGACAGAAGGTGTAACAGAGTAAAGTATCTTAGAACATGACAATCAGGAAGCAGAGAGAGAGAGCTCCTCTCACCAAGGACAAAATACATACCCCAAAATGATACCCCAGTGACCTACCTTTTCTGGCCACACCCTACCTGCCTACACTTACTACCCAGTTAATCTCTATTAGCAGATTAATGTACCAATTAAGGCTCTCATAACCAAGTCATTTCACCTCTAAACTTTCTTGCATTATCTCACACATGAACTTTTTGGGGACACCTCATATCTAAACAGTAACACTACTGGTAATTCAAGTTTCTTGTCCTCTGTGTTAGTTTTCTATTACTATATAATAATTTACTCCAAAACCAGAGGCTTAAATTAGCAAACATGTGTTATGTCATAATTACTGTGAATCACAATTGCATACATACATGAAAATACACTCTACTGTCATGTGTATCTAAAAAGAACAAATAAATTTTTTTAAAAAAGAAAAATTATAATGGGAGAAAATCTATACTGAAATTTGGAAAAAATAAGAAATCCAGGCATAACTTAGATGGGAATGTCTCGATCATGTTCTGTTGTGAGATTTTAGTCAACCTATAGGCCAGGGCTGTGGTCTCATTGGAAGGTTTGAATGAGGAAATGTCTGTCTACTTACAAATTCATTCATGTGGTTGTTGGCAGACATAATCTCTTAAGTCAAAGATTTTGCTAGTTCTATATCTTCTAATTCAATGAAAATTCCTATGCCTATTCTGATACCAGCAAATACCAAAGCTGTCCAACAATCTTCAGGAAGACCTGGCCTCATGATGTGAGCACTCTGTTGTTGTTAAAATAGAAAAATAATTGCGAGTCTCAACTTGATTTTTATATAGTGAGGCTTTTCCACAGTACTTCCTCATAATATGGCAACTGGCTTTCCCCAGGGTGAGCAATCCAGAAAACAGCAAAACAGTATTCCCAAAATGGAAGCCACATTCTTTTTATAAACTGACCTTAGAAGGTTGTAAAGGAATCATGTAACTTAAAAGTCATATCCCAACACTTCTGCCATATTCTATTCAGTAGAAGTGGATCAATCAGACCTTGCTGCATTCCAAGAGGGAGTTTTATTCAACAGCCCAAATCCTAGGAATCCTTCAGATCACCTTGGAGGCTACCCACTACATTCCAGATCATTGATTCATTCTAATGTAATAGTTTGTATTTTGTGTAAATTTATAAAATGTGTTTCTCAAAGTTTTATAGATCAATCAGAGGTAAAGTATAAAACAAAATGCCACCACATGATGGATGAGTTAGCCAAAAATAATTTGACTGAAAGCAATTTTGTGGAAATAAAGTGGTCCAATATCAATTTGGTGAAAATATATCCTAGTCATTGGAGAAATAGACATATAAAAGCAAAATAAAAAAGTAGAAACTCCCTCAAATCCTGAAAGGCAGATGAAAATTACTGAAGACTCATAAAGGGTTTAAAAAAAAACAACTTTCTGTCATGTACCAAAATAAACAATGTCGTGAAACTAGAAACAAGCTATTAGTATCCCAACAAATTATCATATTGGTTGGTTTGCTTCATAAGAAACTGCATTTGGCCAAATTGCCTCAGCTGACTCATCCTATCCCATTAGAAAAAAAGAAATTATAACTCACTTTGGAGGAAACTTATTGCCTGCATTTCATATCAAGATTTCCAGAGTTAGGTGACTAATGTTGGGAGGCTAAGAGATGGTGCTGAACAATATATTGCCCCAGAGCTTAGTGGTTTAAAACAACCATAATAGCTTATCATCATCTCTCTTTCTTACCATGGTCAAGAATTGGGCGATAATTCAGCCAGAAGTTCTCACTTGGGGTCTCTCATGAAGTTGCAGTTAGATATCAGCCTGGGCTGCAATCAAGTCAAGACTTCATCAGAACTGGAGCCACTTCCTAAAAGGCTACATCACATGGATGTCAAGTTAGTTCTGGTTGTTGTAGAGAAATTACAGTTTTTCTCCAAATGTACTGCTATGTGGAGCTAAATGTTTTAGTGCAGCTAACTTACCCCAGAGTAAGAGATCCAGGACATGAAAACGGAAGCTGCAATTTGACTTTAATTAGCCTCAGGAGTCAGATCTGACACTCCTTCATATTCTATTGGTCACACAGATGCATCCCCGATGCACAGTTGGAGGACACTACATAAATATATGAATCTGAGGCAGTAGGGATCACTGGAGGCTATCTTGGAGACCAGCTATCATGGGCCATACCCAACCAGTTTTCTATGCCTCTTTCTTTCTAGGACCCTCTGCTCTTTTAAGAAATGATTAGTGGTCTTTCCTTTGTTTCCACAAAACTAAGTAAAAGCAAGTTCAGGTTTTTTAGGCTATATCCAAGATGAGTAGTTGAAGTATAATTTATGGAAAGAGCCAGTGGTATACATGAGAGTTGCCTGGTGGAATCACAGAGACCAGGTTCTCACTCAGTAAAATACCAGTCTCACCATTTCAAGACTAGAACTTAAATTCCTCTAGAAACAGGGGATCCTGTTATATCTTTAGAGAAAAATCTTAAAGATGCTCCTGGGAGAGGTAACATACAGATCTAAAGTTGTACTAAGTTTGTAAATGATATGTGACAGATCTTTTTCTGACAAGAAGTTTTCATAAAGGTTGAACAACAGAAAGGAGGTGGAATGGCCCCTACAAGAAACAGAAGAGGCTGTGGGGATGTGGAAGTAAAATCACTGACATCACCATTTTTTCCAGGACCCACACTTATCCCACAGCATTTCAAAGAGAAAATTACAGAAAGACATACTAGCCAAATAATAGTAATAGGTCCTAAAATAGAGTGCAGTTAGGAACAAGTAATTGAAAGAAATGTCATTTTTTTAAAAAACTAGCATCCAAAGTCTATAGTTTTAGACTATGACTTATTTGTGCCTTTTGATTAATGCTCTCTCTGCACATGCTGCTCTGCCTGTTAAACTTTTAACAGCTCTGACATAAAACACATACATATACCCATAAAGGCATAGATAGAAGAGATGTCATGGGCCTCTGTGAGGACACGGTCATAAAACCACACTTGGATCAGACATGAATTACTTCTGCCATGTTTCTGCTTGTCCTTTACACCATCTGGAATTGTCCCAAATGGGCAGCAAAAAGTGTAGCAATGTTGGCTCATATTCTCACAAATGACTAAGAGCTGGCTATTTGCAGATTGTTTTTAGACCAAATCCCATGACATTGAGCTTGAAGAAGCACAGAGAGGTATTCAAATGTCTACCCAGTTCTGCAATTTGGTTGTACCAAATGTTGCTTAAGATCCCTCCCAAATACCTGAAAATCATTCCAAAAAAACAGTCGCTATTCAAGCTACTTATGACTTAACATATAAAGCTCACATACTATAATTTTGACAAATGTGGATATTATAATACCTAATTCTTTTGCCATGTTTCCCTTTGTTTCTGCCAGAACCAACTATGCTACTGCAATCTCTCTTTTTGCTAGAAAAAAAACAAATCTGCAGCTTCCATCTTTTTTCCTTTCATTAGCTACGGCCACAAGGTACCATTTTTGTCATTACCAGCAAATGCTCCCAAGGACCATCTTGCTCACATGCTACATACCATGCAACTAAATATTTCATATTTTGACTTTAGAGCAAAATCCAATGATATACATACACACACACACACACACACACACACACACACCTCTCACACTAAGAGACTTAGAAAAGTTATTAATTGGAAAACAAACAAGTGTGTTTCTTTTTTCAGTAAAGTCCTTCATAAAGGAAATGCTACTGGTGAAATATATTTTTTTGTTGTTGGTACCAGGAATTGAACCCAGGGGTACTTAACTACCAACCTACATTCCCAGCTCTTTTTTATTTTTTTATTTTGAGACAGGGTCTTGCTAAGTTGCTTAGAGTCTCACCAAGTTGCTGAGGCTAGCTTTGAACTTAGATCCTCCTGCCTCAGGCTCCTGAGCCACTGGGATGACAGGTGGGCCCAATCACACCTGGCTACTTGTGAAATATTTATCTCTAGCAAGACTATAGAGTGCAGAATTTAATTTGGAAAAAAATTTTTAAATGGTATCCTTTTTTCTCGTTTTTCTAATTAGACTTTAAAAGAGTGTGTCTGTCTTGTTCAGTGTTGTACCCTGGCATGCAATTAATTACCTAAATATAGTAGATACTCAATAAATACTTATGGGATGAATAAATGTGATAAATGAAAAATTAGTCAATAGATCACTAAGCTGTACTGCAATGCTTTCCCCTTTTCTGTAACCAGCTACCCCACAAACTCTATGAATTTTTCCAAAGCCTAAATCCAACTCTATATCCAGGATTCATCTGAATTCCCAGCATTCTCCTTATTGTTGGTCCAGGTTTCCAAACACCTGAACACCTCACCTTTCCCTTTCAATTTCCCCTCCTCTAGTCCCTACTGATATCCAAAGATAAAACAGAAAATTTTCTATTTTCAGGTGCAAAATAAAATTAAAACACATTCACAGGAAATGACAGCCTTGGGAAGAAAACACTTACTTGTGCCCCCACTCAAACTCTGATCTCAATCATTCCTGCATTCGTGCATTAGTCCATTCATCTTTCAACAAACAGTTGAGTGACTTCTGAGTGTTATTATTCATATTGATGCAAAGATACATCCAGAAAAAGAAACTCTAGAACTTATAACCCAATAATCAGAATCTGGCAAAAAAAATGAATTTAGTCCTACTGTTAAAGTGCCAAGTTATCTCTAGAGATTAATCCCATTTCAGTGATGATAATTATAGGGAAAGCAACCTTATTTAGTCCCAGGCACTATACTGGACAGTTTCCATATGTCATAAAAATCATCACTATGGAGCTTGAATGATATCCTTGGATACTATTTTATTACATAGGGTCTGTACATGTGTAAGAGAGTTCCCCACACTTCCAGAGTCCCCTGGCTATTGTGAAGCCAACAATGAGTCATAGGTAACACAAACAACTGTAAATATCAAGTTGCAGGTCTTGCTGGTGTTTACGGAATTGTGATCCCACTAGAGGTTAACTTTGGTTTCAGATATTGTTCACCGTTAGATTTAGACTTGCATTATTCCCAGGTTTTACAAGAAACCTGACTTCAAGTTAGTCACAAAGGGGATGACAGAGTATCGGAGAATGAACACTAATGAGACCAAAAATCAACCCACTGGGATAAGTCTTTGGTTTTATTAAACTTGGATCAAAGCATATATACATTTGTTTGGGTTTTTTCCTTTTTTTTTTTCCCCTCATTTGAACCTTTTTCTTCTCTACCACCCTGTCCTCAGCCCCATCTTCCCATTTCTGAATATGAATTGCTGTTTTCATGTTCCTTGGATTTGGGCTCATTGCAGATAGCTCGCCTTCCAAAATGCTTCTAGATTTGAAGACCTCCTTCTGAGCATCAGGAAAGTCAAGAAGGTTTGCCAGGTGTGAGAGTCCTCTGAGTGCCAAAGCACTGCGCCAAATCACTCGGGAAGGGATCTAAGATTTTCCAGTGTCCAGATGAGCCAATGAAATACACTTTAAATGCCTGAAATATAAACTGACTACATTTTGTGAAAAGATTCTCTGTTATAACTGAAACCTGGCAAGAGAGGGAGCAACCTGAGGGGCCTTTCTCCTCCCTGACTTGAAACCTCTGGGGGAAGTGGAGTCTCATTTGTAAGCAGGTCTTGTTGCCAATGAATTCAGTATGATTGGACTTCACATTTCAGATTCCAGGAAATTTCCATTAAAAATAAAAGTCTTGAAATTTGACCTTTTATGGTTGTAAAATTCCACACCATTGAACACATTCACTAGCACCCGAAATGATGAGTGAACATCTTTATTCAGGTTAGCATCAGAAGCATCTGATAAAACAGGACCCTTAGGAGAATCTCGGAGGCTTGGTAATTAGCATAAACTCTCATTCATAACATTATTTCTATTGTCTTTCTGAGCAATTATGATTGTTATAGAAAAATCCACCATGGGTAAAATGTGGAAATGGAAGTATTCCCCACATATTCCTGTTGGATAGTTGAGCAGAATGGAAAACTGCCCATAAAATCTGAATGCTAAATGTAGGAGGCAAAAATGGTGCTGGGTGTCATGGTGTATCTGTATCCCAGCAGCTGAGGAGGCTGAGGCAGGAGGATCAGGAATTCAAAACCAGCCTCAGCAACTTAGTGAGGAGCTAAGCAACTCAGAAAGCCTTTTCTAAATAAAACTTAAAAAGGACTGGGGATGTGGTTTAGTGGTTGAATGTCCTTAGGTTCAATTCCCAGTGCCAAAAGAGAAAAAGAAAAATGGTTTCACTTTAAATTGAACCCTCTTTGACACTATTTTATGCTATTTTGCAAAACTTTATATTCCTATCAAACTCCCTTCCCAAAGTACAAAAAGGAGAAGAGGATAAAAGAGTGATATGTCAGAAAGTTTTACAATTATGCAGATGTTTATTTTCAATAAATAAAGTCATAATTTCCCCAATATTTCAGAGTTTTTAAATAGACAAGTCTTAGTTTTGACCCAAGGCCTGCTCTAGGCATACACAATCATTAGACAGGTCTATTATTTGGAAATGAAGAACTGAGTAAATTCTCCAGATAATTCATAGTGGATTGCTATCATCAATAATATATTCTAACTCCTAAACCTCTCTTTCACTAAGGAAAATGTTTAGATGATAAGGATGATGAGCCATACAAACCCAGTCACTTTCCCTTCTTTAAACCTGGACAGATCACAAACACAGAGGACTCCTTCCTTTCCTTCCTTTCTTCATATGCAAATAGAATGCTATAAGAAAATTCATCCAAACACCAATAATAATGAACTCTGGATAGTGGAATAAAGTGTTAAAGGATTTTAGAATTTTCATTTTTTTTTTTGGACTAAAGTATCACTTTTCAAGTAAGGAGGAAATGGTGACAAAATACAGAAAGAGAATAGAACAACATCCCCCCCCCAAAAAAAAAGGAAAAGAAAAAACTCACATCTAGCTGAATTTTCACCATATAGGTGAATGAGGTTTAATCCCTAGAATTCCTCTACAAGGCTTTGCCATCACACCTTATGATGGACTCCTAAATCTTTGTGTTCACAAATTTGGATTCCTCTACTACCCTTCACCAGTCCATCCTCCTCTGCATGCTGAGCACATAGAATTGCTTCTGAATTGCTCTTAGTATCCACATACTTCCTCCGTGAAAATATATGCAAGTAGCTACCACCCCCTACCAATGTATGAAATAGGTCCCTGAATATAACACCTTAACCATTTATGTTCATTCAACTCCTACTGATTAGGTAATACTAGCTTAGAAGACTTAGCAGATTCTAATCTGAGGCAGTAGGGATCACTGGAGGCTATCTTGGAGACCAGCTATCATGGGCCATACCCAACCAGTTTTCTATGCCTCTTTCTTTCTAGGACCCTCTGCTCTTTTAAGAAATGATTAGTGGTCTTTCCTTTGTTTCCACAAAACTAAGTAAAAGCAAGTTCAGGTTTTTTAGGCTATATCCAAGATGAGTAGTTGAAGTATAATTTATGGAAAGAGCCAGTGGTGTACATGAGAGTTGCCTGGTGGAATCACAGAGACCAGGTTCTCACTCAGTAAAATACCAGTCTCACCATTTCAAGACTAGAACTTAAATTCCTCTAGAAACAGGGGATCCTGTTATATCTTTAGAGAAAAATCTTAAAGATACTCCTGGGAGAGGTAACATACAGACCTAAAGTTGTACTAAGTTTGTAAATGATATGTGACAGATCTTTTTCTGAGAAGAAGTTTTCATAAAGGTTGGACAACAGAAAGGAGGTGGAATGGCCCCTACAAGAAACAGAAGAGGCTGTGGGGATGTGGAAGTTTCAGAAGTTCATTCAGTCCATGGTTGGTTGACTTCGTAGTTCTGGGCCTGAAGTAAGGCAGAACACTATGGCAGAATGGCTTGATGGAGAAAAATTTCTCAGCTCATGACAGCCAGCAAGCAGAGAGAGCTTGAGTGCAAGGATCCAGGTAATATGATCTCTAAGGGCACACCCCCAGTGACCGGCTTCCTCCAACCATACCCTTCCTACAGACAGTTACGACCCATTAATCCATTCAAATTATTAACCCATTAAATATTAAACCCACTCATTCGGATACAGCTCTCATAATCTAATCATTTTACTTTTGAACATTCTTACTTTGTCGCACACATGATCTTTTAGGGGAAACCTCATACCAAAACAGGGGCATTTTGTTCTGCTTCGAAAATTCAGGTCATTATCCTATAAACAGCAGGCTTAAAGACCTGCTGGCTATACTCTACTACACACACACACACACAAAAAAAAAAAAATATTCCCAATAAAATAAGATGCTTAGTTTTCTTAAATGTCAGAAATAAATCTCTACTCAGAGATTAGTAGCATCAAATGTTATATTATAAAAAAACATAATTGCTACCTAACACCAAGTTTTGGTTACCTGGCAGCTTTTTAAGACAATACAATAGAAGTCACATATAGAATGAAGAACCTAGAAAACAGACCTACGCTGGTTATCTCCTTCTGAATGATTTCACCATATTGTCTGTACATGAGAAAGGTATAAATATTTCATAACTAAATATCAGTATTCTTTCTATGATGTAGGACTCAGACAAAAGATGGCCCTCTGGTCCCAACTTATACATCTTGGTTGTACAGACATCTGTCCTCACATCTTGATAGAGTGACAAAACTCAATACCTACAAGGTTGTAAAAATGGCTGTTTTATAATTTTTCAAGATTGGAGTGTGTATCAAACTCTTACTTTAAAAAAAAATTAAGATTATATCCTGCAATTGTTGCATTTTTAGAAATGGTTCCAACTTCAAGTTTATTAGATCATAAAGACATGTTGGCAGGAAGAAACACTTCTTCCTCACAAAGGAAGTTCAGGAAAGAAGACCTCTCTGGATGTGAAATTTCCAGAGGACAAGGCATCTACTTCTGCAAAGATTAGCCAAACTTTAGGAATTTATGCATAGAATTTTCTCCAGGTGTTTTGCTTCATTTTGTTTTGTTTTTCAATTAGACGCCATATCTCTGTGCAAAGCTCTGGGGTCAATTCCCAGCAGCTAAATAAATAAATAAATAAATAAATAATCGATCTTGCATAAAGCAGAGGTCATCATGAGCAAGAATAACACATAAAAGGAGATCACTAAGTTATGTGAAATCAGCACCTAAAAGTGGAGAATTTATTGTGCATCCTACACTATTAAATTTCTGGTCAAAGGAATCAAAGACAGGTCTATGAGAATGAACTGGATTTGATATCAAAACCACATTTTGGTGATCACTATATTATTTATAGTTAATCTGCTGTTGCCTGTGTCTATTTGCTGGGGTGTTGACCCTACGTTTTCTTCTAGGAGTTGTGTAGTTTCAGCTCTAATTCCTAGGTTTTTGATCCATTTTCAGTTGATTTTTGTGCAGGGTGAGAGATAAGGGTCAAGTCTCATTCTTCTACATATGGATAACAAGTTTTTCCAGCATCATTTGTTTAAAAGGCTGCCTCTGTTCCAAGTACGTTTTTGGCATCTTTGTCAGGGATCAGATGACTATGGATGTATGTCTTCTGTTCTGCATCATTGGTCTGTGTGTCTGTTTTTATGCCAACACCATGCAGTTTTTATTGCTGCAGCTCCATAGTGTAATTTGAAGTCTGGTATTATGATGGCTCCAAGCATTGCTTTTTTGGCTTAGAATTACACAGGGTATTTTTAAGTTCTCTGCCTTTTTTCTGGTTGACGTCCCTTCTCTCTTCTAGCTCCATCTCTATCAAAATTATCTTCACTCCTACCCAAGAAACCTACATTTAAAGATATGGGGCAGGAGGCTAGCAATGATGGTGGAATGGGATGGACATCATTATCCAAAGTACATGTATGAAGATATGAATTGGCATGAACATACTTTAATATACAAACAGAGATATGAAAAATTGGGCTCTATATGTGTAATAAGAATTGTAATGCATTCCGCTGTCATGTATTTAAAAAATAAAATCAATTTTTAAAAAAGAAACCTACATTTGTAACGAGTTCATATTCACCTTCATTTTGTCTTGCATTACATAATCTTATGAGGCATATATAGACATATGTGTGCACATATACAAGAAATCATTTTTGTGTATATTGTACTGGGGATAGAACCCAGAACCTTGTGCATACTAAGGAAGCCCTCTACCATTGAGCTACACCCCAAATCCCAATTTTTTTTAAATAAAAATGGTATTAGGCTACTTGTGTTTTTCCTATATCCTTTTTAATCCTCACACAACAATTCTTTATGGTAAACCTTCAACTAAACTGACTTAGCTTTAATTCATTGTTTTTATTGTACAATATACCAGTGTGTGAATATACAACTCATTTAATCATATCCATAAAGGTGGCCATTTGTTTTATTTCCATATTTGTTTCCACTAATATTATTGCAATAAAATCCTTTATTTTGAAAGTATAGATGTGAGGTCTAAAATTGCTAGGTAGAAGAGTTTGTGTATTTTTATTTTAATCTCTAAAAAAAAAGGTCATAATGCTTCTACCAGAAAATAAACTTTTTTCATATATACCTTTTCAGAAAATTTTATTATAGTTTTTTAAAATTTTGCCCATTTGATGGTCTAAATATAATATCTCATCATGATTTGAATTTGAATTTCTCCAACTACTAATAAATTTTAGTATCTTTTTGTCAGCTTGGTCCAGTTGGATTTACTCCTAGTTTTTAGAATTTTTAAAGGTGAAAAGTTAAAACATAACAAATACAAAAAAATAATGTAGAAGACACCAAAGTGCCTGTGCTCCAGATTTAACACAAAACTGTCAGATTTCTCTAAGGCATTTGGGGGGTGGGAACTGGGGTTGTAGCTCAGAGGAAAAGCTCTTGCTTAGTATGCAGGAGGCCCTGGGTTCAAGCACTGCAAATAAAATGTCTCAAGTTTTTAAAATAAATAACATGTTGCAAGTATGGTTGATAGTCCTCCTCCCCTGCTAATCTCACTATATCCTCTTCAATTTCCTACCTTCAAGAGAATAACCAATAACCTGGAGTTGGTATGCATTCTTCCCTTCAGTGATTTTATACTTTTAACAAACATATATTCATTTTAATTTTTGGTTTTAATCACTCTACTATTCTGCAATTATACCTTCTATCACTGTATTTTTAATGGTGCCTTCTATTTTTAACTTGTATATTTGATATATCAGAGTCTAAAATTAACCAATCTTTATCCACCAAGAAGACACAGGACTTTCAAGTACCTCAACTATAATGTCTCCCTCTTTTACTTTCTGACATTCTTTATAATTAGTGCTTGCTTAGATTTTTTAATTTGCATATTTCCCAGTACCTTTACATTTTATTCCTTTGCATCTTTGCCTTCTTCCAAGGTTCCTTCTTTCTGAAAAACAATGTTCAAAAACTCTTTCAGTGGTATTTATTAATAGTCAATACGCACTCTTGAGTAAAACTTCAGAATTTCAACTTGTCCACATTTCTTCTTCAGTCTCCGGTATGAATATATATTTCTTAGTCTTGTTCGGTCTCATTGTGCTTCTTCAAATAAGTCTTCGTATCTGGAACTTTTATTCTGAAAAATTCTTTGCTATTATATATCCTTGAATATTACCTTTTCCCTATCCTCTCCATTTTTTTCTCTTTGTAACTTCTATTATCTCTCTATTGTCCTTTTAATTCTAACTTCCATGTCTTATAATCTTTTATTCATATTTTCTGTCCCTTTATATATTCTTATACTGCGTACTTACGCCTCATCTCTACTCTTCCATGTGCTAGTCGTACACAAGGATTTGCATTCCAGATCTCCCCTCTCATGGGTTTACAGCAATGTTGCCTTGAAATTATTCCAACTTTACCTGTAATCTCAGCAGCTGGGGAAGCTGAGGCAGGAAGATCACAGGTTCAAAGCCAACCTCAGCAATTCAGTGAGGACTGTAAGAAACCTAGTGAGACCATATCTGAAAATAAAAAGGGGGTGGGGGGCCTGAGGATGTGGCTCAATAATTAAAGATCCTTGGGTTCAATCCCTGATATTAAAAAAATATATATTAAAACTTTAGCCTCTAGTTTCTTGGGCCTATATGATATCTGAGTCTTGAGTCCTTTGCACTTTTAGTAAGTCACACATATCAGGATACAAAAGGTGGAGAAACTCAGATGGGATGAACTAGAATAGTGACAATCCCCAAAATCATGTCAAGGGGAGGATTTATTTGTCTAAAAAAAATATCTTTACCTTATTTTTATCCTTGTTAATAAAAATTTTTATTGCATAAAAATTTCTAGATTGTAATTTCTTCTCCTCAGAATTTTGGGTAGTTTGATACAAAGAGAGGACTCAATGTGAATGGTATGGATTGTCTTCAAATATCTAAAATATTTCTTTGTAGAAGGATAATAAAAATTGCAGTGTCACCTTGAAAAACAGAATTAGGGCTATTGTGTTTCTGCCACAATGGCTTCTGTTTCGTATAAAGAAGAGACTTCCAACATTCAGAACTGCTAAAAATAGTGTAGACACTCTCAAGAGGTACTAAGATCTTCATATTTGAAGAGGTTTTCAAGTATAAAATTGGACAACGAAGGTAGACAAACGTTTGGCAGAAATGTTGCATGGGGGATTCATGCATCATTTGATTGCTGAAATTATTGAGGTTTTAGATTTCCAGAACTGAGAATCTCTAATTCCTTTGAACTGCCTAGATAAAAATTCATAGAATTGACTATATACCAACAGTTGTTCGATGTTATTGATAAGGTGAAGAAGGTTGCAGTACTATGCAGATTCTAAAGTCTTAATGCCTTATAACAACTTTTACTTCTAGTTCATATGATATGAGAGTTGAAATTTGGCTGTGGCTTTGCCAGGCTATGCTGAAAAGAGCTCACTTTAGGTGGTTCCATGTGTCTTCCCATTCTGTTGCCCAGGCCAACACATCAGCCACTACCTGGAGCATGCTATTCTCAAAGTAGAAGACACAAGCTCAATGGGGATGGGAAGAACAAAGCCAAAGCATGCAAGAATATTTAAACCTTTGCTTGTATGTGGTTTATGTCATCTGCTAATATTCCTATGGCCAAAACATGTCATATAGCCAATCCCAAAGTTAATGGGACAGAAAAATAAATACCTCCTTCAGAAAAACTTAACAAGTGCGGGAAAGAGTCAGTGGCTTGCTTGAACCAGCTCATAGTGACTTTCAACAGCCAGTTTTTTAATTTTAGAAATTTGCTAAGGAGATTATTAAACCATCAATATCTTGAAATGGAAACAGTCTCATCATGAAAGTTGGAAAATGCTACAAATTAAATTTCCCTCACCTCTCCTAGTACCCTAAAGCTAGTTGTTAAAACATTTTTCAGCACACCACTAGAGGGAACCAATAGATGTCAACAAACAAAACTGGCTACCATTGTTGCCATGGCAACCAGAGCCTCAAGGAGCCCAGCAATAGTAATGGATAAACAGCATTTAAAAATCCTTCAAACTACATCTTTTCTCTATACACTAATGGGCATAGTGCTGATTATCTTAGAGGAAAAAAAAAAAGGATCTGTTAGACCCTCTCCAATCACCTTTTTGGCCACAGCAAGAGACCAAAACATGAAAGTCCATGCATCCTCCCCTATCTTTCAGGAGCTCAATTTAGGGTCTTGTTTCCTTGGCAACTTATTTAACACTGAAACCACTTCCAGTTCCCACTTCTCTCAGCTACTTTATATCCAGTAAAACATTTCCATGCCTTTCTGCTTCCTTGGCACCCCCCATAAGCTCTTGGGATGGTTTCCAGTCTGGGCCCCCACTTCACTATGCAATCCCTTCCTTACACTAAGCTCTAATTGACTCCAACGTTTTCTTTTCCTGCAGTGTGGGCTTGATAGTGGTAAGTGC
This sequence comes from Marmota marmota marmota, assembly GCF_001458135.2. NCBI lineage: Eukaryota > Metazoa > Chordata > Mammalia > Rodentia > Sciuridae > Marmota > Marmota marmota. Next base: position 6,781,125 of record NW_026000077.1, read on the forward strand.
TGTCACTTAAGGAACCCCAGGTGCACAGGCTGGGCTTCCCCTGGCCCCACACTGTCATCTGCCCACCTCCCACATTGGCCAATTGACCTACACTGTCAAGATTTCCTAAGCCAGTGCCTGAAGTCAAGGGTACTTGTGGATTCTCCTGGGAGACTATCCCATCCTAAGGATGATGAAAAGATTGGGGAGGAACTGACTTGGAAGGAGACCAATAGGCTTCAACAGAACTGCCTGGAAAGCACCAGAACTGTACTTCTGCACAAGATCCATGGTCATTTGCCCTCTTTGTCCTTCCTCTATTGCTCCCAATTTCCCTCTCTTGGCCGCCACCCCCCCCTCCGCACCTCCGCCACCTCAGAGGGCTGGTTCCAATTGCAAGGCGATTCCTCCAACAATCCTGGCAACTGGAGTGAAAGGTGCCGACAAAGAGGCCCTCTCCACAGCTCCCTTTTCACAAGAAGCATGTATCCAATTAAAGGATTTTAATTAAAATACTTTCTGTAGCATCCTGTTTCTACTCACTGTTATAAATTAAACTTGACATTCTCTGATTTAACAGGTGGGTGAGATTATTCTGAAAGCTGCCAGATGAGAGGAAATAGATGCTAGGCTGAAGGAAGCTGTGTGCCTGGAAATGTGAATGTGTGTGTGTGCATGTGTGTATGCGTGTGTGTGAGTGCATACGCACGTGCGCACACACATGTGCATGCACGGGCACACATATGCACTCAGACACTTATGTAAGTGTATACTATATGCATAAGTGAATTGTGTGTGCATTTGTTTTCTCCATAAATTGGTTTTAAATTGTTTAGTCTTAAATGGGAAAGTCATGATACAGCAGGAGACTATGAAAAAAAAAATCACAACCTTAAAAAAGTCAGAATCTCATACAACACCCTTAAAATCTCAGCCAGAAGTGCCCATTTGCACATTTCTTATTAGTGACATCCCATTTCTAAGCATCAACTGAAAAAGATCTGTAAGTTCTCTTTTTGTTTTCTATAAATGATGTTTTAATCCACATTACTTATACGAGGGAATAAGGAGGAAGGAATTTTCAGTGTTGGTGTTAACAATTACAGGTTTCATCTCCTCGGTACTTTAGATAGTCAATCATCAAATTAAATGCTCCAAGAAGTTCTTACAGACTATGCATTACATCTTTGGGTGTCCACTGACCACTTCAAGGGCTTCCTTTGCTCTAGAAAGAGTAGCTTCAAACCCAATACCTGTAGGATATTGTCTAACTTCCATGTAGTTCTCTTGTTGTCCCCATGAGTGGACCTCTCCTCTCCAGAACTGCCTCTTCCTTCCAGATTCCACTTCCTGTTCTCTTCTCTCAAGACGCTCCCTGACCACTTCAACATAAACTTACTAACTTAAATGAATGCCATATTGATTCATTTATTCAAAAGTATTACCCAGTATTGTAAGTGCAAAGGACACAGCAGTGAACAATAAGAAAATAAACAAATATAAAATATATTCAGTGCTGGAAACACGCTAGGAGGAAAAATAAAGAGGGTTGATATGGATAGTGTGCTGTTTGCATTTTTACCTAATTCTGTTGCCATTATTTAAAGTTTTACATGGTTATGTTCCAGTTCTCCAACTGGACTGTGATTTCCTTGAGGATAGGAATTATGTCTAATGCCTTGAAGTAACAGTCAAAATATGTAACAGTTAGTGTACAGAAGCACCAACCCGTGAGAATGGACCTCAGCCATTCTCATGTGTCCCATCTGGATATTTGCCTTGCTAAACTTTATTGAATCCTCCAGTTTACAATATTACTCAATATATTTTGATTCCAATGTTTATTTATAATAATATTTGCTTTCTCATATTATCTCAATGATATTCTAATGGCCTGAAAGAGAGAATGTTTTTTTAATCAGGGAGTAATAGGTTTGAGCTAGGCGTGGTGACCCACACCTGTAATCCCAGCCACTCAGGAGATTGAGGTAGGAGGATTGCAAGTTTGGGCAACTTAGTAAAACCTGTCTCAAAGTAAAAAGGGCTGGGATGTATCTTAATTGTACCATGTCCCTAGGTTCAATCCCCATAACCACAAGGAAAAAAAAAGTCTTAGTTTTAAAAATGTACAGGTTAAGACTCCTCAGCCAGGGTCAGACAATTCCCATTAAGGAACCTGGATAAATTTCCTTTTAATCTTAACACTTCATTGGCTCTCTCAGAGTCACCTAGAAAAGCTCTTCCAGTAAAAACAGACCCTTCAGAAACATTTCTCCTGGAAAACTCCTAAAATTATAGTTTCATTGTGTAAGTTCCTAAAGGAAAAAAAAATGCTTTATTGTATGGAAGAAAGATCGTGGACATTGGATGTAAACCGATCTGCATTAAACTCCTGCCTTCACTTAACAGTTTTTCTGAATGATTTAGGCCAGTTAATTAAACTTTTCTGAGGTGCAGTATTCTTAATTGTAAATGGGAAAGAATCATACCAACATTGCAGTGTTGTTAGAGTTGTTGTGGAAAATGAAGTGAAAGAGAAGTTGCATGTCCCTACCTGATACAAAACCGATGCTGTGTGAATGATAGCCACTGGAGTTGTGGTCATTTTCAGTTGATATCTGTAAGGGTCCAATCACATGCATGGGCAGACTGTAAAGAATACAGGTAGTGTGTACATGTATGACTACACTACGGGTGGGACTCTGCACAATGTACTGCCAGAGGAATGAGAAGTTGCGCTCCATTTCTGTATAATGTGTCAAAACGCATTCTGCTGTCAAGTATAACTGGTTAGAACAAATTTTAAAAGATCAAGAAAAAAAAGAACATAGATAGATTCACCAGCACATACTGTGATATCAGTGCAAGGATTACTCCCCAATATGCTTAGGGCTCCACTTTTACTCTACTTTACATCTAGGAAAGAGTAGTACCTACATGTCAATATACTAAGTATCCTCAAAAAAAAAAAAAAAAAAAGCAAGCTCCTGAAAGACATGAATCTCAATTTTTCTCTCCTGCATTTTCCTTTCCTTCCACTCCATTTCTGCACCATCCCTGGGATGAGGCTCCACCCACGAGATGACGGGCAATGTGGACGTGCAGAACTGGAGAAGTGTCATCAAACTGATTGAAGAAAGTGAGGCTGGGCCCAAGGGAGAGATGGATGAGTTGCTGCTGAGACCCAGGCCAGACAGAAAGGGGATGTTCTAAAAGTCCAGCGAGGATGGGAAAGGCAGCGGAGCACAACAGACACTAGTATGGCAATATGTAAATCAATGGATGTGTAACTGATGTGATTCTGCAATCTGTGTATGGGGTGAAGGTGGGAGTTCATAACCCACTTGAATCAAAGTGTGGAATATGATATGTCAAGAAATTTGTAATGTTTTGAACAACCCACAATAAAAAATTAAAAAAAATAAAAAATAAAAAAAAAAATAAAAGTCCAGCGAATCATAAATCCATCCAATAGACACGTTCTTTCCTTAGGAGACAACTGCTTCAAGCTGAAAAGAGGCAAGCCTAGAGGGAATAAATAAATGTATCAATTTCCATAATTGGTTTTTATGAGTATGGAACTCATTACCCCCAAGATGTAATGCAAACTGAAACTATAAGCGGCTGAAAAAATACAAGTGAGAAGAACACATGGAAGGCGGGGCTATCATGGGGCTCATTAAGGGAACTTAGAATTTGAAAGGTACTAGCAACAAGCAAAAAAGCAATAAGCATTCACTGAAGCTCCTCTGTGCCAGGACTTGTGCTAAGAAAAGATGGAGCACCAAAGAAGTAAAGACCAGCCGGGCACGATGGTGCACACCTATAATCCCGGCAGCTCAGGAGGGTGAGGCAGAAGGACTGCAAGACCAAAGCCAGCCTCAACAACTTAGTGAGGCCCTAAGCAACTCTGTGAGACCCTGTCTCTCAATAAAATACAATAGTGCTGGGATATGACTCAGTGGCAAGTACCCCTGAGTTCAATCCCCAGTACCAAAAAAGAAGAAGAAGAAGAAGTAAAGACCTTAGTCCCAGGTTTGAAGGATCTTACAAAAGAGGAGAGATGAGATGTACCCTCAAGAGGCTGCAGGGCAACTTAAGAATTTGATCAGCAGTACTGAAGTGCAATGGAGAATAAAAGGAGAGAAAGATAAGCCTAAAAGCTTCAAAGAAGATGTAGTGTTTGAGGTGCACTCAGAAGAAGGGGTAGAATTTGGTCAATGGAAATTAGAATCAATGCCACTGAGACTAGATGTAGGCCCTAGAAAAAGAAAAGCTGAACTGGATTTGGCAAGCAATGTAACAGGGTCCCAGACCCTTGTTGACAGTCAAGCCCAACAATGCCCCCCACCCATACTACTTGTGGGGACAGGCAAGGGGAAGAAGTAGAAAAGTTAAGGCAAACATAAGAAAAGGTAAATGATGAAAAGGTTACATGTCCATCAAATAATAGGGAAGAGAGTTTGAAGAGGGGGACATCTAAAATTTCCCTAAGCTCCAGAAGTACCTTGATATATTTTATTTCTTACTGACATCTGAGAGGAGTTCACACCCTGCCCACACAATGTACCCCCATTTCTGAAAAGCTTAGTTAGTATATGGCCCCACCAATAGGAATAACCACACCATGTAACTTGCAAACTAGAAGAGAATCACCAATGTTTATAAGCACATGGGGGTCGATGGGAACCGAGGGCCAAATGAGGACTGAACATTAAACAGATAAACACATACATAAAATCCAATCTGCAATGAGAAACCATGGTGCAATGAGAAAAGGTGATGGGTGACATGAGGTTTTCCACTGTTTCCAGGGGCAAGGTCTAAACTGAACTTAAATTCCATGTTTAGCTTCCCAAATGATTTCCCAGTAGTCTCCCATTGATTCTCAGCCTTTGACCACTTAAAAAGCACTTTAAAGCACATAGAAGAATATTGAAAATATACAGAAAAAACAGCTAGAAAACTCTTGTTGTACATCTGGAAACCAAGCTTTGAAGCATAGATGGTCATGTGCTATCTAAATAACCTCCCTTTATGTCCTTGGGTGAAATCTATATATGGGTCAAGTCATTTTCCACCAAAGTATTAAATGAGATGAACTTTCCCAAGAACTATCCCAAGATGGAATGTGTTTCTTATTCTGGAAAAAAAGCCTGCTACAAGAGTCCACGCCTGGGCTGTTGGTAAAAAGATGAATATGTTTGGCAATTATGTATGATACCCTGTCAAATATTTTGGCATTGACTAAGAAAGACATAAAATCTAACTGTGTTTCCTCATGAAGGGACTGAATTATTGCCCATCAAATTCTTGCTATGAAAACACTGGAATAAAAACCTAGGTCCAGAGTATCAGGACTAAGGAAACTTAGCGTAAAAAGAATTTACTCATCTGCAGTGAAACTCTCAGCCGCTAAAGTGCATGTGGTACTATGGGAAAGGCCTGAAGTGAAAACAGAAAACGTACCAAGAAATTGCATTTGATTCCTCAGTAGAAGGAGGAAAAAGAATGGTGTTCTGGTTTAGATATTAGGTATCCCCAAAAGTTCATGTGTAGAACAACACAAGAGTGTTTAAAGGTGAAATGATTGGGTAATGGGTGTTTAGCCTAATCAGTGCATTAATTTGCTGATAAGAACTAATTTTGGTTCTACTAATAGCAGATAGGCTATGGCTGGAGGAGGTGGATCACTGGGGGCATGATGTGCTGCCACACCTCAGACATAGAGCCATGGAGTTGGCTGTCTATGGAGTGAGACCTCTGAAACCGAGAGTTCCCTGATAAACTTTTCCTCCGTTAATTGTCCTTGTCAGGTCTTTTGTTCACATCAGTAAAAAGATAACTAAAAAGGTAACTAAACTAAAACAACTGGTTTCTGGATATTGTCCCCAGTTCTTGACTTCTCTTTGCCCAGGATGCCCACCAACACCGTGGTTTGTGCAAACATGGTACTAACCACAGGTGTCTTTAGGTAAAGCCGTTCTTTCTGTGGAGTACATGCTGATAACAACTGAGAACATGGGAGGAAATGAGAATGTTCCTTTCTGCTGGGCCTCTTGCTACAGGACAAGTAGAGTGACTAAGTGTCTCAGCTTTGAGACTGAACCAGTTTTAGCTCTGAAAACCCCACATCCCAAGAAACCCCCCAGTCCCAGGGAGAGTGAAAAGATTTATCACCATACCAGAAAAGGGCATGTCAAGTCCTAAGTTACCACTGAGGGGTACACAGAAGAACTCAGAGTGGCCTCAAAGTGGTAACTGGAACAGCACAATTGACCAATTGCCTCTGTCACAATTTTGAAGAGGTCCAATCTTGAATAAAACAAACACAAAAAAACATAACCTTAACTCATTTTATAGGGGTTGGAACTAAAAAAATATTAAAGTTACGAAATGGGAACAATATTTGAAGATTGTTCTTTAATCTGGATTAAATTAGAAGTCTCCTGACAAGAAAATCGGAAATTAAAATTATATCCTTCAATTTCAGTTCGCTCCAAATTGAAAACAACTAGACTTTGTGGTGAAATCCTGTGGCTATTAAAGGTATCTTAGGAAATCTTGACATTCTATCTCCTGGAAAAGAGTTAAAATATAATTCCTAAATTGTAAATTATACTTTGAATAAATGGAGAAATGTAGACAAATGATCTTCACCTGAATGTGGGAAGCAAAACTCCCAGCTTCTATATTGAGCTTTTAGTTTATAATGAAGGAGAATGGCCTACAAATGGGGAAAAATAGAACAAGTACCACTAAAAAAGGAAATTTATTCTCAGAGGATAGAAAGTAATAAAAGTAACTCATATCTCTCATTCCCTAATGTCGTTCCACAGATTGGCTACATCAGGATTACTTGGAAAACTTGTGAACGACACAGATTCCCAACCTCCGTTCTAACAGACACGGATTTAGAAGGTCTGAGTGGACCAGGGAACCTTTTTAATGAGCTCTCCAGGTGACTCTGATGAGCAGCTAGCTCTGGAAACACTGACTCAGACAATTAAAGTGATTTAAGTTGGCAAGTTCATACAGATTATATTCAAAACCTCTCATCAAGAGGCAATAGGACTTGATAGTCAAGAGATCGTGTGCTCTTAGGATATGACTCTAAAAATCTAGAATATGATCTTGACCCTGTCACTTGCTACATGACCTTTGAAAAGTAAATAGACCTCTCTTCCTTATTTTCCCCATCTAAAATGGAGCCAATGATAACAACTTCCCAGAGGCGTTGTAAGGTTCAAATAAGTAAATGCAGATCACACTCTTAGAAAATTGCATACATGTGAGAGGTTATTAATGTTAAAAGAACTGATTGGCAAGAGCTCAGAATCACCATCAACAATTTGTGGTGATTTATATCAACAATATGTTTTAAGATTATGGGGAAGGAGACTAAAAAAAACTGTTTTAACTAATCCACAAAAAATAGCAAAATAAAGCTTTCCATAAACTTTATTAATTTCCATCAAAATTCTAAAGATGTGTGCACTAGATTGTTATGAGTACCCAGGAAAACTAAAATCACTAGAAGCCATGCACAATGCCTGACGTATGAACTCCAGCTGGAACATTCCTGCTGTCAATAATGACTGCTCTCTGCTTTTTATTTCAGGAGACTGTTCATAATATATTTATGGACATGATGAATTAGATCTCAGGGAAGAAGCACATCAAGATGAACATGTTAAAGACCAGAATTCTTAATTCTTTCTATACCCCCTCCCCTAATTCATCATGTCC